>NC_136266.1:45010754-45165754 GCF_964187855.1 Myxine glutinosa | reverse complement strand
TGTGGACGGATTCGAACGAACTATGGCAGAGATGTAGCGTGTGTGACAAGGACGAAATGGTTCGATTTCGGTGAAGATCCGGATTCGGATCCGGCTACTAGAATTTTTAAGTGAGTCTTCACCATTGAGAGATCGGACCAAAAACTATACATAGCAGAATATCTCAAAAGGTTGTGGACGGATTTGGATGAAACTTTGTGGATCGGTTGTTTATCTGACAAGGACGATTCGATTCGATTTTGGTGAAGATCTGAATATGGATTCGGATATGATAATTATTATTATTTTTAAAAGTGATTCTTCACCATTGGGAAATAGGGCTAAAATCAACATATAGCAGGATATCTCAAAAAGTTATGGATGGATTTGGATGAAACTTGTTGGAAATGTTGTGTGTGTGACAAGGAAAAAGCGCTTCAATTTTGGTGAAGATCCGGATCCGGATCCAGCAAGTAGATATTTTAAGTGATTCTTCACCATTGAGTGATATGGCCAAACATGATATACAGCAGGATATCTCAAAAAGGTGTGGATGGATTTGGGGAAAAAAACTTGCTGGAGAGGTTGTGTGTGTGAAAAGAACTAATCGTTTCAATTTTGGTGAAGATCTGAATGTGAAATCGGCTACAATAATTATTTAATTTCTAAGTGATTCTTCATCATTGGGAGATCGGGTGAAAAGCGATATATAACATGATATCTTCCTATAATTCACCAAATGTCTATCCGTCTGTCTGTCCGTCCATTCGAAGGTACCGTAAAAACGGCTGAACCGATCGCCACGATATTTTCGGTGGGTTATCCTGGGATCTCCTGGAGTAAAATAGGGTATATTGTTTTTCCAATTTCAGCTTTGGCCTCCAGCATTTTCAGGTTTGGACTCCCGCATAACGTTATTTTCCTGGGTGCCGCACAAACGGCTGCACTGATCGCTGCACAGCTGCACCGATCGGACTCGGTGACCTCGGACAAGATCTTTTATAAGGACATGGGTTGAATCCCTGCTTGAGAGAATGCCAACCCTCCCCGCCATCACGGTCGTCTCTCCAACTCACAATCCCACGAGATATGCGGAAAGGACGACCCAAAACCAACTATCTTCTTTTTGATTCGTGTTGTTGCGGAATCGGAGTATGGCGCTCCCCCTTAGCGGGGGGGGGGGGGGGGGGTTAATCCCCCTTCTATTTGCACTGGCCGTCTCCGCTCCTGAAGCTGCCCAGCTCACTCCACGAGGCAGGTGAGCAACTTCGCTCGAGACCACGGGCAAGATGTTATTTTGCCGAGTGGTTTTTAGCAGCCCGCGGCTCGAGCCGTTAACAAATACACTAAACCCGATCCTCAACATTGGCCAAATCGTGCCACAGGTGTTCAATGTGGAAACCTCTAAAGCGACCGAATGTGAAGCAGCAAAAGGGGTAAAGAAAGAACACAGGGATTTATTAATTATTTACACACAACCAAAGCAGAGAAGAAAAGAAATGTAATCTATCTATAATTCCAGTAATCTCTGTGTGTTTGTTTGTTTGTTTGCCTGTGACCGCTGTTTCTCGACAACCACGGGTCCGATATACTTTAAACTTGCCAGGTATATTGCTGGGGACCCGAGGATGTGCCTTTTCAAGGTTTCATATTAATCGGACAATTACTTACCGAGCTATGTCCAAAAAACGATTCAACCAATCAGAGAGCAGCGAGCTATCGCGTGTGCCGAACGTGGCGAACACACTCTGCCTCGGATGGCACATTTGAGAGCGTATTCATTTATTTCACGTTTGCAAACTATGTTGGTGCTATGTTGGCGTTAAACTATGTTTTAAAACTAATAAAAACGAATTTGCGATTAATCGTAACTGCGATATACGACCTTCCGGAGCTCCCGTGAGCGCGTGCGCCATTACGGATAGTAATTCAATTAAAAACATAAAAACATTGTCCCAATTCAGTCAGAGCGAAGGGCGTTGTTTTAAGCGAAGAGCGTTTTATTTTTCCCCTTAAATTCAGTCGCCGGACGGTGAAAGCTTTTTTTGGGGGGCAGCTACTGGCAGCCACGTACGGCCAATCACAGGACACGTTGTTGTGTCGACGTGCCGTGTTGTTTTCCCTCGCGGTTTGGAATGTTTTTCCTTTTCATTTTTTTTCTCTTCTCTTTCTACTTGATGATGGTAGCAGTTCTGTACTCGCAAGCCGTTCGCCGTTCGCTTTGGCGTTGCGAATGGACCAAAACATTTCATGAACCAAACCATTTCATGTAAAGCGTTCGCCGTTCGCTTTGGCGTTGCGAATGGACCAAAACATTTCATGGACCAAACCATTTCATGTAAATAGAGGGGGGGGATATAATTTTAGATATATATATAGTACGGGCATGCCCTAGTTTACAGAGAAATGGAAGGAGCAGAAGGACACAGAGCAATTTCTAGCTTATCTATACAGTCTTACTTATTCCCCAGACAGAATCAACAAGACAAACTCACGTACACAAATGGATGAAATGGCAGGGCTGAGATGGAATGGCAGAGGAGGGTCCCGGCAGATGGTAGGCGTTGAGGTCCGGCTCCAAGCTCGCACTTCGGTCCACGCTTGTGGGTTTGAGGCAAAACCCGGCACACAGCTCTCCGGGCTGGCAGCAAGGCGTCGGCAGGCACACGTCTATCGTTCGTTGCACGCGGCAGAGCTGGTTTTTGCCTCGACACGCCTCTGGCTCTCTCGGTCATCTGCTGGTGGGGGCTTCCCCCCCACGGGTTATATAGCCACGCCCTACCAAGCCATGGCCACACCTTACCAAGCCGTGCCCACCGAGTCCTGGTTGGGCGCAAGGGCTTCCTGGCTCCACCTCCTGAAGACGATGGGCCGGCCACGCCCTTCTCCCCTGAGTTGACCGCGTGCGTAATGGAGTTGGGAGTGAAGAAAACAGCCCAATGCAACGGTGGCGAACGCCGCAGAAAACCGCCCAATGCAACGGTGGCGAACGCCGCAGAAAACCGCCAATGCAACGGTGGCGAACGCCGCAGAAAAGCGCCCAATGCAATGGTGGCGAACGCCGCAGAAAACCGCCCAATGCAACGGTGGCGAACGCCGCAGAAAACCGCCCAATGCAATGGTGGCGAACGCCGCCCGGGCATGCCCGCCCTCAACTTGCCAGGCCGCGGCCAGGACGCCCGGCCACGCCCCCTCTCGCCTTTCCCGGGCAAACGCTCCGGGATAATGTGTGTATATATATTGCTGCCCGATAAACGGGCTTTTCAGAGTACCCGAGTTGTTTTGTGACAATAAAGAAACTCGGACGAATTCCAGCTTTTTGTCGCGTCCATTCTTCCGACTACGTGGGAGCACAGCTCCTTTAATATTGTTACATATTTATGTGAATGTATGTGAATTACCATTCAGGTCTTTGATTATCCATGTGTAGTAGATTAAGGGTTGTTGTGGTTGGAGGGTCAGGAGCCCTTCTGAAAAAGTGTCCGGAAACGGAAGTGACCGGAAACGGAAGAGGAAAAGACACGAGGAAGAAAAGCGACGAGGATTCTTCTTCCTCGCCCGCTCCGACAAAAGGTGGGATCGACCTTGCGCCGCGTGGAAAAGCGGCGTTCCGAAGCCCGTCTGGCGAGAGGAGTTACCGGGACGTGTACCTACCCGGTGGAGACGTCAAGTTGACGTGGGGCCGTGCATCGACCCCGCGTCTGGCACCGTTCGCGGCACCGTCTAAAAAGACGCGTACGGGTCGCACGTTGGGGCCTAACACGCGTTGCAAGCGGCGTGGGGGCTTTTGGTTTGCTTGACCGTACCCGCTTCGCGTGGCCACGAGGGGCTGCAGCCGTGGTGCCTGATACGATACCTGCCCGGTGGAAACATGTCCACCCGGGGTTCGTTCAACCGCCCGAGTGCGGCGACGCCGACCATCATCTTGGTCAGGAGGGGCCCAGAGACATTGTGAGGGGCAGAGACAAAAGGGGGTCGTGAGTACCAAAAGGGGACACACATATATAAGATGGCTATCTTAAACCTCTAGGGGATTGATTGATTGTTGAGTGTGAATTGTTGATGGTTGTTTGTTGTTGATTGCTCGGGGAATATATCCGTGATTGTATCCTTGAAATTGTATGATATCCTTACCCTGGAAATATATCATTGAACATCAGTTTCTCTTGGGTGGAATTCATAGGGATTGCGTTGCGAAAGCGCATATATAATACTACTTTCTGGCGAAGGTCCTCTCACGGTCCGGGGGATCACCGAGACCAGGTAGTCACCGAGGGGACCACGTAACAGAATTGGGGGCTCGTCCAAATTACGATTTGCGGATTCGCAATTGGGTCTACGTCCGGGATCTAAAATTGTATAAAATAATAAAATAATATTTTTATTAATTAAAATTTATTAATTAAGTATTAATTGGAAAATTTTTGGGGAAATTGGGGTAAAGTCTTGGGTGAAGGTTAACAGGTGTTAACGATAGTCACCATGGCGTTTGTGGCACAGAACTTTGCGGTAACACCGAGTGAGGCACAGTTCTGAGCGTTACTAAAGTCGGACCTCTTGAAATTGGCCAAACATTTTAACTTGGAGGTCCGAACTAATTTGAGGAAGGCAGAGTTGCAGGCCACGGTGATACAATCTATGGTGGGATTAGGAACATGGGACGAGTTAGCCTGGGAGTGGCTATCCGAAGAACCAGAAGATGTTGAGCTCTGGAAACTGGAGTTGCAATTACGGAGCCAGGAACGGATTAAAGAAGAAGAAAGGAAAGCAGAAAAGGAAAGAGCAGAAGAAGAAAGGAAAGCAGAAAAGGAAAGAGCAGAAGAAGAAAGGAAAGCAGAAAAGGAAAGAGCAGAAGAGGAAAGGAAAGCAGAAGAGAGGAGAGAAGAGAAACAAGCAGAGGAGAGGAGAGCTGCAAGGGAACTCGAAGCAGAGGAGAGAAAAGCAGAAAGGGAATTAAAGGAACGTGACATGGAGCTTCGGCA
The DNA here is from genome assembly GCF_964187855.1 of Myxine glutinosa. Classification (NCBI taxonomy): domain Eukaryota; kingdom Metazoa; phylum Chordata; class Myxini; order Myxiniformes; family Myxinidae; genus Myxine; species Myxine glutinosa. The sequence continues at coordinate 45,160,793 of NC_136266.1, read as the reverse complement.
GGAAATTAAATTCAAGGAGCTGGAGTTAATGAGAGAACGGGGAGAGGCACCACCCTTGCTGACGGGGTCGACACCTAACCAGAAAACCTGGGATGTGGGCAGACATGTGAGGCTGGTTCCACCGTTCAGTGAAAAGGAAGTCGCGAAATTTTTTCCACACTTTGAGAAAGTGGCTCGACAATTAAACTGGCCAGAGGAGGCCTGGACCATACTAGTGCAAAGTGTGCTGGTGGGAAAAGCTCAAGAGATTTATTCGGCGCTACCAATGGACCAATGTGCAGATTATGAGGTACTGAAGAAGCACATCCTCAAAGCCTATGAGTTGGTTCCGGAAGCTTACAGGCAAAAATTCAGGAATGCCAGGAAGAGGGAGAGTGAGACCCATGTGGAGTTTGCCAGAGTGAAAGAAAACATGTTTGATCGGTGGTGTGAGTCAAAAGGAGTCGGGAAAGACTTCGAAACATTGCGTGACTTGATCCTGGTGGAAGAATTCCAGCAGTGTGTCCATGAGGACATCAAAGTGTACCTGCAGGAAAAGAAAGTACCAAAGTTGTGGGACGCAGCCACCATGGCAGATGATTATGCCTTAACCCACCGAATAGGGGTCCACGAACCTAACTCCTCGCCTAGATCTCCGCAGGGGAGGTGGGGAACAGCAGGTGCGGAGAACGACCATACATGGCGGCGGCCTCGAGAGGATTATGGGGACAACACGGATACCCCACCTGTTCGAAATCAGAGGGATGCGGGCCCAAGACAAACTTATAGTTCGGGGGGCCCGAGGCAGACCACGAGTTTTTCCTCCGGGCCTACTTGCGCTTTTTGCAAGAAACCTGGACACTTGCTGTCCAGTTGTTACCGCATGAAAAGGGAAGACCCAGAGCGGAGTCCGACTATTACGACTCCAAATGCAATGGCCATTGTGAGAAATCGCCATCAAAAGGGTTACCAACCATTTATTTCAGAGGGGTTTGTGTCACGGGATGGAGCCTCGACTAACCGGAGACCGGTTAGGATATTGAGGGACACAGGGGCACATCAATCTTTAATGCTTGAAGGCATTTTGCCATGGTCCGAGGAGACGGCAACGGGGGATAGTGTTCGTTTACAGGGGATCGGGGGCGGTGTTAGTGCTCCACTTCATGTCATCCATTTGGAGTCCGATTTGGTGTCAGGACCGGTCACCGTCGGTTTACAAGCCACGCTTCCTGTAGAGGGTGTATCTGTGGTTATCGGGAATGATTTGGCCGGGGGTCAAGTTTATGGTAACCTGAGGGTTGGTAAAGAGCCCAGCAGGGAAAATAACACCACACCAGCTCGGGATGGCGACAAAAGTGCCAAGTTATTTGTAGGGGGACTGAACTTCAAAACAGAGGAAGAAGTTCTGACCTCTGTCTTCAACAGATATGGGCCGCTGGTGGAAGTGCGGTTGGTAAGAGACAGGGAAACGCAACAGTCAAGAGGGTTCGGCTTTGTCACGTTTGCCAGCACAAAAGACGCCAGAGAGGCAGAGAAGAATTGGAATGGCAAGGATTTGGAGGGTCGGACCATAACAGTAGGGAAGGCATTTCGTAGGCGTCGAGAGGTCTACAGGAGAGGACAATTGGGCGGTAGTTTTGGTGGTGGCCGCAATCAATATTATTATGGAGGCTCCCTGAGTTACGGCAGCTCCCGAAGGAAGGATTGTCAAAGTAGTGGCCGAGAAGGAGACCGCTATTCATGGGACTACAGGGACAAGTGGTCCCACCATAATTATTAGGGAAGTTCTGAGAAGTTGAAGCACTGAATGCGGCGGAGCCGCCGAGCCAAGATTCCTACACGGATTAACCGTGAACGCCGTTCCTAAAGGCGTCCATGTAGTGAACTTTCATGCACAGACTAACCGCGAACTCCACGTTCCTCAAGGCGCCCATGTAGAGAACTTTCCTGCACGGACTAACCGTGAACTCCACGTTCCTAAAGGCATCCATGTAGTGAATACTCGGCTTAGCCTCCCGGAAAAAGTGCTATCGAGTTGCTTAACTTTGGATCTTTGATCAACCCCTTAACCTTCATTCACAAGAAACTGACGGTCAAAGTCAGAGGGTCATGAGATGGAGTTTGGCTTGGCAGGAGTCCAACGGGAAATTGAACATGTAAAGGGCAGGGACAATGTCGTTGCTGGTGCTTAGTCCAGAGTGAGTAATCTGGGGGGGGGGGGGGGGGGGGGGGTTGTGGTGAAATTTTGGTTGCTTTATTTTTAAGTGATAACTGTGCCCGGGGGGAACTGATAATGTGGGGGGGTTGAGTTATCTGGTTGGTTTCTCCAAATTGGCCGGCAAGGAAAGTTTTCGCTGGGTTCAAACTTTCTTTCTTGAAGGGGGGGAGCGTTACATATTTATGTGAATGTATGTGAATTACCATTCAGGTCTTTGATTATCCATGTGTAGTAGATTAAGGGTTGTTGTGGTTGGAGGGTCAGGAGCCCTTCTGAAAAAGTGTCCGGAAACGGAAGTGACCGGAAACGGAAGAGGAAAAGACACGAGGAAGAAAAGCGACGAGGATTCTTCTTCCTCGCCCGCTCCGACAAAAGGTGGGATCGACCTTGCGCCGCGTGGAAAAGCGGCGTTCCGAAGCCCGTCTGGCGAGAGGAGTTACCGGGACGTGTACCTACCCGGTGGAGATGTCAAGTTGACGTGGGGCCGTGCATCGACCCCGTGTCTGGCACCGTTCGCGGCACCGTCTAAAAAGACGCGTACGGGTCGCACGTTGGGGCCTAACACGCGTTGCAAGCGGCGTGGGGGCTTTTGGTTTGCTTGACCGTACCCGCTTCGCGTGGCCACGAGGGGCTGCAGCCGTGGTGCCTGATACGATACCTGCCCGGTGGAAACACGTCCACCCGGGGTTCGTTCAACCGCCCGAGTGCGGCGACGCCGACCATCATCTTGGTCAGGAGGGGCCCAGAGACATTGTGAGGGGCAGAGACAAAAGGGGGTCGTGAGTACCAAAAGGGGACACACATATATAAGATGGCCATCTTAAACCTCTAGGGGATTGATTGATTGTTGAGTGTGAATTGTTGATGGTTGTTTGTTGTTGATTGCTCGGGGAATATATCCGTGATTGTGTCCTTGAAATTGTATGATATCCTTACCCTGGAAATATATCATTGAACATCAGTTTCTCTTGGGTGGAATTCATAGGGATTGCGTTGCGAAAGCGCATATATAATACTACTTTCTGGCGAAGGTCCTCTCACGGTCCGGGGGGTCACCGAGACCAGGTAGTCACCGAGGGGACCACGTAACAAATACCACCTTATTTAACACGTTAAATGAGTTCGCCATGCCTGTTGTTTGTGTCCTTTATGACGTCCCTAAAAACAGTAAGTTTCCTGTTTTGGAATTATTTTCATTTTTTTATTACGGCCAGACGGGCGGACAGAGTAAACCAATTACCTTACTCCTTTGTGCGCATGCGCACTTGGGACGATATTCCATAGAGTCAAAGTACGGCTAAACTGCAGGTTCATGTTCCGATTCATATTCCAACAGTGTTCAAAATATATAATTCAATTGAAACATTAAGTGGTTCCTCCATCATCAACTGACATGTGTAAACAGACAGTGAGCCAATTGCTTCACCTCTATTTGAGCTTTGCACACGTGGTAACAAATGACTGAACATATCTTCCAAAACTAGAACGCCACTCAGTAGAGCGCATACTCCCGCCGTGGGTTTTTTTTTTTTTTTTTTTTTTTTTTGTATACAATATCGAGGCTCGTGAAAGAGCGAACATTAATCCCACAGAAAGACAAACCGACACATAAAACATATAACATAGGGAGCGGTAGACAAGATGGGGAGAGAGGGGGAAGGACACAAACACAACATTTGAGAGCAGGGACCGAGAGACATGGAGACATCGAGAGATCTGAGAGAGGGCGAGGGCTTTGGGGGGGGGGGGGGGCGTGGGAAGGGGGCAGTGGGAGAGGTATAAAACATATGGACACTGCCAGGACTTCCAGGAAAGAAGTTGGAATTTCAAACAAGGTGGATCTGGGGTGAATTAGCGGGGGTAGAAAAGATCAAGGTTTTGGATGGGGGAAGATAAGAGATGGTGGTGAACAGCTGTTTTAAAGACCTGGAGGGAGGAGTGGGATTGAAGGGAGTGAGGGAGTTTGTTCCAGAGGCGGGAGAAAAGAGGAATGAAAGAGTGAAGGTGAGCGGAGAGCCGAGATTTCGGCAGTTTAACCATCAGAGGGTTGCTGGCAGATCTTGTGCGACCTGTAGGAATATTTGGGGGACAGAGCACAGAGAGAGCTGGGGGTGCAAGGCCGGAGAGGAGTCGGTAGAAGACAGAAAGACCACCTACCTGCCTGCGGTGAGTGAGTGAAAGGCCCTCAGAGATAGCTTCATCGCGGGAGATTCCAATAATTCTGAAAGCTTTGGTTTCAACAGCGTGAAGCCGAGCTAGGTGTGAGGCAGGAGCACCGGCCCATAGGGGAGAACAGTATTCCATTGAGCTGCGGATGAAAGCCTTGTATGTGGTGAGGAGCTCAGGTGTGCCGAGGAAGGACTTCGCACGACGGAGGATGCCCAGTCGGCGACTGGCTTTGGAGGCCAGCTTGGAAATGTGGTTTTCCCAAGAAAGATCATGGCAGATAGTGAGACCCAAAATCTTGAGCGACAGAACTTCTTGGAGAGGATTGTTGAGAAAGTAGATGGGAGGGTTGTCCAGTCGATCTTTTCGGAGAGACATAGTAAGAGTGTGAGATTTGTCAGGATTGAAAGACATGTTCCACTTGTTTGACCAGTCTGTGATTTTGTCCAGGTCTTCAGAGAGTGAGGAGGCAGCAGACTGCCGATCTGAGGGAAGAGGAATGGAGCGGCAGAGAGTGGAGTCATCAGCAAAGAGATAGAGAGGATTTTCGAGAGAGTCAGAGAGATCATTGATGAAGACCAGAAAAAGCACGGGGCCCAGAACACTGCCTTGGGGAACTCCAGCCTGAACAGGAAGAGGAGATGAGAGAAACCCATTCAGGGCCACACGTTGACGACGACTAGAGAGGAAGTCCGCCAGCCATGCGTGGAGATTTCCATGGATACCAAAGGAGGAGAGTTTGGTGAGCAGAGCGGGGTGCCAGACCGTGTCGAAGGCACGTGATATGTCGAGGGAGACAGCTCTAATTTCCTGTTTGGCATTGAGGACCTCCATCCATTGTTGAGACAGCAGAAGCAGCATGTCCAGAGTAGAGTGACCTGGTCTGAAACCAAATTGATGATCAGAGATCAAGCCATTGGAGAAGAGGAAAGATTTCATATCAGAAGCAATGATGGATTCCATGACTTTGCTGATAATTGGGAGAAGGCTGATTGGTCTGTAGTTGCTAGGATCTGTTTTTGCACCTTTTTTGTGCAAAGCGGTGATGTTGGCTGATTTCCAAGCAGATGGCAGTTGACCTTGAGCAAAAGAGAGGGTGAAGAGAACAGAGAGAGGGTGAGATAGAGCAGCAGAGCAGGATTTTAGGACCCGTGGGCTGATGCCGTCGGGTCCAGTTGCAGAATCAGAGTCGAGGGTTGACAGAAACTTTTCCACCTTGTCAGGAGGAAAGGACACGGAGTCCAGGAGCAGCAGGGTACGACTGGGTATGGTGGGTACAGAGAGGGATGGGTTTGGGACACAAGATTTAGAGGCAAACACAGAGTTGAGGCATTCAGCTTTTTCACGTGCGGAGTCAGCTGTGTAGCCGTTTGAGGTAAGGGAGGGGATGGAGGGGGAACAAACACCAGAAACGGATTTGACCAGACGCCACCAGGATTTGGAAGAGGGAGACAGATAAGAGAGTTCGGTCTTGAGAACGGAGAGATATTGTTTCCTGGCTCTCCTGAGGGTGGACACACACTTGTTTCGGGCTTTGTGAAAGGAAATGAGATTTCCTTCCGTTGGATTTGCTTTCCAGGAGACGAAGGCAAGTTGTTTCTGGGCAACAGCCTCACCACAAGATTCCGTGTACCATGGACGGGAGGAAGGGTATGACAACTGAAGACGAGATGGGATAAATCTGTGCATGAGAGAGAGCAATTTACTTTGGAAGAATTCCCAGGATGAGTTGATGTCAGAGGTGGTAGAGATGGGAGACCAGTCCAGATGATTGATGGCTGCTTTAAGACCGTGCCAGTTGGCCTGAGTGAAATGCCAGACTCGTCGACGCTGAGCAGGCTCCCTGAGGATGGTCAGAGAGATGTCCACTTTAACAAGGACATGATCAGATGATCCGATCGGAGCAGAAGAAGAGCAGCAGACATTTTCAGGGAAGTTAGTCATAACCAAGTCCAGAAGAGAAGATGTTCCGTTGACTGAGATCCGGGTCGGGAAATTGACAGATTGTGTCAGTCCCAGTGAGTCGCAGAAGTCCTTTGCTAAGGAGCCATGGCTGGTGAGAGAGGTACCCACACCCAGCCAACTGGCATGATGACAGTTGAAATCACCACATATGAGGAAGAGAGAGTTGGGATGAGTAGATAGAAGTTGGTCCATATCATCAGACAGCGAGATGTAGATGGAGTCATCACTGTTTGGTGGACGGTACAACACACATATGAACAAGAGGTGGGAGCGAAGGGGAAGCCGTAGCCAGAGGTATTCCTGGGGGTGAGGTGGAGAGAGTGCAGTGCAGGGCGAGTGAGGAAGAGAGTTTTTGATAAAGATAGCAACCCCGCCTCCAGGACGAGGCTCAGGTCTATCATACCGGAGGAGGGAGTAGCCCGGGAGAGATACTATGGAATCAGAGACATCATAAAGGAGGAAAGTTTCTGTTAAGCAGATCACGTCTGGTTTGACAGAAGCAACCTGTATGGAGAGATCAGTTAAGTTTGAACGAAGGCCCCGGATGTTTGAGGTCCATACCGTTAATGAAGAGGAAGGGGGAGCATCAGATACAGAACAGGGGGGAGGAGGGGTAGGGTAAGATGTGGAAGAGGTGGAAGAGGTAGGGAGAGCTGTTGAAACTTGTTTTGGGGGAAGATAAGATGGGGGAAGATGGGGGAAGATTGGGGGTTTTGGATGGGGGAAGATAAGAGATGGTGGTGAACAGCTGTTTTAAAGACCTGGAGGGAGGAGTGGGATTGAAGGGAGTGAGGGAGTTTAGTTGGAATAATACGTTTTGTTTAACATCCCCTCTCCCCAAAACAATAAATGAAAAAGAAAGTTAAGCCCTAACTGTCAGAGAATTTATTTTGATATATCTCAGAATTAGAGGAGAAAAACATCATTTAAGAATAAGAATAAAAGCTTTAATGCAGTAAAACAGAAAAAAATCTTTCCCAAAAAAATTTCCCCAAAAAATTCCTGGATCCGGAATAATATCCTGAGCTTCACCAAAAACGAATCAATTCTTCCTTATCCAAAGGACAATCATCCCACCAACCTTCATCAAAATCCGTTCAGAACTTTTCCAGATATTTTGTTCATGAACACACGAACATACACACACACGGACGGACACGATCGAATGCGTTACTCCCTGGCGGGAGTAATAAACCTGAAAATCACAGAGCCAGAACGAGAATTATTTATTTGGTCTGGGAAGCCCATGCGAGGTTTCTTCTTCCCCAGCCTCTCACAACCCTGGGTGAATATGCGATCTTTAAAAAAAAAAAAAAAGTTGGAATTTTGCCAAATCTGTTTTATTTGTTTGTTAATATACCTCAGCCATCGACAAATCTGGAACTAAGTCTTTATAAGTTCATCAAATACTGACACCGTGAATGACATTCGCTGAGCTAAATGTTGATATCTCTTCTGAGGTAAAAAAAAGAAAGAAAAAAAGACAGTTTTAAAGCATTATACCAGGGGTGGCGAACCCGCGGCTTGCGAGCCACATGCGGCTCTGAGCCACCAGCTCTTGTGCGGCTCATGAGGGGCTGCTCTATCGGTGCATGTTTTTACATTTTAAAATGTATTTCTATTATAAAATCAAAATGCATTTGAATATTTGACTATACTGCCAATAAATTTGCCAATATTTTTAAAATAAAAGAGAATTTTGTGGTAATGTGTTTGACAAAAATCTCCCATATTCATGCATGAGCCCAAACATGAAACACACTTTGGCACGTAGAAACACACTTGCGCACGCAGACCAGGGAGTTTGTTAGCTAGGTTAGCATGAGCCCAGCGGCAGTGACCGAATCGCCATGGCAGAGTCAGGAAAACATAAAGCTAAGCACAAATATGAAGAGGAGAACAGGGCATTTTTGTCTGAATGGGAGGAATTGCATTTTTTTTTACAGAGCGAAATGGGAAACCCTTGTGCTTGATTTGCCAGACTGCACTGTCGCATTTTAATGCTTCAAACCTGGAGCGCCATTTCACCTCACTCCATGATAACGTGGCCCGGGATTTTCCCAAAGGCAGTGAACTACGCAAGCACAGGGTAAATGCATTGAAACGTCAGTCAGAGAAGCAGACTCAGTTTTTTCGGAAATTATACAAAGCACTCAGAGACGGTCACATTAGCATCATATCAGTTGGCATGGAACATTGCTCGAGCTAAAAAGCCATACAGTGAAGGGGAATTCGTGAAAACGTGTCTCAGAGATGTTGTTGCCATCCTCACTCCTGAAAATGACAGTTTGAAGCGTTCTGTGTCAGACCTGCAGCTGTCACGGCACACCGTTGAACAGAGAATATCACATATTAACAACTCCATTGAAACACATTTGCATACGGATCTTGAAAAATGTCGGTAATTCAGCATTGGTTTGGATGAGTCTTGCGACATTCAAGATAAGCCACATCTGGCAATATTTGTACGATCTGTGTCAGAAGACTGCACAATTAAGGAAGAGCTGCTTGACATTGTGCCGTTAAAAGATAGGACCCGCGGCATCGACCTGAAAGAGACACTCACGACTTTTGAGAAGGCAAATTTGCAATTGCCAAAACTAACAGCAATAGCCACAGAGCACCAGCTATGTTGGGTTCTGCAAATGGCCTTGCAGGGCTGTGTAAAGCTGATGACCGTTTCCCTGATTTTTGGCCATTTCATTGCATCATCCATGAAGAGAACCTGGTGTCTAAGAAGCTGAACTTGGACCATGTCATGAAACCTGTGCTCGAAATTGTGAATTTTATTCGTACTCATGCTCTCAAGCACAGGCAGTTCAAAAACCTCATAGCTGAACTGGACGAAGACCTTCCCAACGATCTGCTTCTCCACTGCACTGTGAGATGGCTTTCAAGAGGTAACATGCTTTCCCGTTTTTTTGAACTTTTGGACCCAGTGAAGCTGTTTCTGGCAGAGAAACATAAGGACTATCCTGAGCTACGTGACCCACAGTGGATGTCAGATTTGGGGTTTCTGGTCGACATGCTGCATCATCTGAACAAACTGAATCTAGATCTGTAAGGGAAGTTGAAAATGCCGCCTGACCTGGTGCAAAGTGTTTTCACATTTGTGAACAAACTCAAGCTCTTCCAGACCCTTCTTCAAAAGGGAGAGCTCACACATTTTCCCTCCTTGTTGAAGGAAAATGGAGAAGCAGCTGAGGTCACAAAAAGGAGCATTGCACGCCATGCAACACTGGTTGAAAATCTGCAGCAGAGTTTTGGGGACAGATTCTGCAACCTGAAGAAACAACGGCCACAGATCACATTCCTCATCAACCCTTTCACTGCTGAATCGGATTGTTTAAAAGCCCCCTTAGTGGCAGATGAAGCAGCATCCCAGTTGGAGATGATTGAACTTTTTGAGGATGACAGACTTAAATGTGTCTTGAGATAAGGAACCATAGGCACAGTTTTGGAAAATTGTGCCCACAGACAGATACCCCAGTGTCAAACAGGCTGCACTCAAGCCAATGTGAATGTTTAGATCAACTTACGTCTGTGAATCAGTTTTTTCAACACTGAAACAAGTGAGGTCAAGACATCGCTCTGTTCTTACGGACACACATGTGAAAGAGTTGCTCCGAGTGGCCACAACCGAGTACAAGCCAAACCTGAAAATGATTGTGGAAAACAAAGACTGCCAGGTGTCCCACTGAGGTAATTTGTCATCCTTCCGAGGTCGGCAAATTGAGTACCAGTTCACTGGTAATTCCCTGTTTGTCGTGTCGTGGAAGTGTAGTGAGACTCAAGACTCCAATGATGTCACAGGTTTACAAAAGATCACAACTTTATTAACTGGTTGTTCACTTCATTCCAATACCAAATAATACCGTTTAAATCAATGGACCAGGTAACTCTATCCGCATAGTCCCTCTTTCGTGGCTGCAGCGCCGAACTCGTGGTATGCGTTCATTCCGTCGGGCAGGGCTTCTCAGGATGAGTGCTGCCTTGACTCAAAGTCTCTTCTGTTTATATCGGCAAACTTCAGTTAATCCTCTGTGCGCTGAAATCGTAATCCCTTCTCCGCTGCTTCTAATCCGTTCTCCGCAAACGTTACTCGGTCGCCTCACTGGCACCAGCTCGCTCCCCTCCCTGCTGGGAATTTGCTTCATCCTCTTTGCATTCCGATGAAAGACAATAGTACGGGCTTGGGAATGTGTGTTAGCCCGGGGTCGTGCTAAAGCTACACAACAGGACTCCCAGCTTCGACAGGGCGAGATGCATTCCTGACATTCTTACGACCACCTGCTCGTACCTTGGTTCGTTACCAGTTCCAACCAATGAGTTACACTGAGTTACACTTCCACAATTCCCTCATCTTTTTGTTTTTGTTTATATTAACCATTAATCTAAACATCAATATAAGTAAACAATCAATCACTACAAGTAAACATCAATACAATTTCCTTAGGCATACACCGTCATCCTGCAAGAATCTGATCACAAAACATTTTGTTGGTTATTGACTCCTTCCATATTGTTAATTCAATCTATTTCATTTGCATCACAAATATCTTTGTAAAACAACACTTCACCATCACCAAGATACAACAACTTTGCTTCACCATTTTCAAGTTTTTAAAGCATCTGCAACATCTGGCAAAAACGTTTCCCTCCAAACAAATGTTGATTCTTTGTTTGAAAGGAAGGGCTGATCACTTGTGTTTGAATTCGGGTATGAAACATTTTCTTCTGTCTTTATAAACACATGCACTACTTCGTGTAGGATTTCGCTGTTGTGGTAACGGTGCGGAGTCATAGACTGACCCTGCTCTCCATGTAGCATTCTTGCCACTCTTGCTGTGAACCATAATGATTCCTTGAACAAGGCCTTCACCCAGTTGTAGTCGACTTGCCTCCTCCCTCATTATGAGTGGGCAGCAAGTGCTGGTGTAATGTTGATTGGCCAGCAAGATGTGGAACAGGGATGCCGGATGCATCCACAATGATGTTGGGACCATGGTGTTCAGGTCATTCATGGTCCATACCAGGAGCAACCAGCAGAATCGTGCACAGCTGTTGTGACAAGGGCACAGCCGTTTTTTTGCAGCTCCATGCTGGTTCCCCGGACGTTGGTGAAGTAATAACATATGTCCCCGCATTTCACAGAGGTTGCAGGTAAAATGTCGTTGTCCTGCAACTTCTGATGTGGTGAATGTTCGAAGCCTTCGAACAAGAGTAAGTGATCGCCTTTCTTTCATATGTTGCAGTGTGATCCAGGCAAATGGTCACATAAATTTCCTTGGTGAAGGTAAGCATTCATCTCCAAGTTACACGGGAGAATGTCTTCATCATTCTTTGAGAAAGAGGGTGTATGCCACGATTAACTTCATTTTTTTAGCCACAAATTTTCTTTCTCGAACTTCTTCCCAATTCCGTTAGCACTCCCTTCAAAATGTGATCTCGTCTTATCCTTATGCTCAGTCACATCTGAATCTGCTTTCCACACACACTGAATCAGATAGGGTACATCTTACCATGAAATCAGCATAATCATGTATATCTTCCGACAGTTTCACATTCAACAATTTGTTGTTTTTCCTTAACACAAAAAAAGTTATATTCATTTATATGCGTCACACAAATAATATTCAATCAGGTATGTATTTTATTACTAAACTAAGAATAGCATCCACAATTGCTTTCAGGTTAATATAGTTCAAAAATTAACTTGTGCAGGTATTTTAGCACTACTCTAAGAAAATAAATTGTATATGATTACAATCACAAACAGGAATATCTAATTCCCAACAACAATTTTCCCAAACCAACAAATTAAGCATAATGTATTATTACCATAATTCCTCTCCACTTTTTCTTTTTCCTTTTTTTTTTTTTTTTCCTAACAGTGTGTCACTCGTGGTGATATGAGTTCACTGATATTGTAATTGACACAACTCATAACATTGTCGTTATGCCATTATCTTAATTCTACTGTATTCATTTGCAACATCACTTGATTTAATCTTTTAATCTCAGTATTTATGTCGCCATAAAAGTCTTCCTTTTCTGGTTCCACATTTCTTTCCTCATTTGTCACTTCATGCGTTATCATCGTGTTGTTGGTTGCCTTATTCAGACACACCGTCACTAAGGCTTTCAAGCAAGCCACCACTAAAACAATTGCCAATATAACGACTAAACCAACAAACAACTATTTGAGTATCTTAGCTACCACCCCTCCAAATGTGTTTCCCAACCATGCAAAGGCACCCCCTTTTATATAATCGTGGTATCTTGCTCCCTCTTGTCCCACCTGTAGCCATCTGTAAAACATGTGAGCTACCCCTTGTATATGTTCATACCTATAACATAATTATATGTCAATGACATTCAACATTGTATACCAAACTAACAAGCTTCCTAAAAGGTAAATAAAGAAAATCCCTTAATATGTAACATAAATCAGATAATTTGTCTTACCCTGATCCCCCTATCTCCCGGGGTCAAACTAAATCCCCTAATCATGAGTGTAGTTGTGATACATTATCCCTCATGTTGTGCTAATATCAGTAGATAATGGTATGTCATGTAGGCAAATAAATGTCACTATCTTCCCTAATTCAAGTAGGAATATTAAATGTTGAAATTGTAATGTTTATCAATGCAAGGGGTGTTAAAATGTAATTCAAATGAATGTATATCACGACTATCATTTATCCGCCACTGAATGTTCTGCTGGGCTGCTAGGTGCAGCCTCATTTTCTGTGGGATCGTCCACCTTAGCCCCATGTGCTTGCTTGCAATGAGAGGCATGAATCCAACTTTCTATTTTGGGTCCATATTTGTTTCTATTCTTATCAATCTCCTATGGTTTATCAATTCGTTCCAAGATACCGCAACCAAAGGTTTTAACCAAGGCTCTACCAAACTATTTCCAATGTGAACAAAAATGCCAGTGAAACAATGATTCGAGGAATTAACTTCAAGGGGTCAATAAATTTATTCTATAACCAGATCTAATTTTCCCATCCAATAGTTTGCCTTGCCACATGTCATATTATAACACTTTAATAAACCTTCGAAAAATGTTTCCCATCTCAACAAATTTCCTTTTTTACAAATAGCCATGTGTAACTTACGTATTTAACTACAATTTCCTCTCAATTTGTTTGGCCTAACTGGCCGCAAAAGTGGCTGCCAGCATGCAGTACCGTTTTTTATCTACCAAGGAAGTGCTCTTCCACACAAGACCTCTACCAAAATGTTGTTTGTAAAAACAAATCTGGGATTTCCGATTACATGGATGCACTCTCAGGACATTTTCAGGCTGCTGTTAACAATCCACTATGATAAATTAATTCCTTTACCCACAATCAAATAATTAGTACAAATTGAGGATATTATCCATCTGACATTCATTTATAGATTCATTATGTTGGATCTAATATATATATATTTTTTCCCAATAATTTCGCACTGGTGTAAGGAAGAACAATAGCTTCCATAAGTCTTAGTAATATCGTAGTTAATTTACCCAGCATCGAAGAATTTATTTACTATCCATTCTCATCTGTTAACCAGTGACTTTGTTTGAACTCCAGAACTGAAAACCCACAATAGTTCAAACCAGCAAAATTTTCTTTACTATTTTCCCATATCATCTATGCCTAAAACACATCCATACATACAGCACAATTTATATGCTGATAAAATTCAAGTTTATATATATATAAAAATCCATGAGCAGAGTACTCTGGGAAGTCAGTGTAAGACCTCTCCAAAATTTGGCTAATTTTGTACTCCCACATTTTTATGAAGCTCATATCCATAAATAGCTTTGATTCTCATATAAATTCGATCACAATGGAATCCCAAGGTTACTCCCAATTTTTACTATTAATGAATAGCTGCTCATAACTCAGCAAATCAAATCTTTATCCTCCATCTCCCTTGACAAAAGTGATAATTTTCATAATCAAATTATATTTCTATTTTTTATTTTACAAATTCTCTCGATATGCGATCCCATCCCCATGGAACTATCTATTTTTCAGACAAGGCACACTGTCGGTGTCAACAATCTTGTAAGATTGATACACAAAAACACTAACATTGACACACAAAATACCCACACACACATGCATTATGCGTATTTGTTTGCGTTGGAACCCTTATTTACAGATCCGGATGGGTGTCAACTTTATTTCAATTTCTCAAAATTTGTCCTTCAATTTTATAAGCGCTAATACCCAAATGGACCAAAAAGTTTATTCTTAGAAAACCCCTATGATGTCACATTGACATTACCCTTTAAGTTCCCATAATAATTTATCCAAATTTGACTACCCACCCATTTGTATGTCAGTCAACCACTGACCTATCAATCGTGCGGAACAATAGTCCGAAATTCCCACCTGATCATCATGTGACTCTTGTCACTTGGTTTGCCAAAAAATTGCAAAGCAATTGTTCCAAACTTTGTAAATTTAAAATTTTGTGCCCAACATAAAAGATCCAATTTCGGCATTTGATCAATTAATTATCAATTTGCTTACAAGCAAAAGAAAAAATGAATAATTCTTGCTCCGAAAACTTTTCAGACACAAGAATCATCGACAGTTATTCATGTTTGTCCAGTAATCTAATTTGTTGAGGCCAATCGTCATTTGGGATTTGTCGCAATGAAGGCCTAATCGTTGTCTGAGGTATCGGTCAGCACTGGTACCCTTGATCTTGGTTTACCCTATGAACTTGTCTTCCTTTTGGTATACGGACATCCTCTTTTCCAATGTCCCATCCGTCCACACTTGAAACACCGGTTTCTGTCGTTGCCTGGTCTGTGCACCTGTGCACTTGTATTGCTGGGCTGCATCTCTACATCCCTGAGTTGCCACTGCAATCTCTCGTTATCTTCTGAAACACGAAAAAATTCTCTGTACCATCCTTTTTGGGGAGACAACTGGAAATCAGATGGGACAACTGTCACTTTCATTCCTAATTTCGAGGGCAGTTGTGCATTTGTCTCCTCCACTGTATCCTGTATCCTTTTTATTTTAAGTTCTAGATCCGTTATCCGTTCTTGCTGTTCCCGTTGTCTGGATTCACCATCCCAAAGATGGAATGCAAGCCAGTCTACCGTTAGATTCTGTCTCTTCCTGGCTTTCAATCTTTGTTCCAATCTTTCCAATCGACTTCGCTCAAATGTACCATCTCTTGGAAACTCCTCATCATGTCCCTTTGTCCACAAATACCAATTCTCGACCTGCCTTATAGCTTCTGCACCATAACGGTCGTACATATGATGTGTACAAGTACCTTTTTGTGGAATCTCTGGTTGTCCTTGTGTATTCTTGCAGGCTCCATTTCCCATTCTGCCTTTTATCAAAGTAGCGTTGGATGTGTTGTAGTTTGTTCCTCTAAAGCTTCACTCGTACCTCCAGGAAGGATCTCTCCACCTGTTCAAACGGTGATTTCCAGAGAATCTCTCTCACCTGTGGCTTTTGCACAATCCAATCTCACAGATCAGTATTTGCAGATGAGCCAGAGGGTCAGTATGAAATGGGTGAATCCTCAGGTGTCCGCTCTGTTGAAGGGGAAATCACACAATGGTAACCGCACATATATATCTATATATAAACTCACCACCTTGCTCAATTTTCCAAGGTTGTCTTCACATTGATAATATCTCACAAAGATATTAAAGCTTCTTTCTTGAGACCGCATTTTCATCAATCAAATGATCAATATATTCAATTTAATTTATTCAATTCAATTTATCCAGTTAAATTTATTCAATTAAATTCAATCAATTAGATTCAATCAATCAACAATTCAATCAATTATTCAATTTCAATTAATTCATCAATATTCATCAATAAATCAAATTAATCATTTTGGATGACTCCTTGCATAAGCCCTTTCCCCAATGATGTCAGGACAGGTCCATCCATTGACTGAGATCGAATCTCATCGGTCGTCACCTCTGGTTCATACCTCATGTCAATTGATGAATCACCGTCCTGTCCTAGGGTCATATCTGACATATTTCCCCATTTTGCCTGGTCTCCACAAATTTTCTTTGCAACCACTAAAGGCAACTCATCCTTCATTCGTGAGACAGCCAAAATGGATGGCAGATATTAAAGTTCATTGGGAAAAATATCTCATCATTTTTCTTTTAATAGTACCCAAAATCTCTTGGCAATATAAATTTCGTAAAACTCCTGAAATAAGACTGTAAAATTCCTTCAATCATGCTAAATTTTGAAACTCCATCGCTTGTAACACCCAATTTATCCCATAGGGCTTGAAAGTTCTTTCCCAAGTTCATGCAATCATTCTGCATTTGAACCCTATGATATCATTCATAATAATCATCATGATTTTATAGTCATGGTCCTATCATAATCATCTATTTAAAACGAACATTTCCTTTATCACCACAGCTATGTGGTATAATCAACAATAGAATAAAACTGTACATAGCAACAGGCTACCTCATGGCCACTTAGTATACCTATTGACAATAAGTCATAACAATATCGAATAATCATTGAACAATTCAAAAATCGCTTCCACTGCTCCAGCCGCAGCATTCGTCATTTTGTCGGCTCATCCGCGTGACCAAAACGAAATAAAGGGAGCTCAACCATTACACAGCGCTTTTAATGGCGCATGCCATAGGAACTCAACGCAATTTCGACTCGGCCAGAAAAACGAGCAAATTTTGCAGGATGTTAACTGGAATTAGCCGTGAAAATATATACAAAATACACAAAAATACACACCCACAAAAATAAACAACAAAACCCAAACAAACCCAAGGTCGACCATCTTACACAGTAAATTACATCATTTCAGCATTGTATTGATTGCTGAAATATTCCAGGGTTTATACACACCTTAAAAGAGGTATGCGTGGTGTTGCCCCCTCCCAAGTTTATTCCAGGGTTTATACACACCTTAAAAGAGGTATGCGTGGTGTTGCCCCCTCCCACTTTTAATTCCTCATTAAATTCCTCATTAAATTACTCATTAAATTATTCATTAAATTACTCATTAAATTACTCATTAAATTACTCATTAAATTACTTATTAAATTACTCATTAAATTACTCATTAAATTACTAATTAAATTACTCATTAAATTACTCATTAAATTACTCATTAAATTACTCATTAAATTAACTTACATAGTTTCAGCATTGTATTGATTGCTGAAATATTCCAGGGTTTATACACACCTTAAAAGAGGTATGCGTGGTGTTGCTCCCTCCCACATTTATTCCAGGGTTTATACACACCTTAAAAGAGGTATGCGTGGTGTTGCCCCCTCCCACTTTTAATTAAATTACATCGTTTCAATTAAAAACATCGCTTCTACTGCTCCAGCCGCAGCATTCGTCACTTTGTCTGCTCATCCGCATGACCAAAACGAAATAAAGGGAGCTCAACCATTACACAGCGCTTTTAATGGCGCATGCCATAGGAACTCAACGCAATTTCGACTTGGCCAGAAAAACGAGCAAATTTTGCAGGATGTTAACTGGAATTAGCCGTGAAAAAATATACAAAATACACAAAAATACACACCCACACAAATAAACAACATTTATTCCGTTCAACAGAACAAACATTTCCTATATCATGACATGCATGTCTTCAAAATTATATGACCAAGAGAAAAAGTAAAACTAATTAAAACTGCGGGCAGTGATGATCCGGGGACCATACCGCTCCATCCTGATTGGACGAGTGCGTGCTAGAGTCGTTAACAACGACAGTCCAGATCCGATTGTTCAAAATTTCAACTCAATCGATCGAAAAATGAACGCAGGGATGCATTTTAAAGGTGCAGTGGCAATAACTGAGTTGGCACGAATATGGCCACGAAATTGCCAATATGGCCATCACAAAATATTTTCCTTAATCAATTGGCTCATAGCATAACAAATCTGCAAGTATTTCATCCGAAGATGTATCTCTGAGGAATTTTAATTAAATAAGTCATTTATAAATCAACGAGTTAATTTATTAAATGATTAATCAATAAATCAAAATTTTCCTTGACAGCCACATCACTTGGTCAGTGTCATGTCCAAATATCAGCTTCCTTACTCAAAAGGTGCCTGAGTTAATGTAATGTAATTACTGTAATAAGATTACTGCAATTACTGTAATGATTACTGTAATTACTGTAATTACCGGAACTGTAATTACTGTAATTACCTCAGGTAATTACTGTAATGTAATTACTGTAATGTAATAAGAAATGTAATTAATTAAATAAGTACTTCATTAATCGCTAATAATTAAATAACTCGTGAATTCTTATCCGATTTACTTAACATTTGAGTGTCCCCAAAACGTTGGAGCAAAACGTTGCAACAACGAAAGTGAAACGTTGTAGCGACGTTGTGGAAACGTCAGCAAAACCCAACATTTGAATGTCCCCAAAACGTTGGAGCAAAACGTTGCAACAACGAAAGTGAAACGTTGTGGCGACGTTGTGGAAACGTTAGCAAAACCCAACATTTGAATGTTCCCAAAACGTTGGAGCAAAACGTTGCAACAACGAAAGTGAAACGTTGTGGAAACGTCAGCAAAACCCAACATTTGAATGTTCCCAAAACGTTGGAGCAAAACGTTGCAACAACGAAAGTGAAACGTTGTAGCGACGTTGTGGAAACGTCAGCAAAACCCAACATTTGAATGTTCCCAAAACGTTGGAGCAAAACGTTGCAACAACGAAAGTGAAACGTTGTATGAATGTTCCCAAAACGTTCCCAAAAATGTTCTCTCTCTGTCTGTCTCTCTTTCTGTCTGTCTATGTCTCTCTCTGTCTGTCTCTCTCTGTCTATCTCTCTCTGTCTGTCTGTCTGTCTCTCTCTATCTGTCTGAATATCATCTTTATCTCTGTCTGTCTCTATGTCTCTCTTTCTTTCTTTCTGTCTCTCTGTCTCTCTGTCTGTTTGTCTCTCTCTGTCTATCCCTCTCTGTCTGTCTCTCTCTCACTTTCTGTCTCTCTCGGTCTATCTCTCTCTCTTTCTGTCTGTCTCTCTCTCTCTGTCTGTCTGTCTGTCTGTCTCTCTCTATCTGTCTCTCTGTCTGTTTGTCTCTCTCTCACTTTCTGTCTCTCTCTGTCTATCTCTCTCTCTTTCTGTCTGTCTCTCTCTCTCTGTCTGTCTCTCTGTCTGTCTGTCTCTCTCTATCTGTCTCTCTGTCTGTTTGTCTCTCTCTGTCTATCCCTCTCTGTCTGTCTCTCTGTCTCTCTCTATCTGTCTGAATATCATCTTTATCTCTGTCTGTCTCTATGTCTCTCTCTCTTTCTTTCTGTCTCTCTCTCTCTGTCTCTCTGTCTGTTTGTCTCTCTCTGTCTATCTCTCTCTGTCTGTCTCTCTCTCACTTTCTGTCTCTTCTCTGTCTATCTCTCTCTGTCTGTCTGTCTGTCTCTCTCTATCTGTCTGAATATCATCTTTATCTCTGTCTGTCTCTATGTCTCTCTCTCTTTCTTTCTGTCTCTCTCTCTCTGTCTCTCTGTCTGTTTGTCTCTCTCTGTCTATCTCTCTCTGTCTGTCTCTCTCTCTACTTTCTGTCTCTCTCTCTCTCTGTCTCTCTCTCTGTCTGTCTCTGTCTATCTCTCTCTCTCTGAATATCATCTTTATCTCTGTCTGTCTCTATGTCTCTCTCTCTTTCTTTCTGTCTCTCTCTCTCTGTCTCTCTGTCTGTTTGTCTCTCTCTGTCTATCTCTCTCTGTCTGTCTATCTCTCTCTCTCTGTCTGTGGTTCTCTCTGTCTGTCTCTTTTTCTGTCTGACTATGTCTCTCTCTCTGTCTCTCTGTCTGTTTGTCTCTCTCTGTCTATCTCTCTCTGTCTGTCTCTCTCTCACTTTCTGTCTCTCTCTGTCTATCTCTTCTCTGTCTGTCTGTCTGTCTCTCTCTATCTGTCTGAATATCATCTTTATCTCTGTCTGTCTCTATGTCTCTCTCTCTTTCTTTCTGTCTCTCTCTCTCTGTCTCTCTGTCTGTTTGTTTGAGTCTCTCTGTCTATCTCTCTCTGTCTGTCTATCTCTCTCTCTGTCTGTGGTTCTCTCTGTCTGTCTCTCTTTCTGTCTGACTATGTCTCTCTCTGTCTGTCTCTCTCTGTCTATCTCTCTCTGTCTGTCTGTCTGTCTCTCTCTATCTGTCTGAATATCATCTTTATCTCTGTCTGTCTCTATGTCTCTCTCTCTTTCTTTCTGTCTCTCTCTCTGTCTCTCTGTCTGTTTGTCTCTCTCTGTCTATCTCTTTCTCTCTTTCTGTCTGTCTCTCTCTCTCTGTCTGTCTGTCTGTCTGTCTCTCTCTATCTGTCTCTCTGTCTGTTTGTCTCTCTCTCACTTTCTGTCTCTCTCTGTCTATCTCTCTCTGTCTGTCTGTCTGTCTCTCTCTATCTGTCTGAATATCATCTTTATCTCTGTCTGTCTCTATGTCTCTCTCTCTTTCTTTCTGTCTCTCTCTCTCTGTCTCTCTGTCTGTTTGTCTCTCTCTGTCTATCTCTCTCTGTCTGTCTCTCTCTCTACTTTCTGTCTTTCTCTGTGTATCTCTCTCTGTCTGTCTGTCTGTCTCTCTCTATCTGTCTGAATATCATCTTTATCTCTGTCTGTCTCTATGTCTCTCTCTCTTTCTTTCTGTCTCTCTCTCTCTGTCTCTCTGTCTGTTTGTCTCTCTCTGTCTATCTCTCTCTCTCTGTCTCTCTCTCTGTCTGTCTCTGTCTATCTCTCTCTGTCTGAATATCATCTTTATCTCTGTCTGTCTCTATGTCTCTCTCTCTTTCTTTCTGTCTCTCTCTCTCTGTCTCTCTGTCTGTTTGTCTCTCTCTGTCTATCTCTCTCTGTCTGTCTATCTCTCTCTCTCTCTGTCTGTGGTTTTCTCTGTCTGTCTCTCTTTCTGTCTGACTATGTGTCTCTCTCTGTCTCTCTGTCTGTTTGTCTCTCTCTGTCTATCTCTCTCTGTCTGTCTCTCTCACTTTCTGTCTCTCTCTGTCTATCTCTTCTCTGTCTGTCTGTCTGTCTCTCTCTATCTGTCTGAATATCATCTTTATCTCTGTCTGTCTCTATGTCTCTCTCTCTTTCTTTCTGTCTCTCTCTCTGTCTCTCTGTATGTTTGTCTCTCTCTGTCTATCTCTCTCTGTCTGTCTATCTCTCTCTCTCTGTCTGTGGTTCTCTCTGTCTGTCTCTCTTTCTGTCTGACTATGTCTCTCTCTGTCTGTCTCTCTCTGTCTATCTCTCTCTGTCTGTCTGTCTCTCTCTATCTGTCTGAATATCATCTTTATCTCTGTCTGTCTCTATGTCTCTCTCTCTTTCTTTCTGTCTCTCTCTCTCTCTGTCTCTCTGTCTGTTTGTCTCTCTCTGTCTATCTCTCTCTGTCTGTCTCTCTCTCACTTTCTGTCTCTCTCTGTCTATCTCTCTCTGTCTGTCTGTCTGTCTCTCTCTATCTGTCTGAATATCATCTTTATCTCTGTCTGTCTCTATGTCTCTCTCTCTTTCTTTCTGTCTCTCTCTCTCTGTCTCTCTGTCTGTTTGTCTCTCTCTGTCTATCTCTCTCTCTCTGTCTATCTCTCTCTGTCTGTGGTTCTCTCTGTCTGTCTCTCTTTCTGTCTGACTATGTCTCTCTCTCTGTCTCTCTGTCTGTTTGTCTCTCTCTGTCTATCTCTCTCTGTCTGTCTCTCTCTCACTTTCTGTCTCTCTCTGTCTATCTCTTCTCTGTCTGTCTGTCTCTCTCTCTCTATCTGTCTGAATATCATCTTTATCTCTGTCTGTCTCTATGTCTCTCTCTCTTTCTTTCTGTCTCTCTCTCTCTGTCTCTCTGTCTGTTTGTCTCTCTCTGTCTATCTCTCTCTGTCTGTCTATCTCTCTCTCTGTCTGTGGTTCTCTCTGTCTGTCTCTCTTTCTGTCTGACTATGTCTCTCTCTGTCTGTCTCTCTCTGTCTATCTCTCTCTGTCTGTCTGTCTGTCTCTCTCTATCTGTCTGAATATCATCTTTATCTCTGTCTGTCTCTATGTCTCTCTCTTTCTTTCTGTCTCTCTCTCTCTGTCTCTCTGTCTGTTTGTCTCTCTCTGTCTATCTCTCTCTGTCTGTCTCTCTCTCACTTTCTGTCTCTCTCTGTCTATCTCTCTCTGTCTGTCTGAATATCATCTTTATCTCTGTCTGTCTCTATGTCTCTCTCTCTTTCTTTCTGTCTCTCTCTCTCTGTCTCTCTGTCTGTTTGTCTCTCTCTGTCTATCTCTCTCTGTCTGTCTCTCTCTCACTTTCTGTCTCTCTCTGTCTATCTCTCTCTGTCTGTCTGTTTGTCTCTCTCTGTCTGCCTCTCTCTGTCTGTCTCTCTCTGTCTGTCTATCTCTCTCTCTCTGTCTGTGGTTCTCTCTGTCTGTCTCTCTTTCTGTCTGTCTAT
Organism: Myxine glutinosa; assembly: GCF_964187855.1. Classification (NCBI taxonomy): domain Eukaryota; kingdom Metazoa; phylum Chordata; class Myxini; order Myxiniformes; family Myxinidae; genus Myxine; species Myxine glutinosa. Next base: position 45,138,050 of record NC_136266.1, on the reverse strand, counting down.
GTCTCTCTCTGTCTGTCTCTCTCTGTCTATCTCTCTCTGTCTGTCTCTCTCACTTTCTGTCTCTCTCTGTCTATCTCTCTCTGTCTGTCTGTTTGTCTCTCTCTGTCTGTCTCTCTCTCTGTCTGTCTCTCTCTCTTTCTGTCTGTCTCTCTCTCTGTCTGTTTCTCTCTGTCTGTCTCTCTTTCTGTCTGTCTATGTCTCTCTCTGTCTGTCTCTCTCTGTCTATCTCTCTCTGTCTGTCTCTCTCTCACTTTCTGTCTCTCTCTGTCTATCTCTCTCTGTCTGTCTGTCTGTCTCTCTCTATCTGTCTGAATATCATCTTTATCTCTGTCTGTCTCTATGTCTCTCTCTCTTTCTTTCTGTCTCTCTCTCTCTGTCTCTCTGTCTGTTTGTCTCTCTCTGTCTATCTCTCTCTGTCTGTCTCTCTCTCACTTTCTGTCTCTCTCTGTCTATCTCTCTCTGTCTGTCTGTTTGTCTCTCTCTGTCTGTCTCTCTCTCTGTCTGTCTCTCTCTGTCTGTCTATCTCTCTCTCTCTGTCTGTGGTTCTCTCTGTCTGTCTCTCTTTCTGTCTGTCTATGTCTCTCTCTGTCTGTCTCTCTCTGTCTATCTCTCTCTGTCTATCTCTCTCTGTCTGTCTCTCTCTCACTTTCTGTCTCTCTCTGTCTATCTCTCTCTGTCTGTTTGTCTCTCTCTGTCTGTCTCTCTCTCTGTCTGTCTCTCTCTGTCTGTCTATCTCTCTCTCTCTCTGTCTGTGGTTCTCTCTGTCTGTCTCTCTTTCTGTCTGTCTATGTCTCTCTCTGTCTGTCTCTCTCTGTCTATCTCTCTCTGTCTGTCTGTCTGTCTCTCTCTATCTGTCTGAATATCATCTTTATCTCTGTCTGTCTCTATGTCTCTCTCTCTTTCTTTCTGTCTCTCTCTCTGTCTCTCTGTCTGTTTGTCTCTCTCTGTCTATCTCTCTCTGTCTGTCTATCTCTCTCTCTCTCTGTCTGTGGTTCTCTCTGTCTGTCTCTCTTTCTGTCTGACTATGTCTCTCTCTCTCTGTCTCTCTCTGTCTATCTCTCTCTGTCTGTCTGTCTCTCTCTATCTGTCTGAATATCATCTTTATCTCCGACTGAGAAGCCAATCATCAAATGCACCTGTCCGTACATTTTGCCACGCCACCTGTGATATAATCCTGTTGTTGACTTCTTGCTGCGACAGACAATCAGTGACATGGTTCTTTTAACAAATAAATCACCAAAGTGTAAAAGAAACTCACCAGATTGATATACTGAGTTAAGAAAGTAAACCCAAGTCAAGAAAAAATATATATTCCATATTAAATGCCAAGTCTGTAGTTCAACCAACAACTATTTTGTTCCACATAGGCCAAAAGTCAACAACAATTTCAAAATCCTCAATTTCCATCCGATTTACTTGACATTCGAATGGGATTTAAATATTAAGCACAGGGAGCAGAGGAAAAACACGAAAAAGCAACAGCCCTGGCTTTGCTTCCTGGAAGCTTCCTGGAAGCTTCCTGCAAAACGCTTTGCTTCTCGCAAAACGTCCGCCAATGGGAACTAGAGGGAGGGGAGGGAGAAGGAGCGGGAGCAAGAGACAGGTAGCCGAAATGGAAATGAGGGACAATGAGGGACAGTGAGGGAGTGTCGGTATGCAATTTTCATCCAATCGCCATCTTTCATAATAATTCTGGACCGGCATGAGATGGCGTTGTCTGTCATTAATTTATACTCAGTCGCAAACCGCAAACGTTACTTATACCGCAAACGTTACTCGGTCGCCTCACTGGCACCAGCTCGCTCCCCTCCCTGCTGGGAATTTGCTTCATCCTCTTTGCATCCCGATGAAAGACAATAGTACGGGCTTGGGAATGTGTGTTAGCCCGGGGTCGTGCTAAAGCTACACAACAGGACTCCCAGCTTCGACAGGGCGAGATGCATTCCTGACATTCTTACGACCACCTGCTCGTACCTTGGTTCGTTACCAGTTCCAACCAATGAGTTACACTGAGTTACACTTCCACAGTCGTAAAAAGGCGACAAAAAGGGTTGGCGGCAGGAAGGGCATCCGGCCGTAAAACATTGCTTCAAAAAGGGGACCAAAAAACGACAACAACCATGGTCCCCGAAAAAGGCCAACCCCCGCTTGCGAGGAAAAATGGCCTCTAAAGGTGGTTTTTATTAATGTCATTAGGCCTACAGGTTGCTGTTGTAGTGTGAGCATGCAGGTGTTGTGCGGCTCTTTGCAATGGTGCGAGGGTTTTTTTTGGCTCTTTATGCAGGACTGGTTAGCCACCCCTGCATTATACGTATCAAACGATACATTTTATGAAACGGGGAAACCTAATACACACTTTGGTGGTTTTAAAATGACAGAATATGTCTTTATTAGAAAAATAAAACCTGTGCTGAAGGTCAACGGTTAGATCCAGGAGAGGAAGGGGAGTGGCTCACGTTTCTGAGTGAATGTGGCTCACGTTTCTGAGTTAAGTGTGATGCCGAACAGGAAGAAGAAGAAGAAGCCGTACTACCAAATTCGTACACTTCCAGAATTGTTTGATTTATTTGTATTCCAATGTCTGGTAATTGTTTTGTATTTATTTATGCGAATGTGTACTTGGATATAACTGTCATTAATTTTAAAAGGCTTTGGCACTATCGAGCGATTTTGTTATTTTTTTTTAATACTCCAAAAAAAACGAACTTGTTTTTTCCAAAATTTTATTTTAATTTTGCCTAAAACACTCCCAGGCATTCACTGATGAACCTCTGAAAGTTTGATGAAGATCGGTTCAGCCATCTCTGAATAAAACACGGACACACAAAAATTGGACACACACACACACACACACACAGACAACTCGCGTTTATATATTGTTGCGGATCCCGTGTTTGTCGACGTACTAAGGGGAGTTTATTACCCCGCTCCCCCTCAAACTCTGGGTCCACTGAGGCCGCCGACCACGACTAAGCTCGTGATTGACGGATTGCTAAGCAATTCCGATCGCCAACCTCCCGGCCACGCGCCGAAGAGTTTGTTGGTCAAATCATCCCAAATACCTTCAAGACACGCGACCGAAGAAACCAGGGATCGAACCCTCGCTTCCCACACTTTATTGCGTGCCGAGCGGATTTGCATGGTGTGGAAAAAACGGCGTTACCTGACGTGATTTACGGACCTGATTCAAGCCAAATTCGGTCTCGGATGATGCTAGGCCAATGAAGAAAAGACGTACCCAAACAGGTTTGAAAGTAACAACAAAAATGTACAACCTTTTATTTAGAAGGCACAGAGAAACAGAGACGAAGATGCAATCTTATCAATTCCTTACCTATAATAAACCCCACAGGCGCCTTCACACACTCACACACACAGGGGAATGACACACTGGTTATTCTTGTACCGATGTACGTGCTGGGATTGACTCGATGGTGGCCACTTGGTCTGGTGTGCGCAGCGCGCAGCTCGATCCACAATCCGGATGTGCAGCCTGGATGAGGTAAGGTCGGAAGGACGAACCGCCGCCTCAAAGTCAGCACAGACAAACTTCACGATACTTCGAACTTCCTTCTGAAGGCTGGCCATTCGCTCCTGACACACAGCACACGAGCGAGTCACGTTGGCAATATCGTTGTTGATATTTGGGCAATACACAGTTTGTCGAGCTCGGCGTTTTGTATGTTCCATGCCCTGATGTGAGTCGTGTAATCGATTCAATACCTCCGTACGTGCTGCACGAGGTATGACAATGCACTGACCGTAGAGTACGATGTCATCGTCACTTGATAGCTGATCATGTATCCCAAAGTAAGGCTTGAGGCGATGGTCCCACTCGCTACAGTTAGCTGAAAACCCGGTATTTACTGCCTGAGCTAGTAAGCAGTATTCCTCATCGCGTTGTGCTTCCGCATGGAGTTTATCGAGTATAGGATCACGGAGATGATCTTGACTTCCATCATCAATGTTCGCTACGCCAGTTAGCTGAGATAGACCTTGTCGTGTTCTCACTCCATCGGATCACACACAGCATGCCGTTTCTGTGAATTGATCGAGCTTTATTGTGAGCTCACGCAAAACACATCAAGCTCAAGGAAATCAGAGAGCAAGGAGGAAGAGGATCATCAATGCGACAAAAGCACAACCGAGCATGCGCGGGACGGCGCCAGACTACGTCACGTCCTATGTACTAAACCAACAACAACCAATACTGGCGTGGCCACTTTCTTTCCTTGAAAAAAAACGTTATTTTACGAACTAATATTTCTCGTTACCTTGTACAAGTCAGCATGCACATGTGATACAGTCACGTGAAAAAGTAAGTATACCCCATGTAAAGATTAGACTTTTTCAACATATTTCAACATACTGAAGGAGCCGGGGCTCCCACGTCGATCGGAAGAATGGACGCGACAAAAAGCTAGAATTCATCTGAGTTGCTTTAATGATATCAAACACTCAGGCACTCTGAAAAACCGTTTATCAGTCAGCAATATATATCTATTCCGCCAGGGGGTTTGCCCAGGCCCGGCGCCAGGGGGCGTGGCCCAGCGTCCTGGCTGCGGCCTGGCAAGTTGAGGGCGAGCCTGGGCGTCCTGGACGAGCCCGGCATGGTGATCGCTCCGCGTCCTTGATAGGTGCAAGGCGATTGTGAAAACTCAGCGGCAGCCGCTACACACGTCCCCCCAGAATCGACTTGCACCGGCAGGGTCAATTTGAGGGGGGTCCTGATGACCCGGCCGAAGCGACCCCTGGCGGGTCGTGGGAGGGGGTCCGGTGAGGTGGTGGGCGGTCGAGTGGGGGGCACCGTGGACGGGGGACGGCCTCGCCGCGGCGGAAGGGCCACCCGTGGTGGGTGGTCGACGTCCACGTGCGCCGGCTTGAGGCGGTCCACAGCAATCCGGTCCGACCTGCCGCCGATGTCGATGACGAACGACTTGTCGTCCCGTCGCAGCACCCGGAAGGGCCCGTCGTACGGCGGCTGGAGTGGCCACCGATGTGCGTCGTGACGCACAAAAACATACTCCGCTGTGCGGAGTGCTGGGGGGACGTAGGACTGGGGGTCACCGTGGTGGGATGTTGGCACGGGGGCAAACCGTCGGGCGGCCTCCTGGAGGTCCGAGCGCTGGTGAGCTGCGGACCAGGGACTGGTAGCGTCGGGCACAAATTCGCCCGGGACGCGTAGCACCTGGCCATAGACAAGCTCGGCGGTGGATGCCTGGAGGTCCTCCTTGGGGGCCGTGCGAAGGCCCAAAAGGACCCACGGCAGCCGGTCGGCCCACCCGACGTCTTGAAGGCCGGCCATGAGCGCGGCCTTCATGGAGCGGTGGAATCGCTCGCACAACCCGTTTGCTTGGGGGTGGTAGGCCGTAGTACGGTGGAGCTTGATCCCCAGGTTGCGGGCGACCGCGCCCCACAGCTCGGAGGTGAACTGTGGACCGCGGTCTGACGAGATGTCCGCCGGTGCGCCGAAGCGGGCGACCCAGGTGGCGATGAAAGCCTGCGCCACGTCGGCGGTGGTGGTGGAGACGAGGGGAACGGCCTCCGGCCACCTGGTGGTCCTGTCCACCATGGTGAGCAGGTGTGTGAACCCCCGTGACGGGGGGAGGGGGCCCACCAGATCCACGTTGACGTGGTCGAAACGTCGTTCGGGCACGGTGAAAGGTGCCAGCGGGGCCTGGGTGTGTCGGTGGACCTTGGCCCGTTGGCAGGCCGTGCAGGCGCTGGTCCAATCGCGGACGTCCCGACGAAGGCCGTGCCAGACGAAACGCGCCGACACCAGCTTCTGGGAAGCTTTCCGGCCCGGGTGGGAAAGGCCGTGGAGGGAGGCGAAGATGCGGCGTTGCCAGGCGACGGGCACGATGGGGCGAGGCTGGCCTTGGGAGACGTCGCAGAGCAGGACAGTGTCCGCGCAGGGGATGTCGGCCAGGCGGAGGCCCGTGTCCGCCGCCCGGAGGGCTTGCACCGTGGTGTCGGTGGTTTGGTCCGCCGCCATAAGCGCAAAATCCACGCCCAGGTGGACCGCGTTCGCGCTGGCCCGGGAAAGACAGTCGGCCACGGCGTTGTTTTTGCCGGCGACGTGCCGGATGTCCGTGGTAAACTCCGACACGGCGGAGAGGTGGCGCTGTTGGCGGGCCGACCATGGCTCCGTGACCTTGGCCATGGCGTAAACCAACGGCTTGTGGTCGACGAACGCCGTGAAAGGTCGGCCCTCCAGGAGGTGGCGGAAATGGCGGACGGCCAGGTGTAGACCGAGGAGCTCCCGGTCAAACGTGCTGTATTTGAGCTCGTTCGGCCGGAGCTGCCGGCTGAAAAAAGCGAGTGGCTGCCAAACCCCGTTCACCCATTGCTCATGTACGGCGCCCACCGCGTAGTCGGAGGCATCCGTGGTGAGGGCGATGGGAGCGTTGAGCACCGGGTGAGCGAGCAGTGTTGCGTCGGCGAGGGCCCGCTTTGAGCCTTGGAAGGCCGCATCCATTGCTGCGGACCAGGCGATGTCGTGCTTGGCCGGCATGCCCCGGAGGGCTTCGTAGAGGGGCCGCATGAGCTGAGCAGCGCGGGGCACGAAGCGGTGATAAAAATTCACCATTCCCAGGAATTCCTGCAGGGCCTTTATGGTGCGGGGACGCGGGAACGTGGTGATGGCCTCGACCTTGGTTGGCAGCGGCACGGCCCCGTTCTTGGTGATGTGATGGCCCAAAAAATCAACGGCCGTCGTGCCGAAGTGGCATTTGGCCGGGTTGACGATGAGGCCGTGCTCGCTGAGGCGCTCGAACAGTGTCCGGAGGTGGAGGAGGTGCTCGGCCCGGGACGTGCTGGCGACGAGGATGTCGTCCAGGTAAACGAAAAGGAACGGCAGGTCACGCAGCACGCCGTCCATCAAGCGCTGGAACGCCTGAGCCGCGTTCTTGAGACCAAACGGCATCCGCAAGAATTCGAATAAGCCGAACGGCGTGATGACTGCCGTTTTAGGGACGTCGGCCGCCCTGACAGGTACCTGGTGATATCCCCGTATGAGGTCAATTTTCGAAAAAATGACCCGTCCCGCCAGACGGGCGGAGAAGTCTTGGATATGCGGGATCGGGTACCTGTCGGGGGTGGTAGCGTCATTGAGACGGCGGTAGTCGCCACACGGGCGCCATCCACCCCCCGGCTTTGGCACGATGTGCAGTGGCGAGGCCCACGCGCTATCGGAGCGCCGCACGATGCCGAGGTGCTCCAACGCGTCGAATTCGGCCTTCGCTACGGCGAGCTTGGCTGAGTCGAGGCGGCGGGCCCTGGCGTAGACCGGCGGGCCCGTGGTTGGTATGTGGTGCTCGATCCCATGCCGTACTGCGACGGCCGAAAACGTCGGCCGCGTGAGGGCCGGGAACTCCGTGAGCAGGCGAGCAAACTCGTTCGCCGCCGGGACGGCGCATGCCAGCTCGGTCGGCGCGGAGCTGCTCAATGTGCATACCAGGGAGCTGAAGGTTTCAGCGTTGATTAAACGACGCCGTTGGACGTCCACCAGCAGTCCGTGTGCACAGAGGAAGTCGGCGCCTAGCAGAGCCACGGGCACGTTGGCGGTTACAAACGTCCAAGCAAAGCGTTGGCCGCCGAAGCAGAGGGTGACGTTGCGCGGGCCGAAGGTGCGGATAGTCGATCCGTTGGCCGCAACTAAGGAGGGGCCGCAAACCGCGGATTGCCTGTCCTGGTCAGAGGCGGGTATGACGCTCAGTTGGGCGCCGGTGTCGCACAGGAAGCGCCGTCCGGACGCTTTATCCGTGATGAACAGTAAGTTGCCCGTGTGGCCGGCGCTCATGGCTGGTAATGAACGCCGGCCCGGCCGTTTCCCGGCCTGCCGAAGGTGCACGGGGGTCGGCATGTCCGGGCCTTCTGTCCGAACCTGGCATGATAGTAACACCACGCTTGGTCAGGTGGAGGCCTCGGTCGTCGTGCCGGAGGTGGTCGGCTCGGTAGAGCGGCCGCCAATGGCGTCGGCAGTTCGGCCGTCGACCGTGCCGGGTGCTCGGGCGCCCTGGGTGTTGCGTCGGACGGCGGTGGGTCCCATGTCGCCGCTACGATGCGCTGTCCTGCGGCGGAGATCTTGTCGGCTTCTCTGGCAAGGGCCCGGGGATCTGTGATCGTCGTGCTTGCCAGGGCGAGGCGTACCGGGTTAGGCAGCTGACGGAAGAACAGCTCCCGGAACAGGAATGCCGGAGAGTGCTCGCCGAGCAGTGAAAGCATGTAGTCCATGCGCTCGGAAGGGCGCGTGTCGCCGAGCTCAGGCAGATCGAGCAGGCGCCGTGCGCGTTCCGCCGATGGGAGGGCGAAAGCATCGAGGAGCAGCTTCTTAATCGCGCCGTATTTGTCAGCGGCTGGCGGGCTTTCGAGAAGGCTCAGGGCGCGGGCCGCGGTAACCGACCCGAGCGCAGCTACCACATGGTGGAAGCGGGTGTCGTCGGCCGTGATGCCTCGCAGGGCGAACAGGGACTCCGCCTGTGCGAACCAAACCGCCGCGTGAGCCTCCCAGAAGGTAGGCAGTTTAAGGGCGACTGCCGTGTCCATGTCGATAGGTCACCAATGAAGGAGCCGGGGCTCCCACGTCGATCGGAAGAATGGACGCGACAAAAAGCTAGAATTCATCTGAGTTGCTTTAATGAAATCAAACACTCAGGCACTCTGAAAAACCGTTTATCAGTCAGCGATATATATCTATTCCGCCAGGGGGTTTGCCCAGGCCCGGCGCCAGGGGGCGTGGCCCAGCGTCCTGGCTGCGGCCTGGCAAGTTGAGGGCGAGCCTGGGCGTCCTGGACGAGCCCGGCATGGTGATCGCTCCGCGTCCTTGATAGGTGCAAGGCGATTGTGAAAACTCAGCGGCAGCCGCTACAATACAGCTATTTGATCTTCATTTCAACAATATTGATAGATAAAGGTGATATAATATAACAAATATCATGAAACATTTACATTTTGTAGTCCATTATATAATTTAAATAAACATAAATCCAAATTTCGCATGTGGAAAAAGTAAGTACACCCTTGGCTCAAATAGGTGGTATTGCCCCCTTTGGCAGAAACAACCTCAAGTCGGCATTTCTTATAACTGTCTACCAGTCTCTGACATCGACTGGGAGAACTTTTCGCCCACTCCTCCATGCAGAATTATTTCAGCTGTGCGATGTTTGAGGGGTTTCTTGCATGCACAGCTCGTTTCAAATCCCCCCACAACATCTCGAAGGGATTTAGATCCGGGCTTTGACTTGGCCATTCCAGAACCCTCCATTTCTTTCTTTTCAGCCATTCCTTGGTGGATTTACTGGTATGTTTAGGGTCATTATCATGTTGCAAGGTCCACCTTTGGTTGAGCTTCAACTTTTCGAAAGATGGCCTCAGATTATCCTCAAGCACCCTCTGGTACAATGAAGAATTCATAGTGGATTCTATGATGGTGAGCTGCCCAGGCCCTGATGCAGTTTGCTGCCCCAAACCATAATATTTCCACCACCATGCTTCACAGATGGTATCAGGTTCTTGTGGTCAAATGCTGTCTTTGGTTTTCACCAAACATGTCTTCTGGTAATGTGGCCAAACAGCTCTACCTTTGACTCATCTGTCCAGAGCACATTGTTCCAGAAGTGTTGGTCTTTGCCTGGGTGTTCATTGGCAAACTTTAGTCTTGCCCTGATGTTCTTTCTGGACAGCAAAGGTTTCCTCCTGGCACACCTCCCATGGAGATCAAATTTGTACAGCCTCTTTCTAATGGTAGACTCGTGTACTTTGACATCAACAGTGGCAAGAGGTACCTGTAGGTCCCGTGATGACATTCTGGGGTTCTTAGAGACTTCTTTCAGCATCTTGCGGTCTGCTCTCGGGCTGAACTTGCTGGAGCGGCCTGGCCTGAACAAGTTGGCAGTTGTTTGGAATCTTCTCCACTTGTAGATGATCTTCCGGACAGTCGAATGATTGATTTCAAATTGTTTGGAGATCTTTTTAAATCCCTTCCCAGACTCGTAGGCATCTACAACCTTCTTTTTGAAGGCCTCAGAGAGCTCTTTTGATCTAGGCATGGTGACGCCACACACTTCAACAACAAAGAGCAAACCAAACTAAATGTCTGAGGTTTAAATAAGACAGGTTCCTCCAAGATCCTCTTTTATGATGTTCTCATCATTTGCACCTGAGCTCGTGCACCTGATTCTAATTTTAGGTATTTGAAGTGGTGATAAATGTAGGGGTGTACTTACTTTTTCCACATGTGAAATTTGCATTTATGTTTATTTAAATTATACAATGGACTACAAAATGTAAATGTTTCATGATATTTGTTATATTATATTACCTTTATCTATCAATATTGTTGAAATGAAGATCAAATAGCTGCATGTTGAAATATGATGAAAAAGTCAAAACATGGGGTGTACATACTTTTTCACTTGACTGTATGTCAAGATGTAGATGAAATGTACAATAATGGGAATACACACCAGCAAAAATTCAGTCAAACCATTAAATACTGCATTGCCGCGACGTCACAAAACTGAAAACCACAACAGTATTTGCACATGTGCCTGAAGACAGTAGACCTATGATGTCAGGTTAAGAGGAAAAGCACCATCATTGGATTGGCTGTCCTCAGGTGCCAAGGGATTATACTGCCACATTGACACATATGCAACCACTCATCCATCAAAACGTAGTCATCCAAGTGTTTGGGGCGTGAACGTAGACGTCCTGACCTCCTGATAGGAGGTGACGCGGTTGCCGTGCTGTCAACACCACGTCGTTGGACCTGGGAATCACAAAGATGGTCAAGCATAGAGGGTAGAACCGCAGGAGGAGGACTTGGGGGGGGGGGGGGCAGAACACGTCCGAATCGTCTTCATCACTGAGAGAATCATCACAGGAAACTCTGTGCGGATGCGGGATGGTATGTGTAGTCCACGTGGGCACCATGTAACATTCCGATTGTAGTACATGATATGACGAGCATCGGAGTTGAGAGCCAGCAAACTTGTGGATGTCGCACCAGTTCCCGTCCACAGACACAACCAGGTAACGATCCCGTGCTTGAGAATTGGATCCAGCTGAGTGTAAGTACACCAGGTCTCCAACATGAACTGTCGGAGTAGCAAATGCGTTTTGTTGATGGGGACTTGGATTTCTCACTTTTAGTATGGTTCCTGGAGTGTTGGGCATGCTGCTCTCGGATAAGGTTCTGATCCAAGATTGGAATCTGGTGGTTATTGAACTGGTCATATTGTGTCATATAGATCATCAATGCGACAAAAGCACAACTGAGCATGCGCGGGACGGCGCCAGATGACGTCACGTCCTATGTACTAAACCAACAAAAACCAATACTGGTGCTACTACCACCAAGATGACTTGGTGTATGTGATGTTGAACGTGTATCTCCGCCTCCTCATCTTCTGGCAATGGGCTATCTACTGGGTGGCATGATAGAGCATCTGGGATGGCATGCTCGCATCCCTTCCTCCATGTTGCTGTAAACGTGTAGAGAGACCATTTCTCCATGGGTCATTGCAGACGTGGGTTCTGGATAGCGTCCAAAGTGTAGGTGTTCAATATGGGTTCAAGCGTTTATGGTCGATGACAAGCTGAAATATGGTTAGGCCAAGTAGGTAATGACGGCATTTCTTCATGCCCCAAACTAGAGCCAGAGCTTCTAGCTCAATCATCGCATACCGAGACTCGACATCACTGAGATAACGAGACCCACACTGAACAGGTTTCCACAGATCGCAATGTTGCTGGGGCAATGCAAACCCGAGTCCATTGAGACGAGACACATCGGTCTGTATCATCGTAGGTAATGAAGGGTCGAAGTGCGCAAGGACAGGTGGTGATGGAAGAACATGCTTGGTAGCAAGAAATGCGCTGCTATGATCGGCAGTCCAATCAAAGACTGATCCCTTCTTCAGTAAACTCCGGAGAGGATCCGAAGCTGTCGAAATCTCAGTGGAAAAGCTATCCAACTGATGAACCAAACCAAGGAACGACCGTAAGTCGGTGATGTTGGGAAGTGTAGGAAAGTCCGCACCTCGTTTGCCCGGATCCGATGTGATGCCATCGCGATTAATGATGTAGCCGCAAAATTGATGTAAACACTGTCCTGAGCGACGTGAAATTTCTGTGGGTTCAATGTGATGCCATGTTCCCGACTTCGGAAAAGTACATTCCGCACCTGTTCAACATGCTCATTGAATGTCGGTCCATAGGTTAGCATATCATCGACGACCCTGACCGTATTTTGGTTTCCCTCAAGAGCGATGTCACCTCTGTAACAATATTCATCTCCACTCGCGTTGAGACCCATTGGAGCTTGCAAGTATTTGAACCAACCCCATGATGTCATGAATACGGTAAGGGATTGGCTGGCCTCGTCCAGAGGTATTTGCCAGTTTCCCTTGGTCGCATCATACACAGTATAGAAGCAAGCATTCTTCACACGCGAGACTGCCTCAGCAGGTGTGATGAGAGGGGAAAACAGGGCGTTTGACGTGGCGGTTCAACATACGGAAATCCACGCACATGCAAATGCGACCATGAGGTTTTGGTGTAACCACAAGTGGATGACACCAATCTGAAGGATCGCTTCCCATCGGAGAAATTACACCCTTGTTCACCAAGTCGTCAGGTTCTGACTTAACCTGATCCTGCCAAGCCACTGTTAGTGGACGTGCCTTCCTCAGCTGGAAAGGTACAGTGTCAGCCTTCAGGTTAATATACATGCCCACCTCCAACCCCCCTCCATCGGTCGAATGCTATCGTCTGTGGTGAAAACGTCTGCAATTTCGGCTATCAGATGATTATGAACCTGCCATCTTAGTTGCTGATTACGTTCATCGCCAAAATCGCATGTGCTGGAGTTTGTTGGTGACACTGAATGTGAGTCATCATCGGATCGACTGACCATGTTATGTTGTGCAGGCTGTGTTTTCCTGTTCGAATGTTCGAATGGTCTGCTACAATTGCACCACGCCAAGTCGTTCAACAAATAAAATGCCAGACAAGGTGTTTGGACCCCATCGCACACGTACACCATCTCACAAACAGCTTTACCTCCATGAGGGATACAAACGTGAAGAGTGCCCATGCACTTTATTGAAGCACCATCAGCGTTCACCACTCAGAGGTCATCACCATCATCCAAGTTATCTGGATGCATGCCAAGTTGATGCAGGTGTCCAGGACCGATGATAGTTGCCTCAGCTCCTGTGTCCGGGAGCGCCTCCAGGGTACCAATATAATCACCCTCGAAGTCGTCGACATCGACACGAAACCGCAGCGAATGTTGCTTCCTCCGCAATGAGCGAAACACATCAGCGACCAAGACAATCCGCCGAACATTGTTCTATACTTCTCCCACACCTCCCCCTTCCCACGCCACTTCCCCCCAAGCCCTCTCCCTCCAACAGATCTCCCGATGTCCCTGCTCTCAAATGTTGTGTTTGTGTGCTTCCCCTTCTCTCCCCATCTTGTCTACCGCTCCCCTTATTATATACTTTGTGTGTTTGTTTGATTTTTTGTGTGATAAATGGTAGCTCTTTCACGAGCCTCGATCTTCCATACGGAAAAAAAAAACAAAAAAAACCAAATAACAGCTGGGGGGTGTTTGTTGTCATTGTGCTGTCTGGCTCTCCTTACAGGATTGTCCCCCTTCGATTTTCGACATACATGTACAAAGTGGCCCATGGTGCCACACTTCTGGCACTTCATATCATGAGCTGGGCAACTTTTTGAGTTCTTGTGGATCGCCCCCGCAATTTCCACAATTGGTGGTGTCGGGTCGGGACTGTCTGTGACGATAAAATGGTCGACGAGAGTTTTTAGCAATAACAGCCCAGGACTGACGTCCGGCCATCATATGAAATCATATCATCAAATCCCGCATCAGCCTTCAAGCAGCCATCAATCATCTGGACTGGTCTCCCATCTCTAACACCTCTGACATCAACTCATCCTGGGAATTCTTCCAAAGTAAATTGCTCTCTCTCATGCACAGATTTATCCCATCTCGTCTTCAGTTGTCATACCCTTCCTCCCGTCCATGGTACACGGAATCTTGTGGTGAGGCTGTTGCCCAGAAACAACTTGCCTTCGTCTCCTGGAAAGCAAATCCAACGGAAGGAAATCTCATTTCCTTTCACAAAGCCCGAAACAAATGTGTGTCCACCCTCAGGAGAGCCAGGAGACAATATCTCTCCGTTCTCAAGACCGAACTCTCTTATCTGTCTCCCTCTTCCAAATCCTGGTGGCGTCTGGTCAAATCTGTTTCTGGTGTTTGTTCCCCCTCCATCCCCTCCCTTATCTCAAACGGCTACACAGCTGACTCCGCACGTGAAAAAGCTGAATGCCTCAACTCTGTGTTTGACTCTAAATCTTGTGTCCCAAACCCATCCCTCTCTGTACCCACCATACCCAGTCGTACCCAGCTGCTCCTGGACTCCGTGTCCTTTCCTCCTGACAAGGTGGAAAAGTTTCTGTCAACCCTCGACTCTGATTCTGCAACTGGACCTGACGGCATCAGCCCACGGGACCTAAAATCCTGTTCTTCCGCTCTTTCACTCCCTCTCTCTGTTCTCTCCACCCTCTCTTTTGCTCAACGTCAACTGCCATCTGCTTGGAAATCAGCCAACATCACCGCTTTGCACAAAAAAGGTGCAAAAACAGATCCTAGCAACTACAGACCAATCAGCCTTCTCCCAATTATCAGCAAAGTCATGGAATCCATCATTGCTTCGGATATGAAATCTTTCCTCTTCTCCAATGACTTGATCGCTGATCATCAATTTGGTTTCAGACCAGGTCACTCTACTCTGGACATGCTGCTTCTGCTCTCTCAACAATGGATGGAGGTCCTCAATGCCAAACAGGAAATTAGAGCTGTCTCCCTCGACATATCACGTGCCTTCGATACGGTCTAGCACCCCGCTCTGCTCACCAAACTCTCCTCCTTTGGTATCCATGGCAATCTCCACGCATGGCTGGCGGACTTCCTCTCTAGTCGTCGTCAACGTGTGGCCCTGAATGGGTTTCTCTCATCTCCTCTTCCTGTTCAGGCTGGAGTTCCCCAAGGCAGTGTTCTGGGCCCTGTGCTTTTTCTGGTCTTCATCAATGATCTCTCTGACTCTCTTGAAAATCCTCTCTATCTCTTTGCTGATGACTCCACTCTCTGCCGCTCCATTCCTCATCCCTCAGATCGGCAGTCTGCAGCCTCCTCACTCTCCACAGACCTGGACAAAATCACAGATTGGGCAAACAAGTGGAACATGTCTTTCAATCCTGACAAATCTCACACTCTTACGGTGTCTCTCCGAAAAGACCGACTGGACAACCCTCCCATCTACTTTCTGAATAATCCTCTCCAAGAAGTTCTGTCACTCAAGCTTTTGGGTCTCACTATCTGCCATGATCTTTCCTGGGGAAACCACATTTCAAGCTGGCCTCCAAAGCCAGTCGCTGACTGGGCATCCTCCGTCGTGCGAAGTCCTTCCTTGGCACACCTGAGCTCCTCACCACATACAAGGCTTTCATCCGCAGCTCAATGGAGTACTGCTCTCCCCTCTGGGCTGGTGCTCCTGCCTCACACCTAGCTCATCTTCACGCTGTTGAAACCAAAGCGTTCAGAATCATTGGAATCTCCCGCGATGACGCTATCTCCGAGGGCCTTTCACTTAATCACTGCAGGCAGGTTGGTGGTCTTTCCGTCTTCTACCGACTCCTCTCCGGCCTTGCTCCCCCAGCTCTCTCTGGGCTCTGTCCCCCAAATATTCCTGCAGGTCGCACAAGATCTGCCTGCAACCCTCTTATGGTTAAACTGCCAAAATCAAGACTCTCTGCTCACCTTCACTCCTTCATTCCTCTTTTCTCCCGCCTCTGGAACAAACTCCCTCACTCTCTTCAATCCCACTCCTCCCTCCAGGTCTTTAAAACGGCTGTTCACCACCATCTCTTGTCTTCCCCAATCCAAAACCTTGATCTTTTCTACCCCCGCTAATTTCACCCCAAATCCACTTTTTTGAGGTGACTTTTGACTTCTTTCCTGGAAGTCCTTGGTGTCCTTGCGTTTTATATCTATCCTGCCTCCCCCCAGGCCCTCTCCCTCCAAAAACATCTCCCGATGTCCATGCTCTCAAATGTTGTGTTTGTGTGCTTCCTCCCCTTCTCTCCCCATCTTGTCGACCACTCCCCTTTTTATATACTTTGTTTGCTTGTTTGTTTGATTTGTTTGTTTGATAAATGTTAGCTCTTTCACGAGCCTCGACTCTGTACACAAAAAAGAAAAGAAAAAAAAGCCTTCCTGCTGGCCTCCTCGCTGCGGCACATGTCCAGAGTATGTTGTAGTGTGAGATCTCTCTCAGCCAAAAGCTGACAACGCACCTCTGAATCAGATATGCCAGTGATGATCCGAACAACAAACTGTTGTTCAACAGTCATGGTTGAGAGATCACAATTGGCGGCAATCTCCTTTAGTGCACAATAAAATGAGTCGAAGGTCTCTCCATCCCCTTGATGCCGCTCATGAAAATCAACCAGATCGTGGATGATGTGCCGCTGTCCTCGTAGATGTGCTTCGATGCTGGCGAGAACATCCCTGACAGAAAGTATGTCCAATGTGAAATCGATATCAATGGAATTATTGAGGACTGATGTCATGCTCAATGTCAGACAATTCCGGAGAGTTGCTCACTGCTCACGAGCTTACATACGATCGAGATGTGTGATGAGGTAGTAATCATCCCATTGTTCTCTCCATGCCTTGAAATCCCGCAAGGTCGTAGACTCGGATAACACTGGTGGTTGTTTAACCGATAATTTCGGAGCAGATGAAGATGATGTCCCAGGGGTGCTTTGACGATCTGGAACACCATAAGTCACCGACGTCACCAGAACCAGTGGACGGTCAGCCTGCTATGGCCTCACGTAGCAGTTTCATTTTCTGCATGTGTGCCTGCTGTTGATCGGCCGCGGCCTGTTGTTGGTTCAACATAGCATGTTGCTGCATAGCCATCATGTCCTTCATAATAACCACCAACGAGGTCACATCCTCAGAGTGCTCCGTAGGTTTCTCTTTGGGAGGCATGTCTGTGTGTTAAACGTACTCACTGAGAAGTGAAACAGACGCGAACGTGAGAAATCCCCGTCCCGCGAACGATGACGACGGATGGAAATCGAAAGTCAATCCACTGCCATCCACCGTTATCAGCTTGGATTGGAACCGATGATCACACCCAGAGCTGCGCAGAATGTTCCTTTTGCCAAATACGCCATGTTAAAAGTTCAAGGAGGCAGAAATGAACATGTGAGTTTATTCAAACTGCAGGTGACCAAAATGCAAGCCTTAGGCTGCAGGCCATCATAGAGCAACCGACCCCGCCTACCCGGAAACGGAAACAAGATTACCTAATACATCATGCTTAATACCAAAGGGTTCTTTCAGGATCCAACAGTTCTTCTTCTTCTTTCTAAAGGTTTTGTGGGAGGTGTGCTCGCAAGATAAAGCCAGAAAAAATAGACGACACAGGAACGAAGTTTCACCGAGCTATTTATTTAGCTCAAAACCAAAGAACTCAAAAGCACACTGAATCCGCCCCTCGAACGGCGGCAATTTATATCGCAAACTGAACACACAAAAGCCACGCCTCTCAGACGGGGCGTGGTATGCAAAATAGGTAAGTCACGCCTCTCGTCGGGGCGTGGTATGCAAGGCAAGTGTTCGCCCGAGAAAGGCAAGTCTGGACACGCCCGGGTGAGTCCGGACACGTGACCGCTAGCCGGTTGCGTCATCGGCTGGTGCACGGTAATTGTGTGATGCTTCCGGTAACTGCTACATGCGCCCCCCCAGAATTAACCTGCACCAGGAGAGTCAGTTTGAGGGGGGTCCTGATGACCCGGCCAAAACGACCCCTGGCGATTCGTGTGGGGGTGGTAGGTGGCGTGGCGGTGGATGGTCGGGCGGGGGGATTGGTTGACGGGGGATGGCTCCGTCGTGGAGGAAGGGCCAACCGTGGAGGTGGTCGAGGTCCAAATGGGCCGGCTTGAGGCGGTCCATGGAGATGCGGTCCGGCTTGCCGCCGATGTCGACGATGAATGACTTGTCGTCCCTCTTCAGGACCCGGAAAGGTCCATCGTACGGCGGCCAGAGCGGTCCCCGGTGTGCGTCGTGCGGGATCAAAATGTACTCCGCAGTGCGAAGTGCTGGGGGGACGTGGGGTTGGGGGCAGCCGTGGTGGGATGTGCGTACAGGGGCAAATCTCCTGGCGGCCTCCTGGAGGTCCGAGCGTTGGCGAGCCGCGGACCAGGGGCCGGTGGCATCAGGGATGAATTCGCCTGGCACGCGCAGTGGCTGGCCGTAGACCAGCTCGGCAGTGGAAGCCTGGAGGTCCTCTTTAGGGGCCGTTCGGAGGCCCAATAGGACCCACGGGAGCCTGTCGGCCCAACCATTGTCCTGGAGGCTGGCTCTGAGAGCGGCCTTCATCGAGCGGTGGAACCGCTCACACAAGCCATTGGCTTGGGTGTGGTAGGCCGTGGTGCGGTGAAGCTTGACCCCCAAGGCCTGGGCGACCGCGCCCCAAAGCTCGGAGGTGAATTGCGGGCCTCTGTCGGAGGAGATGTCCGAGGGCACGCCAAAACGGGCAATCCAAGTGCCAATGAAGGCCTGCGCCACGTCGGCGGATGTTGTTGATGCCAGCGGGATGGCCTCCGGCCACCTGGTGGTCCTGTCGACCATCGTGAGGAGGTGGGTGAAGCCCAGCGAGGAGGGAAGGGGTCCCACCAGGTCCACATTGATGTTGTCGAAGCGCCGCGTGGGCACATCGAATGGTGCCAACGGGGCCTGGGTGTGTCGGTGGACCTTCGCGTGCAGGCAGGCGACACAGGCATTGGCCCAGTCGCGGACGTCCTTACGGAGCCCGTGCCAGACGAACTTTGCTGCCATGAGCTTCTGTGATACATTCCGGCCCGGGTGGGAAAGGCCGTGGAGGGCGTCAAAAATGTGCCGCTGCCATCCGGTGGGCACGATGGGGCGAGGTTGGCCCAGGGAAACGTCGCACATGAGAACTGTGCCTGTGTCCTCGAAGGGGACGTCGGCCAACCGCAGGGCTGTGTCCGCTGTCCGGAGGGCATGCACCGCGGGGTCGGCGGTCTGGTCGGCTGCCATGCGGGCGAAGTCCACACCCAGGTGGACGGCGTTCGCCCCAGACCGGGAGAGGCAATCGGCCACAGCGTTGTCCTTGCCTGTGACGTGCCGGATGTCCGTCGTAAATTCGGACATGGTGGAGAGGTGGCGCTGCTGGCGGGCCAACCACGGCTCTGTAACCTTGGCCATAGCGAAAACCAGGGGTTTGTGGTCCACAAACGCCGTGAACGGGCGGCCCTCCAAAAGATGGCGGAAATGGCGAACAGCCAGGTAAAGGCCGAGGAGCTCGCGGTCGAAAGCGCTATACTTGCGCTCGTTAGGGCGAAGCTGCCGGGTGAAGAAGGCCAGCGGTTGCCAAGCCCCGTTCACCCACTTTTCATGCATGGCGCCCACCACGTAGTCGGAAGCGTCTGTGGTGAGGGCTATGGGTGCGTCGAGCGCCGGGTGCACCAGCATGGTCGCGTTGGCGAGGGCCAGCTTAGCGCCTGTGAATGCCTCGTCCATCTCTGTGGTCCAGGTGACGTCGTGCTTGGCCGGCTTGCCCCGGAGGGCTTCGTACAGGGGGAGCATGAGTTGGGCGGCGTGAGGCACGAACCGGTGGTAGAAATTTACCATCCCCAAAAATTCCTGTAGCGCCTTGATGGAGTGGGGGCGCGGGAAACTTGTGACTGCCTCCATCTTGGTAGGCAGCGGGACGGCCCCGCGCTTCGTGATGTGGTGCCCCAGGAAGTCGACGGCCGTTACGCCAAAATGGCATTTCGCCGGGTTGATGATGAGGCCGTGCTGGCCTAGGCGCTCGAAAAGCGTGCGCAGGTGGACGAGGTGCTCCGCCCGGGAAGTGCTGGCGATGAGAATGTCACCCAGGTAGACGAACAGAAAGGTGAGATCGTGCAGCACACTGTCCATCAGCCGCTGGAAGGCCTGGGCCGTGTTCTTAAGGCCGAACGGCATTCGGAGGAACTCGAAGAGGCCAAAAGGTGTAATTACAGCCGTCTTCGGAACGTCGGCCGGCTGGACAGGTACCTGGTGGTAGCCCCGAATAAGGTCGACCTTGGGGAAGATCACCCGCCCGCCAAACGGGCGGAAAAGTCCTGTATGTGTGGTATCGGGTACCGGTCGAGGGTGGTGGTATCGTTGAGGCGGCGGTAATCGCCGCATTGTCACCATCCGCCACCCGGTTTGGGCACGATGTGCAGGGGCGAGGCCCACGCGCTATTCGAGCGCCGCACAATGCCCAATCGCTCCAGCATGTCGAAATCCGTCTTCGCCACAGCGAGTTTAGCCGGGTCGAGGCGGCGAGCCCTGGCATAGACCGGTGGACCTGTGGTCGGGATGTGGTGTTCGACGCCGTGCTTGACGGCGACGGCCGGAAATGTCGGCTGCGTGAGGGCGGGAAACTCGGCGAGTAGGCGGGTGAACTCGTCCACGGCCGGGAGTGCGCAGGCTAGCTTGGTCGGAGCGGAGCCGCTCAATGAGCAAGCGAGCGAGCTGAAGGTCTACGCGTTGATGAGCCGACGCCGTTTGACGTCGACCAAAAGCCCATGCGCACAAAGAAAATCTGCACCCAGCAAGGCCATGGGCACGTTCGCCGTGATGAAGTCCCACCTGAAGCGCTGGCCCCCGAAGCAGAATGCGACGCTGCGCGAACCGAAGGTGCAGATGGAGGAACCGTTTGCGGCGACCAAGGCGGGGCCTCATAGGGCGGCCTGTTTTTCCTGCACCGAGGCGGGTATCACGCTTAGCTGAGCACCGGTGTCACACAAAAAACGCCACCCGGACTCCATGTCCATGATAAACAGAAGGCTGCCTGCATGCCCGATGCTCATGGCAGGCAGCGAGCCTGGTCGTTTCCCAACCTGCCGAAAGTGCACGGTGGGTGGCACGTTCTGGCCTTCTGCCCGAACCTGGCATGGTAATAGCACATGGTCCGCTCTGGTGGAGGCTCCAGCGGTCGCGTTTGGTTCGGTCGACGGGGCGTCACGGCAGCCGCTGCCGTCAGTGGCGCGGACTCGGCCGGTTGAGGTGCCGGTCGTGGCGTGGGCATTGCCTCGGTCGGCCCAGGGTCCCAGGCGGCCGCTCCAACATGTCGCCTGGCCGAGAAAAAATTATAGGCCTCCTTGGCCAGGGCGCGAGGGTCCATGATGGGCGAATTAGCCAAAGCTAACCGTACCTGCCCGGGTAGCCGCTGGAGGAACAGCTCGTGGAAGAGGAAGTCCGGGCTGTGGTCACCGAGAAGAGCAAGCATGTGGTCCATGCTTTCGGATGGACGGGCCTCGCCCAGCTCCGGGAGGTGTAGTAGTTGTCGTGCGCGTTCGGTCTCCGTGAGTCCAAACGCACCGAGGAGTAGGCCTTTGAGCGCGCCGTATTTGTCGGCATTCGGCAGGTGCTGGAGGAAGCTCAGGACCCGGGCAGCGGAGGAGGCGGTGAGCGCAGAGACCACATGGTTGTAGCGTGTCGTGTCCTCCATAATTTTCCGCTGGGCGAATTGAGAAGCTGCTTGAGCAAACCAAACGGCCGCGTGCGACTCCCAGAAGCCCGGGAGCTACAAAGCTGCAGCTGACTCCATCGCCGTGTTCTTAGAAAGGGGTCACCAATTGTGGGAGCTGTGCTCGCACGATAAAGCCAGACAAAATGGACGACACAGGAACGAAGTTTCACCGAGCTATTTATTTAGCTCAAAACCAAGGAACTCAAAAGCACACTGAATCCGCCCCTCGAACGGGCGGCAATTTATATCGCAAACTGAACACACAAAAGCCACGCCTCTCAGGCGGGGCGTGGTATGCAAAATAGGTAAGTCACGCCTCTCGTCGGGGCATGGTATGCAAGGCAAGTGTTCGCCCGAGAAAGGCAAGTCTGGACACGCCTGGGCGAGTCCGGACATGTGACCGCTCGCCGGTTGCGTCATCGGCCAGTGCACGGTAATTGTGTCATGCTTCTGGTAACCGCTACAGGTTAATGGCGCTTTCAGAGCCGCGAGGCTCTATATACACCACGCACCCTAACATCCAAACAAAGCCAAACCAGGAGGTTTACACTAGAAAAACTAGAGACTCACACTGCTAACCCCGTATCTTTGATGAACTTTAAAACTGATCTACAAAATCCAGGATGTTTCAGATCCAGCCAGCAAAAGGCTTCTGGCAGACCTGACCACTTGATCCCAATTCCGCGGACAGAAAGCTGAAGACGAGATCTAGCATTATTATAACGCGGACAAAAAGAAAAAACATGGTCCAGATATTCGGGAACCTTACACCGATCACACCACCCCGAGGGATGGCACCCGATCCTGTGAAGATAAAAATTGAGAAAACAATGTCCAATTCTAAGTCGAGATAAGATAGACTGCTCCCTGCGAGGGAGCCGGGGAGACGTCCCCAAGGACACGATCGATGGATGCACCTTGTGACACCACCTCCCCTTAGGGGAGGAGTCCCACTGACTTTGCCATATAACATTAATTTTCTGTTTAATTAAATTAGAGAGGTCTGCCTGGCCCAGCGGAACCGGGGTTTCGAAATCCAGATTGAGGGCACGTTTGGCCGCCTGATCACACACTTCGTTGCCTGCAATGCTCACATGGGCCGGGACCCAACATAGATCGACGACCATGCCCCTCCAATGGGCCAAACTTACGAAGTGAATTACCTCCAGAACCAATTCGTTCCTACTGCCAGGCTGGAACGACCTAAGCGCTATCAGTGCCGAGAGAGAGTCGGAAAATATGACCGCGCTGAGGGGATAAAAGTCTATAATCCATTCAAGAGCCAAAACAATTGCATAAAGTTCTGCCGAAAATACCGACAGGAAGCCTGAAAGCCTGAAAGCCTTGGTCACCTTCACATCAGGGATGCAGAAGGCAGCCGCAGTGCGGCCAAGACCCGGATCTTTGGAGCCATCTGTATAAGCATGGAGAGATTGACTCCAAAACTTGTGAATGAATTCAACAGCCATGTTACTTGTCACGATGGGATTGTCCCTGTCCGTCATACTCTGTAAATCCAAGTGAATTCTTGGAACCACGAGGGTCCAAGGCGGCCATAGGGACACTTTATTGGCTGAGTTAACCGGGGGGAGGTCCAACCCCAACCCTTTAACCGCCCTAACACACTTGAGACCAAAAGGGGGAAGCCGACGGAGATTACCGAGAGCATGATACTCCCAGCAATCCAGGAACAGAGAACTGCCAGGATGATTTACCCCGAAGGAAATGCATTTGGACCAGTATTTGAGAATAGACACTTCCCATCGAAGTGACAAAGGCAACTCACCCGCTTCAACCAGGAGAGCGCTCACTGGAGAGCTTTTAAAGGCACCAAGACATATGCGGAGAGCTTTGGACTGAACTCCTTCCAACCTCCTCTGGATGGACAGGGACATGTCTCAAAAGGCTTGACACCCGTAATCAAAGTGCGAACGTATTAGGGCTCTGTACAAGATAAGGAGGCTATCCTAGTGGGCACCCCAAGAAGTTCCCGAGATACAACGGAGAAGGTTGAGACCCTTCGAGCACTTAGCTACAAGTTTAGCACAATGGGCATTCCAGGGAAAGGGTGTAGTACTGGTGAAAAATTGAGAAAACTACATAGGTACCTTTGAGAGGTATCTAATTTTCAGTTTTTCTTGAAAGATATAATCTTGGCTCTCAGACCAGTTTCAACGCTTCTTTGTCATATTACATGCATATAATTTGCATAAATTAGACCGTCAATAAAAAACAAGGAAAAACAAAGAACACATTTCTACTTCTATCTTCTATGTCACCTATCATTCTTTTCACACAAAACTTGGTACATGTATTATACATGTGCTACTCTACTACCTGATGAGAGGATTTTGTGAAATTATGTCAAATGTTCACTAATTAGCTAATTATGCCAATTACCAGATAAAACTTGGTTGTCTATCAATAAATCCACAATGGCTACTCCTATAAACAAAAGCCTTCATCATTTTAAAGGAAATGATATTCTGAATATCCTGTCCAAATTTCAGCCCAGAAGAATGATGCAAATTAAAGTTATAACAAATAATTCTACTTCCGGTTATTGAGGGGCATGTGTGATGTTAGAAAATTTGGAAATTTTTCAATAATTAGGGGTACTTCTATGACCTCTAATAGCATGATTCTTGTTTATAAGACTATAAGGAAACTGTTCAGCTAAATAAAAAAAATAAGAAATAAGTAATAATTAGATCACCCACAAAAAGGGGACCATCGGAGAGACTTTTAGAGCCGTGCCATTGACTGTTAATCTGACGTCCTCAACCTTTCTCATCCAACAGTTTCTGTCATCAGCTCACTTTCAACTGTGCTAAACTTGCTCCAAATTCTCAGCTTGTTAGGTATCTCGACAGACTACGATCGATTGTTGCACATTTATTGACTTTGCAGATGCAGGCCCAATTCACCCCAGCGCCTTCTGAGCTTAGCCGTAACCTCCAGAAACGGAAATAAACCCGCGGTCACGGTGTTGGGATAAAACGGGGAATATTTGCACCTTCATACATGACACAGCTTATCTTAATCAGTCAGCTGAGCTGAAATGGTGACGCTTCACCCCTCCCTCTCCGTCAAGACGACATTTCGCCCTCCC
Source organism: Myxine glutinosa (assembly GCF_964187855.1). Lineage (NCBI taxonomy): Eukaryota > Metazoa > Chordata > Myxini > Myxiniformes > Myxinidae > Myxine > Myxine glutinosa. The sequence goes on along the minus strand of NC_136266.1, from coordinate 45,113,306 downwards.
TCAAGGTGACGCTTCCTTCCCATCGCTCTCGCCACGTCAACACTTCACCCTCCTCTAATGCGAGATTTTGAGCTCGTCGCCCTTCCACATGGTGACGCCTCACACCCGTCACCCTCCCCCACAGTGAAGAATCATGCCCGTCACCCTCCCCAGCAGGCGACCTTTCACTCCTTTCCCCCTCACCCACAGCGACGTTTTGCGCCATTGCCCTCACCCACAAGGACGCTTTGCATCCGTCACTCTTCCCCACGGTGAAGCTTTGTGGCCATTGCCCTCCCAAATGGTGATGTTTAGCTCCCTTCGCCCTCTCCCATGGCGACGTTTTGCGCCGTCGCCCTCGCCAATGGCGGTGCTTCACGCCCATCGTCCTCACCCACTGTGACGCTCCCCGCCCATCACTCTCCCCCTTTGTGGTGCTTCCTGTCCCTCTTGCCCTCCCCCAAAGTGATGCTCGCACCCAATGCCCACCCCCACAGAAGCAAGAACAGCAAGAAGCAAACACAGCAGCAATGACTGCTGGAAACAGCAAACCTGTACCTGCAATCTCCCAGTCATTGTGTTGTATTTCAGTCGCTTGTCCATACAATCTGGTTCAGAAGGACACAACTCAAGCCTATGAAACCTCTGTTGCTCCTGTGTGAAGTGGGGTCATCACCGTGAAGTACAACACTCACAGGAAACAGCGCTCTGTGTTGAGGCACGGCGATGATGGTCATGCCCAACCCTCGACTAAAGATCCCGAGGGGGCTAAATATCACGGCCAGGTCAGCATTGGTCTTATTTGCTTTTATCTTATCGAATGACAGGTCTTATCTGGCCTCTCACACCTATCTCTCTATTTCTTTCCTCCCCCCCCCAACATCTTCTCTCCCCACTCCTCTCACTCCCCATCCTCTCTTTTCCCTCCTCCTCTCCCTCCCTCTTCTCCTTCTTCCCCTACCTTCTCCCTCCCCTCTCCTCCTCTCTCATTCCTCCCCTCTTTCCACCTCTCCTCTCTTCCCTCCTCCTCTCTCTCTCTTCCTCCATCTTCCACCCTCTCTCTCCCACCTCTCTCTCTCTCTCTCTTCCACCCTTCTCTCCCTTCCACCCCTCTCGTCCCCCTTTCTCGGTATTCCCATCAGCGAAGGTATGGGTGGTATTTGCCAGAACTGTAATAAAAAAATTAAAAAACCCATGGTGAAAAAGGAAGTGGTTGAGCTTCACCCAGGCTGGAGAAAAACCATGCGTCATGTGGTTGAGGTTGAGCAAGAGAGCTCTCCGGACATCTCTCCACAGGGCCGGTGTCGGTATCATCAAGAATCGGCACCTTTGCACTGAAATTCAACTCGGCTCTCTTCCAGCCAAGCTACTCCACCAACTATGTCTTTCTGGCCACCTAACTTTCACGCTGCTCTTCCTGGGATCCTTCACGAACTCGCTCTCCTACATCATCTCTGCTACCAGGCTCAACACCCCCATCTTCCACCAGAGGGTTGGCCAAAGCACAGCTCCTTTCAGCCAAATATCACGATGCAGCTCTTACTGCTCCACCTGCCTCAGGGCTGCTGTTCACCAGCAGGGTGCCATGGAATTGCCATAATAATTAATGAAATAATTAGAAGTGGGAGGTAAGAAGGAGGGAAAACTTGATTTGGCATATTCCAAATCCGATGGAAAGCTGGAAGGCAAATCTGACTTAAAGAAATCTCAGTGCATTTCAAAAAATCCACAAGAAGTGTGTGCGCACTCTCAGCAGAGCTAGAAAACAACATCTGTCCAACCTCAAAATTAACTTTCAAAGTTGTCTCCTTACTCTAAAACCTGGTAGTGCCATGTTAACTCTGCCTCCAGTGTATGCTCTAATTCCATCCCTTCCCTCTCTTCAAGTGACACCACAGCTGACTCTGCTCGTTAGAAGGCCGATTACCTCAATTCTGTGTTTGCTTCAAAATCTTGTCTCCAACCCCTCACTGTTGGTTCCCATCCTTCGCTGTCGCAACAAACTGCTCCTGGACTCCTGGTTTTTGCACCTGAGAAGCTTGAATTTCAAGAAAGGTTCAAGTGTTCAATTTCAAGAAAGGTTCAATGGGACTTCCGCTCCTGGTTTTGCCGGTGAGGTCATGTGTTTTTGCCAGCTCTCCATGCTACCAAAGTTAAGAATTTTTACATTTGTATTTTTGTCAAAACTGTATTTTTATTTTATGGTGTGAGAACCCTCTACCTCCCACAGATCTCCCGTTGTCCCTGCTCTCAAATGTTGTACTTGCGTGCTTCCCTCTCTCTCCCCATCTTGTCTCCCGCTCCCTTTATTGTATGTTTTGTGTGTCCGTTTGTTTTTTTGTCACTGATGTTAGCTCTTACACGAGCCTCGATGTTGTATACCAAAAAAAAAAAAATTAGCTTGTCAAAAATTCAAAAAAGTGTAGGCAAGCTGATGAGGCAAGGTAAGCATGTGCTGCCTCTGATACTCAGTGTTACACTGAGGAACCTAAACCATCTGTGAGTGCATAAAACTAGAATATACAACGAAAAATACAAAACTAGAATATCTTGGTTGGATAAGTGTCCACCTTCCTGAGTTAATAGTTGGCGGAAGCACCTTTGACAGCAATTACAGCTGGGAGTCTGTTGGGATAGGTCTCTACGAACTTTTCTCGACCGTAAAATGGGGGGGAATAGGGACAGCAAGGTGAATCGGGACACAAACTGAAAAAAAGTTCGGAAACGTTTTTCGCTGAAAATTGATAACCATCCTGATTTGTTGATATTTGGGTTGAAAGTGTTCTCTTGTTTTTTTAAAAAGCAACTTTTAGTCCCTATTAACCCCATATATGGGTTAAATAGGAATAAATAGGATTTTTATGGCTGTCCCTATTCACCCCGTTTTACGGGTGAATAGGGACAGTCACTAATACAAAAAAGTAATAATCAAGAAATAGGGACAGTTTGGAGAAACTTTTTATCCCATATTTTTTTTCATTGGCACCGTAGTTTATTATGGGTGCATATTATGTGCATCCATCTGAGCTATCAATTTAGCAATAAGTTGGAAACTCAGGATTGTTTCTTGATTATTCTTTTTTGTATTAGTGACTGTCCCTATATCACCCGTAAAACGGGGTGAATAGGGACAGCCATAAAAATACTATTTATTCCTATTTAACCCATATATGGCGTTAATAGAGACTATAAGTTGCTTTTTAAAAAAACAAGAGAACACTTTCAACCCAAATATCAACAAATCAGGATGGTTATCAATTTTCAGTGAAAAAAGTTTCCGAACTTTTTTTCAGTTTGTGTCCCTATTCACCTTGCTGTCCCTATTCCCCCCATTTTTACGGTACCAACTTTGCACACCTTGATTGAGCAATATTTGCCCATTCTTCTGTACAAAACTGTTCAAGCTCAGTTAAGTTACATGGGGAACATTGATGGACAGCAATCTTCAAGTCATGTCACAGATTTTCGATTGGATTTAGGTCGGGGCTCTGACTGGGCCACTCAAGGACATTTATCTTTTTGTTCCTTAGGCACTCCAGTGTAGCTTTGGCTGTGTGCTGTGGGTCATTGTTATGCTGAAAGGTGAACTTCCGCCCCAATTTCAGCTTTCTTGCAGAGGGCAGGCAGCAGGTTTTTGCTCTGGGATTTTTCTGTATTTTTCTCCATCCATTTCCCTTCTATCCTGAAAGGTGCCACAGTCCTTGCTGATGAGAAACACCCCCAATAACAGGATGCTGCCACAACCATGCTCCACAGTAGGGATGGTGTTCTTTGGGTGATGTTCTGTGCTAGGTTTGTGCCAAACGTAACATTTTGCATTTAGGCCAAAATGTTATATCTTGGTTTTGTCAGACCACAAAACCTTTTGCCAACTGGCTTCAGAATCTCCACAGTGATTTTTTGCATAGCTCAAACGGGACTCAAGGTGGGCTTTTTTGAGTAATGGCTTCCTTCTTGCCATCCGACCATACAGGCCAGACTTGTGGAGAGCTTGGGATGCACACATTGACCAAGGCCATAAGGCAACAAAACGGTGAAAAAATTGAAAGGGGTGTAGACTTTCTATAGGCACTGTACTTACAGCTGCCAGACCGTTCCAGTTTCCGGTTTGGATCTGGTGAGTTGTGTTAAGTAAGCTTCCTTATACCCATTTAAACCCCTTTGATTTATTTGGACTGTTCACTTTAGATCCCTTTTGGACCCTTAAGACCCGTTAGACCCTTCACACCGCTAACAATGTTTTGACCCTTAGACCCTTTTTAGACCTTTTGAGGACCCTTTTGACCCCCTTTAGATTCCCAGAAAATTCCAGAAATGATTCCCCTTATACGCTTCGACCCTTTTTCGATCCTTGAACCCTGTAGACCCCTTAGAAAATCATTTAAAAATCCTGAAGATAGTTATTTACGACATTTTTTGTGCACCATCGCGTTACATCACAAGTTGCAATGACAAATCAAAAATGATATCCCAAAGCGAAACCGAGGTTGAAAAGTGAAACAAAAACTACTGATGTATGGATCATCGAATGGGAAACCAAAATGAAATGCTCTGAGAAATACTGAATGGAAATTGCCAAAAGCAAGGCTATGGGGAGCATCGAGAGAGGCGGTGGGTTTTTTAGTATTATTATTGAAGTTCACCATAAACAAGGCTAAAAGCCACTAATTTGTAAAGGGCTACAGAGAAAAATAAAAAGAAAAAAGTGACAAAACCTTTAACTAGTCCTGAAACAAGGAAACCTCTTCACAGGGCCAATGTGCAAGAGGGGACAACTAGGCCAGGCAGAAAAAACAAATTTTCCTACTTACATTGAAGATGAAGGTTGGCACTGAAGAAGTGACATGGAGAGGGATAGGTACCTGGCGGTGGTCGTTTGGTTTGGTTTGGTGGACATGGAGATGGTTGGCATGGAAAGAATTTCGGTGATCTTTGCGGTAGGCCCAAAACATGCTTAAATCCGTTTCCCAGCTGAGCTTCCATAGTTTCATCCTCTCTTCCAAGGAGTACTTTGGAGGTACAACAAGCATTGATTGGAAATCTTATCTGGTGGAATGGAATGAGGTTACCAAGGTTACCAGCTCCACACACTGCGATATATCTGCTCATTGATTTTTTTTACTGTTGAATTCCCTTTTCCACCAATACACACTCCAAAAAATTGCCCATTCGAGGTGAGACATCTACAAAACCGTCTGAAACGGGTATCCTGCTGGTATATATGTACATATACACAGTGCCTTCCGAAAGTATTCACACACTTTGACGTTTTTTCACATTTTGTTGTGGTACAGCCGGAACCTTATTGTGGCGTTTTTCCAATATTACTTCAAACTAGCCGAAACCCGTGGAACATCCACGGAAGGGAGGATGTGGTGTATGGATAGAGTGTACCATTATGGATGGCATAGGGGATTTGCTTGTCCGAGTAAGAGTTAGGAAGAAAGATGAGAATGAAGAGTGCGTATATGAACAACGTATTTATTGCAATCTACTTAAATGTCAACGCTACGATATACTTTTGAAAAATGAATGGATTCGTAATAGGAATCGGCATAGCACCACTCTGGGATTGTCCACTCAGTGGACGGCTTGCTGTCGCCTTCGACTGTCCAATCAGCGGACGGCTTACTTCACCTTCGCCCAGCAGACGCCAATACGATGGCGTCGTAAGATGGCGTCGTATCGGTAGTTAATCGGATGCTTTTGGGCCCCAACGTCGGCTAATTCAGATTTTTCGAGTATGGCTATACGTGATAAACAAAGAGCGCGGTTTGAAGATCGTAAATCCATTAGTGCCGTGGGCATCAGGTCACTGGGTGCGGCGCAAAAGGGATAACAAAGTCGAGTCCTTACGCTATTACTATATAGATGAGTATAGTAACATAAGCAGGACTCCAATGTTAGGCCATCCGGTCCGCACCGGAAGTCTGTTTATTTTTCTGGGTTCCTCGGGACAACCAAAAACAACAACAACAACAACAACAACCAACAACAACCAACAACAACCATGTAGTTGCTTCTCAATTGCAGGCACTTCAAACATACATTACAGGCCCCTTGTTATCTGGGAGCACTGTCCAATTGCGTGGGATGCACACTCCGAACGCTGCCTCTGAATTTGAACCCTTAATCTCAAGAAAACGAATTCAAATCCCATATTTAAAAAATTATTCCTTGGGTTTTTTTTTTAAAGGAAATTTTGACTATATTAAAATTAGTTTCTCCTGAGTACCATAATTTGAGAAGTTTTCTGATGTTTAATTTCGGTTCTGTCAAATGCATTCATTGATCATGATGTGACAAGGAAACTTTTTTTTGTCTTTCCATAGTTTTTGAGAAGCAAATGACGAAAATAATTCCCTGTTAATAACGCAGATGCAGGTATTTGGAATTGGCAGGTCATAATTACATGTGTTTATAATTTTATAAGCCTGATGTTGGCTTACCGGTTGAGGTGCCTGGCTTCAGATCTCAGGGTCCTAATTTCAAGCACCTGTCTGGTTCATGTCGTTGAATTAGCACCAGGTGGGTGATTCAGCCTGTCATCCTTCTGAGGTCGACAAAGTTGGTACTAAAGCGCGGTGTTACGCGCGCTGTTTGTAAACAAGGAGGAAGCGGACAACGCGGTAATTTGTAAGAGTCTTTATTCAAGAGCTCACTGTAACACTGAACTCTAAGGGCTGCGCGCCCCGTGTATATCGTGAGGCCACGCCTCTCTCCCGGGCGTGGCCCACCCCCACTCGGTGTGCGGGGTGATGTCACCACGTCAGTGCTTTCGTGTCCGCCACACGCGCCCCCCCCCAGAATCCCCGCGGACCTGAAGGGCCAGTTTGCGGGGCAAACAGATGACCCGGCCGAAGCGCCCCCTGGCGACTGGCGGCGTCTGGGATGCAGGGATGCCATCTGGGATGCCTCCGGCTGCCCCTGGGATGGGTGCAGGACCGGGGGGCGGCGTGGCGGCGGGGCTAGGCGGTGCCGGGGGTCCGCCCGCAGGGGGCCGGCCCCGACGCGGGGGTCGGGCCACTGGCGGTGGATGGTCCATGTCGAGGTGGGCCGGCTTGAGGCGGTCCACAGAAACGCGGTCAGGAGTACCGCCGATGTCCAGGGTGAAGTGCTTCACCCCGGTCTCCAGCACGTGGAAAGGCCCGTCGTACGGGGGCCGCAGTGGTGTCCGGTGGGCATCGTGGCGGACGAAGACGTACTCCGCCGTGCAAAGCTCCGGGGCGACGTGCGTCGGTGGGTGCCCGTGGCACCGGGGCGAACCTCTGGGCGGTCTCCTGCAGAGCGGAGCGCTGCTGTGCCACGGACCATGGTGCCGTGGAGTCGGGGAGGAACTCGCCCGGCACCGCAGCGGTTGCCCGAAGACCAAATCCGCCGCGGATGCGCGCAGGTCCTCCTTGGGCGCCGTCCGGAGGCCCAGCAAGACCCAGGGGAGCCTGTCGACCCAGCCGCCATCGCGGAGGGTGGCCCGGAGCGCGGCCTTCAATGAGCGGTGAAATCGCTCACACAGGCCGTTAGCCTGGGGGTGGTAGGCCGTGGTTCGGTGCAGCCGGACCACGAGCCCCTGCGCGACCGCCCCCCAGAGCTCCGAGGTGAACTGGGGGCCGCGGTCGGACGAGATGTCTGAGGGGGCGCCGAACCGAGCGACCCAGGTGGCGATGAAAGCCTGCGCGACGTCCGCCGCCATCGTCGACGCCAAGGGCACGGCCTCCGGCCACCGGGTGGTGCGGTCCACCATGGTGAGGACGTGGGTGAAACCCCGCGAGGGGGGCAGAGGTCCCACCAGGTCCACGTGGACGTGGTCAAACCGGCGTTCCGGCACCGTAAACGGGGCCAACGGGGCCTGGGTGTGCCGGTGCACCTTGGTGCGCTGGCACGCGAGGCACGTCCTGGCACAGCCGCGGACGGCCTTCCGGAGGCCATGCCAGACGAAATGTCAGCGATCAACCTTTGGGAGGCCCTCGCGCCCGGGTGGGACAGGCCGTGGATGGCGTCAAACACCTGGCGCTGCCAGCCCGCGGGCACAATGGGGCGAGGCCGCCCGAGGGAGACGTCGCACAAGAGGGCCGCGCCCGCGCCGTCGAACGGCACCTTGGTGACGCAGAGGCCTGTGACGGCGGTCCGCAAGGCCTGGACGTCGGGGTCAGCGGCCTGGTCCGCTGCCATCCGGGCATAGTCGATGCCGAGGTGGACTGCGTGGGCGACGGCCCGGGAAAGGCAATCCGCCACCGGGTTGTCCTTCCCCGCGATGTGCCAGATGTCCGTCGCGTACTCGGACACGGCCGAGAGGTGACGCTGCTGCCGGGCCGACCACGGCTCGGTGACCTTGCCCATCGCGAAGACCAGCGGCTTGTGGTCGACGAAGGCCGTGAACGCATGGCCCTCGAGCAGATGGCGGAAGTGCCTGACCGCCAAGTGAAGCCCGAGCAACTCGCGGTCGAAGGTACTGTAACGGCATTCGGGCGGGCGAAGCTGCCGGCTAAAGAACACCAGCGGTTGCCAAGCTCCACGCACCCATTGCTCGTGCACCGCGCACACCGCGTAGTCCGAGGCGTCGGTGGTGAGGGCGATCGGCGCATCGGGCGCCGGGTGCGCGAGCATGGTGGCGTTAGCCAAGGCGAGCTTCGCGCCCGTGAACGCCGCGTCCATCTGCTCGGTCCAGGTGACGTCGCCTTTGCCCGGCTTACCTCGGAGAGCTTCGTGCAGGGGGCACAGGAGCTGGGCGATACGGGGCAGGAACCGATGGTAAAAGTTCACCATGCCCAGGAACTCATGCAGCCCCCTGATCGTGCGGGGGCGCGGAAACCCCTTCACCGCCTCCACCTTGGCCGGCAGGGGGACGGCTCCGTGCCTGGTGACGCGGTGCCCCAGAAAATCGAGTTTGGCGACGCCGAACCGGCACTTTGCGGGGTTCACAATCAGGCCATGCTGGCCCAGGCGTTCGAAGAGCGTGCGGAGGTGGTGTAGGTGCTCTTCGCGGGACGCGCTGGCGACGAGGATATCGTCCAGGTAGACGTATACAAAATCGAAGTCACGCAGGATGCTGTCCATCAGCCGCTGGAACGCCTGAGCCGCATTCTTCAGACCGAAGGGCATCGCAGGAATTCGAAGAGTCCGAACGGCGTGATGACCGCCGTCTTCGGGACGTCCTCCGGCCTGACGGGGACCTGATGGTAACCGTGTATGAGGTCCACCTTCGAGAAGGACATGCCCGCCAAACGGGCGGAAAAGTCCTGAATGTGGGGGACGGGGTAGCGGTCGGGGGTGGTGGCGTCATTGAGACGGCGATAGTCCCCGCACGGTCGCCATTGCCCGCCGGGCTTCGGCACGATGTGCAGCGGCGACGCCCAAGCACTCTCCGAGCGCCGAACGATGCCGAGTCACTCCAGGGTAGCGAACTCCGCTTTTGCTACCGCCAGCTTCGTCAGCTCGAGGCGACGTGCCCGGGCGTAGACCGGTGGCCCGACGGTGCGGATGTGATGGGCCACCCCGTGCTTGACGGCCCCCGCCGAGAAGGTGGGCCGCGTGAGGGCCGGGAAGCCGGCGAGGAGGCGGGTGAATTCGTCCGCTGCCGGAAGCGTACAGATCAACGTGGCCGGAACCAAACCGTTCAGCAAGCCGCTTGGCAAGCCGCTTGGTGAGCCGCTCAGTGGGCTGCTCGACGAGCTGGGCAGCGCACAAGCGAACGAGCTGAACGTCTCGGCCTGGACAAGACGTCTGTGCTTTACGTCAACCAGGAGCCCATTTGCGCACAGGACATCCGCGCCAAGCAATGCCATGGGCACGTCGGCGGTGACGAACGACCATCAGAAAACCTGCCCTCCGAACCGCAGAGAGAGGCAGCGTTTTCCGTACGTACGGATGGGCATCCCGTTTGTGGCAAACAGCGCGGGGCCCCCGCCCGCGGCGTGCTTGTCCGACATACCGGCAGGAACAACACTCACCTGCGCTCCTGTGTCGCACAGGTAACGGCACCCGGATAAGGTGTCCGTGATGAACAGCAGGCTGTTCGAACGGCCGGCGCTCATTGCCACTATCGAGCGCCGGCCCGGGCGTTTCCCGACCTGTTGAAGGAGCATGGCGGATGACACTGTCGAGCCTCGTGGCCGAACTTGGCGTGGAACCAGCACCAGGTGGTGGAGCTGGAGGAGTGCGGCAGGCTCCGCCAGGCCGGCGGAGTTGGCGGCGTTCCCCGCGGTGGCGGTTTTCTCCGCGGTGGTGGGCGGGGCGTGGCGGCGGCCACGAGGTGCGTATCAGCATGCTGCGTATGCTGTGTAAGCTGATGCTGTGGATCAGCATCATCAGCAGCATCATCAGCAGCATCAGCCTCGAGGTCCGTGACGGCCGCACCGACTCTCGCCCGCGTGTCCGAAGCCGCGAAGTACCTGTCCGCTGCGGCGGCCAATGCTCGGGGTTCCGTTAGCACGGTCCCGGCCAACGCGAGGCGTACCTGTGCTGGAAGTTGGCGACGGAAAAGCGCCCGGAATAGAGAACCAGGGGCTTCGTCGCCCAACAGTGACAGCATATGGTCCATTCGGACCGACGGGCGCGTGTCGCCGAGCTCGGGGAGATCCAGGAGGCGGTCGGCCCGTGTGTCCTCCGTGAGGCCGAACGTGGCTAGGAGCAGCCGCTTGAGTGCCTCGTACTTGTGGCCGTCCGGTGGGTGGCGAAGGACGGACACAACTCGAGCGGCCGTGCCGGGCCCGAGGGAGGCGACGACGTGGCAGTAGTGCGTGTCGTCGTGGGTGAGGCGCCGAAGCTGAAACTGGGCTTCGGCTTGGACGAACCAAACTTCGGCCTGGGCCTCCCAAAATTCGGGAAGTTTAATCGACATCGCGTTGTTGGCCATGGCAATGGCGTCGTGTTTGGAAGGATCGCTACGGCAGATCCAACGTCGAGGGTCACCAGTAAAGCGCGGTGTTACGCGCGCTGTTTGTAAACAAGGAGGAAGCGGACAACGCGGTAATTTGTAAGAGTCTTTATTCAAGAGCTCACTGTAACACTGAACTCTCAGGGCTGCGCGCCCCGTGTATATCGTGAGGCCACGCCTCTCTCCCGGGCGTGGCCCATCCCCACTCGGTGTGCGGGGTGATGTCACCACGTCAGTGCTTTCGTGTCCGCCACAGACTCACAGTACCAGCTGCTTGCTGGGAAGAATGAGTCGTTTTGAGTATCCTGTATCGGAGTGGGGGCCCATCCAGGATTGTGCCCAATATCTTGGAAAACTGCTTTGGCATCTCCGTGTATCCGAAGATGCAAAATAAGTTGTCTTCTCCTTCTATAATTTTAGGGAAAATTTTCATTGCCGTCTAAAATTAATCTGCATTCAAGGTACAGGAAGAATTTGAGACGTTTTTGTATTTCGTTTGCAATTTTCTTCCTCATTCGAGGCATAGTTTTAAATTACAGTGAAATTATATCCTCTCTTTAAAAAGGTGTATCGTTTACATATTTTAGTTTAACTGGCACTCTCTGCCTTATCACCATTTTAAAAAGTTTTATGTATTTTTCAATTATTTAAGTCACAATCTATGACTGTTATGTGAAGGAATAAATATAATTTAATGGGAATGGCTCCATTGAGCCTCTGAGAGATAAAGCTGTGAAAACGGAAGTAGAATAAAGCGGAACTAAAATGAAAACGAGTCGACTATGAATGCGGAAGTTTTTTGTTGAGTGGGCTGTGGGTTTGAGACGATTTGGCTATGATATTATTGATCACTGAAGTGGATGTTTAAAAGCAAATTGTAGTCTTTTAACCCCGGTTCATTCTAATTACGTAAGTGTAACCGTTTTATAATTTAAACGAAGTCGTCTCGCTTTATAATCTACAGTGAGTATGTCAATGGAATAGAGTGTTTACTTTATGAATGGAAGTTTGAATAGCGTATCTGCAAAGACAATAGGCCTACATCCGAGAGACATATGTAGTTCAAACTTCAAATAGTGATTTTTAGTTTTGATGACAGTTTGATGTGAAATGAATGGCGTTGTTGATGAAAAGTATTTCTTTTAGTTTTAGTTCAAGTTTATTGATAAGCTTTGTATCACTATCAGGATGAACGTTGACCGCCGTCCTGGATTTTGCCGTGACATGTTCTTTGGATGACCCTCCTTTTCCCGCTGTTCTTCCCGCAGGTGCGCCTTAGTGTGTGCATGGAAAAGGGATGACCCTGTCGGTATTTGTCGGCTGTTCGTTCATCACCTTTGGGCCGGCCATCTCGCTCTTTGTGCTGACTATTGCTTCTGATCCACTGCGGATCATAATCTTGGTGGCTGGGTGAGAATGGCATCTCCAGCTTGGAGGAATTTTTTAGGCCTTGTGCCCTTTCCTAGGGAAACGTTATATTCTGCTGGTTTTTTTTCAAATGCAACTCCAACGAGATAGTAACAATTTTAATTTGAGTTGAGTCAATAAGATGATTTTATTTTGCTATTTGAGTGAAGTCGTGAAGTGAACTTTACAAAAATCGATTCTGTGAGTTATTGGTGTAACTTGCAGATACAGGGTGACCCCAAAAACCCCAGAACCCATACTATAGCATACAAAAATTTGCAATTTGGTGTCTGTCTGTCTGACAGCGATACATTTGGTTGTTACTTATTCAATTTCAACCAACCTTAACAGGAGGACTAAGGGGTCACACGTTGGAGGATGCAGCAAGTTGATTTCCCCCTCCTCCCCTTCGCTGAGGCCAGTTCCTCCCCCCCCCCCCTCTCCTCGCTGAGGGCAGTTTTCCCCCCTGCTGCCCTTGCCTCCCCGAGGGGGTTTTCCCCCTCCCCCTCCCCAAGGGGGTTTACCCCGTTGGCCAAAATCCATGTTAAGGTGTATATCTGTGTTAATATAGCTAATCGTGCCATTTTTCCAAAGCCATCTCTAAAAGCAATAGTAATCACGACACTTATTATAATAGCATAATATTAATGTCATGCCAAAAAATAAAATAAAATAGCAGTTGATCTGTATTTTTTTTTAAAAGAGAGGAGACCCTTTTATTCATTTATTTTTCTTTCAAAATGGCCACCATGTAAATTGCATGCAATTTTTTTTTTTTAACCCCCTCCCAAAAAACCCCACAAATCATGTACAGGACATGTCAGTTTTCTACCCCAAAATAAATATCAGGACGTGGGTCAAATACCCGACATCACCTACACAGTCACTAGGCCTATTAAAAATACAATCCACAGTTCTAAACAAATATAAATGTACTAGCCGAAACCCATGGAACATTCACGGAAGGGAGGATGTGGTGTATGGATGGAGTGTACCATTATGATGGCATAGGGGATTTGCTTGTCCGAGTAAGAGTTAGGAAGAAAGATGAGAATGAAGAGTGCGTATATGAACAACGATCGCTGACACCGGCACAAATGCATGCTCTGGATTGTCCACTCAGCGGACGGCTTGCTTCGCCTTCACCCAGCAGACGCCAATACGATGGCGTCGTAAGATGGCGTCGTATCGGCAGTTAATCGGATGCTTTTGGGCCCCAACGTCGGCTAATTCAGATTTTTCAAGTATGGCTGTACGTGATAAACAAAGAGCGCGGTTCGTAGATCGTAAATCCATTAGTGCCGTGGGCATCGGGTCACTGGGTGCGGCGTAAAAGGGATAACAAAGTCGAGTCCTTACGCTATTATTATATAGATGGCGAAATACAAAAAACTACATTCATCATGCAATTTGCTAGTTTTAAAAGCCTCTTCGTATTTGCATCATTTTAGTTGTGAGCGTGCAGTGAATTTTACTGCAGCAGCTGCGATGAAACTTGCGTATGCCGACATGTGCACAGATCAGTGTTGCTCGTGTAGCACGCATGTATATCAGGACAGTGAACATGAAGAGGCAGTACAGCTGTCGGTGGTGTGGCTCGGCATAAGCTATAAAAACTCAGTATTAACATTGGGAAAATTATCGATTCAAAGAATGGTGCAAGATGTGGATTTTTTTTTTTCGGGATGTTTAACAAAATAATAAATAAATAAAAAGGAGGCAGCATCAAAAAGCGAAGCGGAATGAAGCGGATGAACAACTGGAATATTTTTTAAATTTGGCTTTATTATAAAACAATGTTAATATAATATAACCCCAAGGGGTTTTCCCTCCTTCGACAAATGCTGTGTTAACATGTATGAATAAATAGCTTATTGTGGCATTTTGTGGGGCACCCCTACCATAAGCAAAAATATTATAAATAGCAAACACGTATGATTCCCTTTTTAAACTGTCGTTGCTGTTATTGTGACCCCCACAGACTAACAGAGCCGAGCCTAGATCTACTGTAATCTATATACCCAAATACTAAATACCATGACCCTTCCCGCTCCTGTAGGGAGTGGGTGTACTACTCAAGTTTAAAATTCTCATTTATCATTCAAATGGCACCATTTCTGGCACAGATTAGCTTGAATAGGCCAGGAATGACTGTGCTTAACTGTGCTAAACTGACGTGCTCCAAGTGTTGGCCACGGTGCTGCAAGTACAGTTTGATTGAACGGGCAAAATGGTTGATTACTCTACTATAGGAATTATGTGAATTTTTTTGGTAATTGTTGCTTTGAGTTCTTCAATGGATTGTGGCCTTCCTCTGTTGACGCCGTCCTTGAAGTAGCCCCAAAGATAGGAATCTGGCGATGACATATCTGGTGAGTGTGCGAGGGCCGTTCAACAGCAAGTCTTTGATTGATGACTGTCACCAAAGTGCATGTTGAGCCAGTTCAGAGAATCATTCAAAGTGTTGGCAGTGGCTCCATCTTGTTGAAACTATTGTTGCTGTGTCATAACGCCTTGTGACTGCATTGGGCCCTCCAAAGCCTCCAAAGAACTTGGATGCAACGTTTCGTAATGGCAGTCAATGCCTTGCCTGTGTTGTCCTCAAAGCAGAAAGGGCCGAATATTCTATGTTTACCAATTGTTCCCTCTGTAGTGCATTTTTTCTGAAGGGAGAGGTCACTCGAGCACTCGATCGGGGGATACCAATACCCAATATCCGCAGTTCTTGCAGTTGGCATGCCCATAAATAAGAAAATTGGTCTCGTCAGAAATTCAGACATTGTCAAGGAAGTTAGGCTTTCTTCAATCTTGCAAACCACTGGCACGTTGTCACTCTTTTCTACATATGGGCTGCAGTAAGTTTGTATTTAATCTGAATTCGATATGGATACAGTTTCACATTGTGGATGAGAATTCTTCTCACTGATTCGCTTGAAATTTCAATCCATTGACTACGATGCCTGAGAGATTTCTTAGGGCTTCTGTTCACTGAATCACGACCAAGGTCAATGTTCTCAGGAGACCTGCCATCTTGAGGACGTCCCAAATATATTGGTCCTCCAGTGCTTTTACTGTTGAGATTTGCAGTAGTGCCTTTCTCTCCAAACTTTTTGACCTTGGCAAATATCTGTGACTTGCAGGGCACAGTGAAAGTTCCAAACCCGTGTTTAAACTCTATTTGCGTCTTCTTGTAGGAGTCCGTTTTAAGAAAAATCTCCACAGAATAAGTATTGTGCCCAATTGTCCATGGCATCTCTAAAAAGGGAAGAATCGTGGCCAACTTTCGTAGTAAGTCTGGTCGTTCACTCTTCTTCAATCACTGGAAAAAACAAGAGGTTGTAATATGGACGATGTTAGACAAAAAGTGGGTTCTGTTTTTGGGGCGGGGGTGGGGGGGATCACCCTGTTAATAACATAGCATTAAATGTTGTTTCCTTGTTGTGGCATTAAAGTGAAAGTGCAATCTGCTCATGTTGCAGGTCATTTTTCTGGCTGCTGTCACTCTTGCTGTCTTCCCTGGTTTGGTTTATTGCGGAGAAAGTGAACGAGTCTCTTGGTCAAAACTTCCAGCACCAGTTGCTTGTGTTTGGGGTTGTTATTTCTGTGCTGCTGCAAGAAATATTCCGCTTTGCCTTCTTCCGGATCCTTCAGTAGGTTCACATGGTTTTTTTTCACATGATAATATTTGCTTCACCACAGTATTGTATGTTCATCTTGCTAATGCTGTATTGAGTGTATGTGATAGTTTGTTTATGATGTCGTGTGACTTGCATATGTGCTAAAAGACTTATGGGTCTGCCATCTTCCATGCTATGTTTCACGTGTCAGATCGCAAAATCCGAACTTCTACACGACCTGTCAATGCATCTGTGAACCTTTTCTGCGAAGCATGGCAAACATGAACTTTCATCGTCTCGCGATCGATTGGGACAGTGTGGATTTGTTTGCATTTGGAAAATTTAAGAACCACGTGTAGTTTGTGTTTGCCGAACCATTGGCCCAATTGAGAGACTAGGAAAAAGCCGGCTGGCTAGGAAAATCAGGGCCAGATTAACCTTTTGCGGGACCCCATTCCCCCTCCCGATCCACCTCCTTCGGTGACGGTGCAGTGATGCTGCATGACCAAATGATTTCAGTGGCTCTGGAAGAAAAAAAATCAAAATATAATACCATTTTGTGTTTTTAAAAAGCACTTCACATTAAATTATATGTATGTGAATCGAGGCACCTCCTAGCTTTAATGGTGAGCACTAGCCATGAAGGTTTTTGGATGGGGGAAGATAAGCGATGGTGGTGAACAGCTGTTTTAAAGACCTGGAGGGAGGAGAGGGATTGAAGAGAGTGTGGGAGTTTGTTCCAGAGGCGGGAGAAAAGAATGAAGGTGAGCAGAGAGTCTTGATTATGG
Organism: Myxine glutinosa; assembly: GCF_964187855.1. Taxonomy (NCBI): domain Eukaryota; kingdom Metazoa; phylum Chordata; class Myxini; order Myxiniformes; family Myxinidae; genus Myxine; species Myxine glutinosa. Next base: position 45,096,642 of record NC_136266.1, on the reverse strand, counting down.
CAGTCTCACCAGAAGAGGGTTGCTGGCAGATCTTGTGTGTCCTGCAGGAATATTTGGTGGATAGAGCACAGACAGAACAGGGGAAGCAATGCCGGGGAGGAGTTGGTGGAAGACAGAAAGACCACCTACCCGCCTGCGTTAAGAGAGATGCCCTCAGAATCGGCTTCATCGCGGGAGATTCCAATGATTCTGAATGCTTTGGTTTCAACCGTGTGAAGCCGAGCTCGGTGTAATATTCAAAAAAGCTGTATATGACACTGTTTGTGTGTGATGTCATGTGACTTGAATGCATTAGAACATTTTCGGCTCTGCCATCTTTCATGTTATATTACACCCACAAACGTAATCTGCCCTGAAAGAGAAGTGATTGTCATGAAAGGTTCCTATTTTGATGAGAAATATGGGATCTCATTTTAACTGACAGATTGCACTTGGGAACAAGAATGAATGCGACATTATATGAATATATTTTGTGGCATAGAGGAAAAAATACTGGAAGTAATCGGAACCAGAGCAGAAACTAAAAGGAGAAGCTCTCGTCTGTCAATCACGCTTTATTCAAACGGGACGTACAACATGCTGTGTTTTGATTAAAGCAGTCAGTGAAGTGATGGGTCTTACATGCTAGTTTATCCTAACATAGACAAAATGCTTGACAAGTTGGATCCACAGTTCCTTTGAATTGGTTTATCATGCAGATATAAAGTTGTCAAAATACTTAATTTTTTTTGTTGTTGTTCTTTCAGGAAAGCTGAACATGGTCTGACTGTTTTCTCCAATGATGGGCAGCCACCTATAACTGTCCGTCAGATGGCTTATGGTAATTGCATATCCTTGATGCAACATCAGTCTTATTTCGTATGGTGTTTGTGTAATGGCCAATGCAAGGTTTAAGACATAGGAAATGTTTGAAGAAGCAATAAATGTTTTTAATCTCGGCAGTTAATCCTGTGTTTCGATATATGCATTGAATGTAATAATTTTGCAAATAATTTGATGGCAGCACACAGTGCATCTCCTTTTACTGGATACACAACCAACAAGTCCTTCATGGTGCGGTTTATTCATGAATGCACAGTTTTCTCAGCTCTGTGATATATTGTCCAAAGATTAAGTTTATCACACCAGATCTGTCCTGCAACTTTTGTGCTCAATTTGGGTGATTTACAACTCCTGGAACACTTAAGGCTTTATTATTCCCCCATGTCTCGTGGTCCCCTGACTATAGGTTTGCTCTCCTGTCTGTCCATCTGTCTGTCCATCCCACCTGTGGTTTCCTGCAGGTTTTTTCCATACCCTTTAACATATTGTCATGTCACCCTGGGTTAACACCCCAAGATGACGGGTAGCCGATTGTTGTTACTCCCGAGGCGTCCAACCAAATTAATGTCAGTTCCTTTTATGGCACGCGCGGGACTGAAGGTCACGAGGTCCTTACCTGGGCCGATCAGCACGAGGGAGTTATTCGATCCCCACCAACACAGAAATGACGAGCCAAAGATAATCCAACAAATAATGGGTTTAATGAAAATAATTGGGAAGCAATAAAAATGAAAGTTGAGGTAACAATAAGGCTAAGGTGAGGGACCCTCCATGCGGACTCAAATACAGACATGGGGAAAGATAAAGAAAATAAATTATATCGGCCGGCACTCAATCCCACTCAACTCAATCAATCCCACTCCACCCTCCAGGTCTTTAAAACAGCTGTTCACCACCATCTCTTATCTTCCCCCATCCAAAACCTTGATCTTTTCAACCCCCGCTAATTTCACCCCAAATCCTACACTTTTTTGAAATACCAACTTCTGTCCTGGAAGTCCTTGGTCTCCTTGTGTTTTATACCTCTCCTCCCCCCTCCCCCCCCTTCCCACGCCTCCTCCCCCCAGGCCCTCTCCCTCCCGCGCTTCTCCCTGCTCTCAGGTGTTGTGTTTGTGTGCTTCCCCTCCTCTCCCCATCTTGTCTTCCGCTCCCTCTTTTTGTATGTTTTGTTTGTCTGGTTGATTTGTTTGTGAAATAAATGTTAGCTCTTTCACGAGCCTCGATTCAGTATACAAAAAAAAACAAAAAAAAAAAACTCAGCTTTGAGTTCAATGAAGACACTTGGGGGGGTGGTTGAATGGCTCTGGTCGGTCAGCAAAACGACCGCGCGTTGGCGCGAACAAGATGTCGCCACACGAGCACAACGAGCCGCGTAGCGGCGGTGAAACGTCCTCTCAGCTTCCGGCCAGACAGCACGGCGCGGCTGCAGTTCCCTTGAAAAGCACCCAGGTCAGCAACACCTCCTTCCACAATTGCTCAACGTCCCAACAAGGCTCTGACACTCGCTCCACAAGCGCTCACGGCACCAAAACGCAACAGTCCCTTCGCGTGACCAAGGCAAGAGAGAGCGAGCAAGGGAGAGATGCCTTCTTCTTCTTTCTCTCGAACGTTCGACCTCTCACGTCACCCCTGACCAATCACCGAGCTCTTTCATCATCGCTCCATGTCCTGTGGACCAATCACGAAGCTCGGGACGTAGTCTCTCGAGAATATTCACATGACGTTGGCAACCCATCGGTTGTTGTGAGTTAATAGAGCCAATTTCATGGCTGGCTGAGTGAATGTAAAAACATAAGGGAAAAATCACAAGGGCCAATTACACACTGGGGAATTCATCTTGAGCCCTGTCTAGTTAACACAAAAACCACGCCCCTTATGGTGACATGCAAACACTCTTAAGCTGACAGGTTCCCTACTTATTACATTGAGGGTCTTCTTCGCATCCACGGTGGTCCTTGTCTTCCAAGTCTTCGTCACGTCTTCCATGCTAAAACCTATACATTCCTATCTTCATTATGGCAATTTGTCACCTACCCCCACAAACGTAACAATATTCAACTGAAACTTGGTACATGACTTTATTATGTTGAGTTCCAGGGTTTATCACCAATTTTTCATGGAGTTATGGCCTTTTTGCTTGGAACCACAACAACATTAATTGGGACTGTTAGGGGACATGTATTGCAAAGCAATTCTCCTTCTTGTTTACAATCCTCTTCTCTCAGATATGGTTCCTCCCCCTCTCTCCACATTCCACCCATCCCTTCCGCTGACACATGGAAGAAACAGGAAGTTCTTGTGGACTGTTTGCGTTTGAGACACTATAGCTTGATCCTCAATCTTTTTACATTACTTGTCATTTGTATTAGGGCTCTGCTAAGAAACACGGTATCAACAATTCTGTCCCTAAAAATAATGGATGGAATCCCCAGAACGTTGATTGAGGTGTGTTAACTCCTGTGGGTTTAACTGCAAGGTGAAGATGACATTTCAGGCATTAACCCTTTGTTGGAGTAAAAGAGGATCTAATCTAGCCTTCATGAGCAAGACTATTTCTTCTTTCACCTTCTGTTCCTGAAAACCATTTCATCTCATCTTGATGAGAGTTGGGCATCAAGCAGAAATTGAATTTTTAACCAAAGCCAATTATTTCTGGTAATGAACAATTGATTACCAAAAATAATCTTACTTTAATTGAGCAAACCAAAACCTCAAAATTGCCATTTAACTGTTCTTGGGCCAACCTAGAAGTTCCAAAGCCAGTTCTAACTTTGGTAATCCCTTAAGTAGCCATGCAAAGCCAACAGATGAGCACGTACTTTAGCCTTGCTCTGGCCCGAGTTCCAACCCTATCTCCGATGAACTGAGAAGGATACTCCCACTCTGAGGACGGGAGTGCCCTCAAGGACAAACAATGATGAGCAAAAGGTAAAGAAATCAATGTCCGGATTCTTGTTTAACACCTTTTAAAACTGGTTTATTTTTTTGCAAGATCTGCAGACAGGAATAACACAGCAGCCAGCCTCTCAACTGTGTCGTACTGTTCTGCACAGGGTGGAGTCATCATCAAAATGGCATGGTGGATTTTCCTGGGAAGTGAACATTTCCTTAATGTCCATCGTTTCAAAAGTTTGGATTCATCGGGATATTCCTTTTATAATCCTATGATAATAATTGCTCAAATTGCGAACCACTGACACGCATACCTATCAATTCTCATGTAGGTTTATTTGAACGTTTCTTAACATTGACACATTCAATTTAGCACATTTGTTTCTGATTTCATTCTGTACATCTTCAATAATACGTGGTCTCGTGGTACAAACCACTGATTTAAATTGTCCCCAAATAAAAAAAAGTCAAGTGGCATTCAATCCGGACTACGTGAGGGGCGTTATATTGGTCCACGATGTCCTATCCACCTCAACAGCATCGTCTCAAAACAAAACGTGAAATAAATTTAAAACAAGTACAGATACATTCAAAGTACACCGCCCCCATACCAAATAAATAAATAAATAACAATCTCCAGCGCGGCATTGCTGGGGCGCCTACAATAATTGATTGATTAATTGCATAATTAAAATCGATAATTAATGATCGTAAAATAATTTCTTAATTGGCTAATGGCATACCTCAACCACCAGTGTTTCATCCGCAGCTGTAACTTTTTGAAAATTAATTAAATAAGTCATTAATCAAAATAAATAAATAATCAATATATAATAATGAATCGATTAATTGATTAATAAAAATAAATAAATAAATCCTTTATAGCCACATCACTTGGTCACTGTCGTGTCCGAATATCAGCTTCCTAGCTCAAAAGGTGTCCTCAAAAGGTTCCTTTTCCTTTGCTGCACCTCTGCTCTGGAATGACTTGCCTTCCTCTGTTCGACATGTTTGTTGACTCTCTTCCTGCCTTTAAAACCTCCCTCAAAACCTATCTGTTTCACAAGTCTTTTAAAGTCTAAGTCCTGTTTTCCCTTTGGTTTGAGGTGGGACAGAGATCGAGAGTATGTCTGTGTACATGTGCGGGGAAGGGAGGGGAGGAGGAGGGGGAGTACACATCTGTGGGTTTTGAATGGGGAGGGAGAGGAATAGGGCAAGAGTGAAGGTGTGTGTGTGTGTGTGTGTGTGTGTGTGTGTGTGTGTGTGTGTGTGTGTGTGTGTGTGTGTGTGTGTGTGTGTGTGTGTGTGTGTGTGTGTGTGTGTGTGTGTGTGTGTGTGTGTGTGCGCGTGCGGTGTGTGTGCGGTGTGTGTGCGTTCGCATGATAATGTAAAGCGCCATGAGGGTCGTTTACTCTGCTTGATGGGGCTATATAAGACTCCTTTATTATTATTATTATTATTATTATTAAGATATTGCCCAGATGAGAAAGGAAGTAAATAAGTGATTAATAATGAAACAAGAGAAAAATGACCACAGTGTGGTCACTAGCTGCGACGTGTAGAATCATGAGGATATCCGTTGCAATATACAAAAACAACAACAACAACAACATGCATTGTAAGGCCATTTTCCCTGCAAGAGCGGGGGTTAGCCTTGCGGTCCCCATGACAATCTTCTCCATTTTGCCCTATTTTCTGCATCTCTCCTTTCTCTTTTGGACTTCCGGTCCCTCGGGCGACGAGGCTTGCTTCGAGCTCTCCACGGCATCGACGTTTGAGTGTTTTCCCATTCGTGTCTTTGTCGGGTTTCCGCTGGTTGTTTAGTTGTGTGTGTGTGTTGTTGTGTGTTTCTGTTTAGTTTTGGTTTTGTGGTTGTTGCGGATTTGTGTGTGATTGGTCGTTTTTTATTCGCGCGTCGTGCGCGGCCTGGTCTTTCCGGGCTCCCTTCCCCCCGTCGGTGTTTTGTGAGTGTAAGTTCTTTCCTTCATAGTATTTGCTTGTTTCTTTGATTTCTTCTTTTCTCTCCCCTGCCTCTCGCAGGCATCTTACCCTTTGTCCGGCGTTTTTAAAAACAGGACAAACGGATAGACAAAGAATTCTATATTGATTCTTTCTCACCTCCCGGACATGTGCTTGTTCGCTCTCCTCCTCGTCTCGACTTGTGCCCCGCCCCCTGTATCTCGTTTTTCTTCCGCCTCTGCTCCTGCGTTCTCAAATCCACGTTCTCGCTTGGAGACTTTTCCCAGATTGTTTTTCATGGTTTTCATGGTTCTGTTTGGATATTGTTGGAATATATTTAAACCACAGCAGTGACGCCACCCTCCCCTCCCCCCCCCCCCCCCCCCCCCAGAATTTCCATGTTTTAAATGTTTCCCAGTGTGTACCCTGGTCAGAATAGGTACACCGTATCCCTGCGTGTCGTAAGAGACGACTAAGAGGGTTGGCGTCAGGAAGGGCATCCAGCCATAAAAACATTGCCTCAAAAAGGGAACCATGACAATTACAACTACATATGGGCAGGGTGCAGCCCGAAGTGGAGATCGGTTTCTGAGGTTTGGGACATGGAATGTAGGGACAATGACAGGGAGATCAGGAGAAGTGGTGGAAGTATTGGTCAGAAGAAGAGTGGACATATGTTGTGTGCAAGAGACGAGATGGAAGGGAAGTGGTGTGAGAATGGTGAAGGGTAGGCAGGGACAGAAATACAAGTGTGTGGCAAGGGTGCCCGGAGGGCGTGAATGGTGTTGGTGTCCTGTTTTCTGAGGAGTTTGAAGACAGTGTGGTGAGTGACTAGAGTGAGTGATAGGTTGATGATGGTGAAAATGATGATTGGAAAGCTCTTGGTGAACGTCATCTCGGGATATGCTCCGCAGGTTGGTCGAAGCGATGAAGAGAAGGACAAGTTCTGGTGTGCGATAAAGAAGCTGATGGAAAACGTGAAAGATGAGGAAGTTGTTGTGGTGGGAGGAGACCTGAATGGACATGTGGGAAGGAGTATGGATGCTTTTGAGGGAGTTCATGGGGGTTACGGATATGGTGTGAGAAATGGAGAAGGTGAAAGGATTTTGGAGTTTGCTGATGGAGCTGATTTGTTGATTTGTAATACTCAGTTCCACAAAGAGGATAATAAGCTTGTTACATACACGTCAGGTGGGTCGACGACAACCGTTGACTACCTGATGGTGCGTAGGCGAGATAGGGGGCACCTCCGGGACACAAAGGTGATCCCGGGGGAGGAGGCTGTTTCACAGCACCACTTGGTTGTCTGCGACATAAGGGTGAAAGGTGCGAGGAGAGCTCGGCGGGTGAAGTACCAACCGAGAATGAAGGTGTGGAGGTTGAAAGAGGTGACAGTAAGGGAGGCATTAAAAGAGGGGCTGAGTAGGGTAGAGGATGATGTGGTTGAGCTTGAAAGTGATTGGATGTCAATGAAAGCTAGTCTGTTGGGAGCCGTTGGTGAGGTATGTGGATGGACAAAAGGACCACCGAGGCACTTGGAAACATGGTGGTGGGATGATGAAGTTGGAAAGAGGATTGACGAGAAGAGGAAGAAGTTCAAGGAGTGGCAGAAGGCGAAGGGTACGGGAGCAGAAACAGCAGAGCATGAAAGTTATAAGGCAGCCAGGAAGGCTGCAAAGAAAGAGGTAGCAAAGGCGCAGGAGGCATGCAGGAAAATGTGCGGAGAACGCTTGGATTCGGAAGAGGGTCAGAAAGCAGTATTCAGGATTGCAAAGCACATAGCAAAAGCGAGGTGTGAGGTGATGGGGGTGAGTTGCTTGAAGGATGAAGTGGGACAAATCGTTGTCGACCCAGATGGAATTAAAGGAAGATGGAAAAGATATATGGAAATGCTGTTGAATACAGAGAATGAATGGGATGGCAACATAGAGAGTAACCCAGTTTTAGGACCGGCAGAGAAGATAACTGAGAATGAAGTTGAGGAAGCGATAAAAGTAATGAGTGGAAAAGCGGGAGGGCCGACAGGAGTTGTGGGAGATATGTTGAAGGCAGCAGGACGTTGGGGTGTGAAGAGAATGACAGAGATCTGTAATCTGGTGGTGAAAGAAGGCCACATTCCAGTGGATTGGGAACTGAGTACCCTCGTCCCTCTATACAAGGGGAAAGGTGACCCTCTGGAGTGTGGCTCGTACCGAGCGATAAAGTTATTGGAGCATGGAATGAAGGTATTGGAAAGGGTGTTGGAGAGGAGGATAAGGAAGAAAGTGAAGATCGACGAAATGCAGTTTGGATTTATGCCAGGAAGAGGAACGACAGACCCGCTTTTCATTGTGAGGCAGTTGCAGGAGAAGTACATGGAGAAGAGGAAGAAGTTGTTTTTTGGGTTTGGTGATCTGGAGAAAGCATTCGATAGGGTTCCACGCAAAGTATTGACATGGGCATTGAGGAAGTTAGGAGTGGAGGAATGGTTGATCAGAGTAGTGATGGCAATGTACAAAAGAGCGCGCACAGCTGGAAGGACGAAGGACGGGAACAGTGGTGAGTTTGAGGTGAAGGTGGGAGTGCATCAGGGGTCGGTACCAAGTCCACTACTATTTGTAGCTGTGATGGAGGCGCTGGCTCAGAACGTAAAGGAGGGTTTACCGTGGGAGTTGTTGTATGCAGATGATCTGGTGTTGATTGCGGAAAGTATGGATGGACTGAAGGAAAATATGAACAAGTGGAAGGAATGTATGGAGACAAAAGGTCTGAAGGTGAATATCGGAAAGACAAAGGTGATGGCAAGTGGTAAAGCATGTCATGAGGTGGAAAGAACTGGGAAGTGGCCGTGTGCTGTGTGCAGGAAGGGTGTCGGAGTGAACTCCATTCAATGTACAATGTGCGCTGAGTGGGTTCATCAAAAATGTAGTGGTCTGAGAGGGTCATTTACCAGTGTGGCAGCTACATTCAAATGTAAGGTGTGCACAGAGGGAGCTGCAGATGGAGGAAATGTTGAGTTGGATCTTGGAGACGGCGTGAAGCTGGAAGGTGTGAAAACATTTTGCTACCTCGGAGACATGCTGAATGGAGAAGGTGGATCAGACTCGGCAACAGTTGCTCGAGTGAGATGTGCATGGAAGAAGTTTCGGGAACTGAGTGGCGTGCTGCTGATGAGGAGGAGAGTGTCGCCGAAGCTGAAGGGAAAGGTGGATGCTGCATGTGTGAGAAGTGTTATGATTTATGGGAGCGAGACATGGGTAATGAACGTAGAGCAGCAACGAAGGCTGGAAAGGGTGGAAATGCGAATGGTTCGATGGATGTGCGGAGTATCGTTGAGAGAGAGGAAGACAAATGATGAATTGCGAAAGATGATGGGAATATTGCCTCTGATTGATGCTGTGAAGAGGAACAGGTTGAGATGGTTTGGTCATGTGTTGAGGAAGGATGAAAGTGACTGGTTGAGAAGAGTGATGGAAATTAATGTAGAAGGAAGTAGAGGACGGGGAAGACCGAGAAAGACTTGGCTAAAGATGGTGGAAGAAGAAATGCGGGCAAGGGGGTTAACAAGGAGAGATGCAGAAAATAGGGCAAAATGGAGAAGATTGTCATGGGGACCGCGAGGCTAACCCCCGCTCTAGCAGGGAAAATGGCCTTAAAATGCATGTTGTTGTCTCCTTGTTGGTTCATATGTTTTATATGTTGCCCTGGTGTTGGGCTAGCGGCTAGGGTGCCGGCTTAGGATCCTCGGATCCTGGGTTCGAATCCCGGTTGATCGCTGAATTAACGCCAGGGGGGTTGACTCAGCCTGTCATCCTTCCGAGGTCGGCGAATTGAGTTCCAGTTTTTTTTGTTTTTTTTTTTGTTTTTTTTGTATACAAGATCGAGGCTCGTGAAAGAGCGAACATTAATCACACAGAAAGACAAACCGACACATAAAACATATAACATCGGCAGCGATAGACAAGATGTGGAGAGAGGGGGAAGGACACAAACACAACATTTGAGAGCAGGGACCGAGGGACCGAGAGACATGGAGACATCGAGAGATCTGAGAGAGGGCGAGGGCTTTGGGGGGGGGGGGGGCATGGGAAGGGGGCGGTGGGAGAGGTATAAAACATATGGACACTGCCAGGACTTCCAGGAAAGAAGTTGGAATTTCAAACAAGTCGGATCTGGGGTGAATTAGCGGAGGTAGAAAAGATCAAGGTTCTGGATGGGGGAAGATAAGAGATGGTGGTGAACAGCTGTTTTAAAGACCTGGAGGGAGGAGTGGGATTGAAGGGAGTGAGGGAGTTTGTTCCAGAGGCGGGAGAAAAGAGGAATGAAAGAGTGAAGGTGAGCAGAGAGCCGAGATTTCGGCAGTTTAACCATCAGAGGGTTGCTGGCAGATCTTGTGCGACCTGTAGGAATATTTGGGGGACAGAGCACAAAGAGAGCTGGGGGTGCAAGGCCGGAGAGGAGTCGGTAGAAGACAGAAAGACCACCTACCTGCCTGCGGTGAGTGAGTGAAAGGCCCTCAGAGATAGCTTCATCGCGGGAGATTCCAATAATTCTGAAAGCTTTGGTTTCAACAGCGTGAAGCCGAGCTAGGTGTGAGGCAGGAGCACCGGCCCATAGGGGAGAACAGTATTCCATTGAGCTGCGGATGAAAGCCTTGTATGTGGTGAGGAGCTCAGGTGTGCCGAGGAAGGACTTCTCACGACGGAGGATGCCCAGTCGGCGACTGGCTTTGGAGGCCAGCTTGGAAATGTGGTTTTCCCAAGAAAGATCATGGCAGATAGTGAGACCCAAAAGCTTGAGCGACAGAACTTCTTCGGGAGGATTGTTGAGAAAGTAGATGGGAGGGTTGTCCAGTCGATCTTTTCGGAGAGACATAGTAAGAGTGTGAGATTTGTCAGGATTGAAAGACATGTTCCACTTGTTTGACCAGTCTGTGATTTTGTCCAAGTCTTCAGAGAGTGAGGAGGCTGCAGACTGCCGATCTGAGGGAAGAGGAATGGAGCGGCAGAGAGTGGAGTCATCAGCAAAGAGATAGAGAGGATTTTCAAGAGAGTCAGAGAGATCATTGATGAAGACCAGAAAAAGCACGGGGCCCAGAACACTGCCTTGGGGAACTCCAGCCTGAACAGGAAGAGGAGATGAGAGAAACCCATTCAGGGCCACACGTTGACGACGACTAGAGAGGAAGTCCGCCAGCCATGCGTGGAGATTTCCATGGATACCAAAGGAGGAGAGTTTGGTGAGCAGAGCGGGGTGCCAGACCGTGTCGAAGGCACGTGATATGTCGAGGGAGACAGCTCTAATTTCCTGTTTGGCATTGAGGACCTCCATCCATTGTTGAGATAGCAGAAGCAGCATGTCCAGAGTAGAGTGACCTGGTCTGAAACCAAAGTTCACTGGTAATCCCTTGTTTGTCGTTAAAGGCGGCAAAAAGGGTTGGCGTCAGGAAGGGCATCCGGCCGTAAAACATTGCTTCAAAAAGGGGACCGAAAAACAACAACAACCACGGTTCCCGAAAAAGGCCAACCCCCGCTTTGTGGGGAAAAATGGCCTCCAAAGGTGGTTACTTTTTTTTTTTTATTGCTTTTATCGCTTCCTCAACTTCCTTCTCAGTTATCTTCTCTGCCGGTCCTAAAACTGGGTTACTCTCTATGTTGCCATCCCATTCATTCTCTGTATTCAACAGCATTTCCATATATCTTTTCCATCTTCCTTTAATTCCATCTGGGTCCACAACAATTTCTCCCACTTCATCCTTCAAGCAACTCACCCCCATCACATCACACCTCTCTTTCACTATCTGCTTTGCAATCCTGAATACCGCTCTCTGACCCTCTTCCGAATCCAAGCGTTCTCCGAACATTTTCCGACATGTCTCCTGCGCCTTTGCTACCTCTTTCTTTGCAGCCTTCTTAGCTGCCTTATAACTTTCATGCTCTGCTTTTTCTGCTCCCTTTGCCTTCTGCCACTCCTTGAACTTCTTCCTCTTCTCATCAATCATCTTTCCAACTTCATCATCCCACCACCATGTTTCCGAGTGCCTCGGTGGTCCTTTTGTCCATCCACATACCTCACCAACGGCTCCCAACAGACCCTCTTTCATTGACATCCAACCACGTTCAAGCTCAACCACATCATCCTCTACCCGACTCAGCCTCTCTTTTAATGCCTCCCTTACTGTCACCTCTTTCAACCTCCACACCTTCATTCTCGGTTGGTACTTCACCTGCCGAGCTCTCCTCGCACCTTTCACCCTTATGTCGCAGACAACCAAGTGGTGCTGTGAAACGGCCTCCTCCCCCGGGATCACCTTTGTGTCCCGGAGGTGCCCCCTATCTCGCCTACGCACCATCAGGTAGTCAACGGTTGTCGTCGACCCACCTGACGTGTATGTAACAAGCTTATTATCCCCTTTCTGGAACTGAGTATTACAAATCAACAAATCAGCTCCATCAGCAAACTCCAAAATCCTTTCACCTTCTCCATTTCTCACACCATATCCATAACCCCCATGAACTCCCTCAAAACCGTCCATACTCCTTCCCACATGTCCATTTAGGTCTCCTCCTACCACAACAACTTCCTCATCTTTCACGTTTTCCATCAGCGTCTCTATCGCACACCAGAACCTGTCCTTCTCTTCATCGCTCCGACCAACCTGCGGAGCATATCCCGAGATGACGTTCACCAAGAGCTTTCCAATCATCATTTTCACCATCATCAACCTATCACTCACTCTAGTCACACTCACCACACTGTCTACAAACTCCTCAGAAAACAGGACACCAACACCATTCACGCCCTCCGGGCACCCTTGCCACACAAACTTGTATTTCTGTCCCTGTCTACCCTTCACCATTCTCACACCACTTCCCTTCCATCTCGTCTCTTCCACACAACATATGTCCACTCTTCTTCTGATCAATACTTCCACCACTTCTCCTGATCTCCCTGTCATTGTCCGTACATTCCATGTCCCAAACCTCAGAAACAGAACTCCACTGCGGGCTGTACCCTGCCCATATGTAGTTCTAATTGTCATGGTTCTCTTTTTGAGGCAATGTTTTTATGGCCGGATGCCCTTCCTGACGCTAACCCTCTTAGTCGCTTCTTACAACACGCAGGGATACTTTGCAATATGTGCTACCAAATTCGACCAGTCATTAAATTATACACATGCACTAGCGTCTTTTTGTCTTTCAGTTCTGGTCTTGTCCTTTGTTTTGCGACGCAACATGCTTCATCAACTGATTACATATAATGTATGTACGTGAATGTTATTTCTGTTAATGTTAATTCATTAATGTTATTTATTAATGTTAATTCTGGGTGGCAGAGGGATAATTTGAAACGGGCTTGGTCGGTAGGGGATTTGAAAGTGGGTGTGGTTCTGTGGTTCTGTGGTTCTGTTTGGTGTGGTGTGGTGAAAGTGATTTGAAAGTAAAAAAGTGCTGTGAAACGAGATTGATATGAAAACATTCATGATGTCTTTGTTGCTAAATTTATTCTGGTTTCTTCAAACAAATCGCGATTTTAGTCCGCGATGTTCTTACCTCATACCAATGCACGTCCGAGTGTATGCGCATGCGCTATTCAAAAAGGCACCCCAACAACAAGAACAACAACGCGGTCCTCTCATAGAGCTGCTCGTCGCAGCTAAAAAGATAAATAATAATGGTAAAATAATTAACCTATTAATAAATTGGCTAATAGAATACCGAAACCACCACTGTTCCGAATCTGACTTAAAAAAAAAAATTGGCATCAATCGAATAATTAAATAATTAATGGATTCATTGATTAATCAATAAATCAAAAATATCCTTTACAGTCAAATCACTGTCATTGTCCTGTCCTTTTTTTTGTATACAAGATCGAGGCTCATGTCAGAGCTAACATTAATGCCAAAAAAAAAAAAACGGACACATAAGATGAAATAAAGGGAGCGGGAAATGATATGGGGAGAGAGGGGTGTTGTGAAAATCAACCAAGTCCACAACTTTGTCCCATAGGTAGGTTTAATTTCAATCAGATCTTTGGCATCATCCTGTAAAATACAATCATGCAATATATATCAGGATCTTGGTATCATATAGGAAGGATTGATAATATTAGTCAAAGCAAGCAAGCCTAGAATATAAAAGGGTACGTACCATCCGAGTCTACATATCATAGAATAATGTCGCAGGAGTGGCCCGAAGTCGCGGACGTCCGAGGTCTTATAGACGCCTCTCAGTGGTTTAAGCGAGCATCACACCTGGGTTCAACTTTGATACATTTTCACTACAAGGGGGAAGCACACAAGTACAACATTTGAGAGCAGGGACATCGGGAGATCTGTGGGAGGGCTTGGGGGGAGGAGGCGTGGGAAGGGGGGTGGGGGGTGGGAGAGGTAAAAAAAAAAAAACCACATGGACACTGCGAGAACTTCCAGGAAATAAGTCGGTATATCAGAAAAGTGGATCTGGGGTGAATTAACAGGGGTAGAAAAGATCAAGGTTTTGGATGGGGGGAAGATAAGAGATAATAATAATAATAATAATTCATTTATTTTGTATAGCGCTTTTCCAGAAGCCCAAAGGCGCTTTGACAGAGTGGAAAACATAATGCATAACAATACATGAAAACAACAATTGCAAAAAGACAAGAATCAATAGGGAAATATTTAAAGCAAAAGGAGGGAGAAGGAGAAGAGATAGTCAGGGGTTAAATGCTGTGGGTTGAATGTTGAATGCAGCGTTGAACAGGTGGGTCTTTAGTGATGTTTTGAATGTGGTGAGTGAGGAGGAGTCTCTGATGGTGTGAGGTAGTGAGTTCCAGAGGGTGGGAGCAGCGATGGAGAAGGCCCTGTCCACCCAGGATCTGAATTTGGTCCGGATGGAGGGGGTCAGGAGGTTGGTACCAGCAGAGCGGAGGTTGCGGGTGGGAGTGTGTCTGGAGAGGAGGTCAGCCAGGTAGGATGGGGCCAGGTTATGGAGGGCTTTGTATGTCAAGAGGAGGATTTTGTACTGGATTCTCTGGGGGATGGGGAGCCAGTGAAGCTTGTAAAGGACGGGGGTGATGTGGTCACGGGTCCGGGAATGAGTGAGTAGACGGGCAGCGGAGTTCTGAATGTATTGGAGTTTATTGGTGATTTTTGAGGGTGAACCATAGAGGAGGCTATTGCAGTAGTCCAGACGGGAGGTGATGAAGGCGTGGATGAGGGTTTCTGCAGCCGTGGAGGAGAGGGATGAGCGGAGACGGGCAATGTTTTTCAGGTGAAAGAAGGCTGACTTTGTGATCTGTTTAGTGTATTTGTCGAAGGAAAGGGTTTGGTCAAAGATGACGCCAAGATTCCGGATGTGAGGGGAGGTGGATACTGGGATACCGTCGATGTTGAGGGCAAAGTTATGGGTGGATTTTGTGAGCGTTTTTGGGCCAATGATGATTATTTCAGATTTATCACAGTTAAGCTTGAGGAAGTTGATTTGAAGCCAGGATTTTATTTCAGTGATGCAGTTTGTCAGGATAGAGTGGGTGTCGGTGGAGACGGACTTGGTGGAGATGAAAAGCTGGATGTCATCGGCGAAGCAGTGGAATTGGAGACCATGACGGCGGATTAAGTGACCGAGCGGGGACAGGTAAAGGATGAAGAGGAGGGGGCCAAGAACTGAACCTTGGGGGACACCTTGGGGGAGGGGAGCAGTGGGGGATTTGCAGTTATTGATGGAGATGAACTGGCATCTGTCAGAGAGGTATGATTTAATCCAAGAGAGGGCAGTGCCGGTGACGTTAAAGGTGGATTCAAGTCGGGTGAGGAGGATAGTGTGATCGATGGTGTCAAAGGCAGCGCTGAGGTCGAGGAGGACGAGAATGTTGAGGTTGCCAGCGTCAGAGGAGAGGAGAAGGTCGTTGGTGATTTTGAGGAGAGCAGTTTCAGTACTGTGGTTGGAGCGGAATCCGGATTGGAATGTTTCATACAGGTTATTGGCAGAGAGATGATGTTTGAGTTGAGTGGCTACAGCGCGTTCCAAAACTTTTGACAGAAAGGGTAGGTTGGAGATGGGTCTGAAGTTGTTTAGGGTGTCAGGGTTTAGACCAGGTTTTTTTAGAATGGGGGTAACAGCAGCAATTTTGAGGGAAGGTGGGACGATGCCTGTAGACAGGGAGGAGTTTATTGTTGCAATGATAAGTGGAGAAAGAGCAGGGAGGGAGGCTTTGACAAAGCTGGAGGGGATGGGGTCAAGAGTGCAGGTGGCAGTTTTCATTCCTATGAGGAGTTCAGAGAGGTCAGTAGGAGAGATTGGGGAGAACCGAGACAGGGGATGGCAGGACAAGGGGGGGCAGGTGGTTGGAGGGGGAGCGGGTGCGGCGGTGGTCAAGCTGTTGTAGATGTTGTCAATTTTGCGTTGGAAGAAAGAGAGGAAGGAGATGCAGTTGTCTACTGTGAATGACTGGGTGGTGGTGTTCAGGGGGCGGAGGAGTTTGTTTATTGTCGAGAAGAGTGCTTTTGGGTTTCCGGAGCCAGAGTGGATAATTTGAGAGTAGTAGGCAGAGCGGGCGCGGGAGAGGGCATCTTTGTAGTGTTGTATGTGGTCCTTGTAGGCTTGGGAGTGAACTGTGAGACCCGTTTTATTGCGGAGTCTTTCAAGTTGGCGAGCACGAGTTTTCATCAGGTGGAGTTCAGGGGTAAACCAGGGAGCAGAATGGGTGAAAGAAACTGTTTTGGTTTTTACAGGCGCAAGCTGGTCAAGGCAGGAGGAGAGAGTGTGGTTGTAGTAGTCAGTGAGGTCGGAAGGGGTGTGGAGGTCAATGAAGGGAGAAGTGGACATTTTTTCAGAGAGGGTGGATGAGAATGAGGTAGGTGAAAGAGCGTTTAGCTTACGGAAGTTGATTGTGCGATAATGCCTTGGTGTTGGGGCGGGGATGTTGATGGTCAGAGTGATGGCTAAGTGGTCAGAGAGGGTGAGGTCGGAGCCATAGAGATGGTGCAAATTTAATCCAGTGGAGCAGACAAGGTCCAAAATGTGACCACGGATATGGGTAGGAAAGTCGACATGTTGAGTGAGGTTAAAGCAGGTGAGTAAATCAGTGAAGTCAGTGGTTATTGTGGAGTCAGTGGAGTCCATGTGGATATTGAAATCACCAAGGAGGAGGATTGAGGGGGAGAGGGAACATAGCTGGGTCAGAAAGTAGGAGAAGTCAGACAGGAATGATGGGTGTGGTTTGGGAGGGCGGTAGACGACAGCCATGACTGACTGCGTGTGACCAGAGAGTTTTAAAGCCAGGTGTTCAAATGATGGAGCAGATGAGATGGAGATGAGGTTGGTCTTGATGTCTTGACGGTGGATAACGGCAATTCCACCACCTCGGCCCTCCGAGCGTGGTTTATTGACGTAGGAATATCCATTGGGTGTGGTGAGGTTGAGTGTGTAGTAGTCCAGAGGTTGTTGCCAGGTTTCGGTGAGACAGAGAAAGTCCAGTTTGTTATCCAGGATGTATTCGTTCAGGATGAGGCATTTATTGTTGAGGGACCGGGTGTTGAACAGGGTGAGCTTGATGTTGTTTTGAACAGCAGGGATGAATTCAGGTGATTTAGCCAGGGTTCGTAGGCAGGAGGTGCGATCGTGTGGGTTGCTGTGACCAGGTGCGCTGGGACGAAGAGTGAGAGTGCGCTGAGCCGACCAGAGGACGGGGATGGAGTGACCTGATTGCAAATAAACAAACTTGCGACCGGAGCCACGGTGAATGTACCTGGGTCGTCGGAGGAGTCCATTTGATTTGATGGCAGAGATGCATGATGGGGTGGAGCGGGTATTGAGCAGAAGAAGCCTTGCGGCGGAGTACTTCAGAGCCATGCCAGGCAGGAGCGAAGGGACGAGTACGAGGCCAAGGTCGAGGAGGCAAAGCGGCAAACGCAGCGGCAAACGCAGCGGCAAACGCAGCGGCAAACGACTGCAGCCGCTAATCAAGACCACAGCGGCAAACAAGGCCACAAGGCCACCAAGACCACAAGGCCACCGGCAAACAAGGCCACGGCCACAAACAACGGGAGCGGGCCTTTCGATTCCGTATTCCGTACCATCAAAAGCAGATTCCGTTATCCAGCCGGAGAACACGCGGCACGTGCGGGTGTGAAAAGGCAGGACAGGTGTGAGATGTCAGGTCAGAAAAGTAGAAGCAGACCCTGTACATCCATCCAGTCGGAGAAGCGGCGAATATGCAACGCCAGCGTACTCTCGCAACCGAACCCTGGCTTCGCCGAGATGGTGGTGAAGAGCTGTTTTGAAGACCTGGAGGGATGAGTGGGATTGAAGAGTGTGAGGGAGTTTGTTACAGAGGCGGGAGAAAAGAGGAATGAAAGAGTGAACACCATGAAAGAGTGAACCTTTCAGCACACGTCATCGCTGGGCCCCCTTCGGTGCCCGGCGATGATGTCATGCAGCGCCTGGAGATGGAGTAGGAAAGGTGCGGTGTACAATATTTGGTTCCGGTGTTTCAAAAGAAGCTGTATACCAATAATATATGTCCTAAAACTCTGCCTTTTGAGATGCCAGCCAGCCTCAAGAGGAAGATCACAAGACAGAATACCATGAAGGTGGGAATATTCCAATGGGATGGAATACCACCCATTGTTTCCACTTTCAGAGAAAATCAGAATCGAATACCATGGGCGGTTAAGCTAGGAAAGGAATGATGGATGCCAGGCAGTACACTTCACAAGCTAGGATGTGCATTTGTATGATAATCAAAAAACCCTTAGCATCAGGGCTAGACCCAGCAGCACAGCGGTGCTCCTAGCAATGATGCAACCAGCAGCCACAGGCTGCATACCAGACGAACACAAGCTTATTTTAGTTGCCAAAGTGTGGCAGGCACTACATGAAGCCGAGTGACAAACTGTGCAAAGAGCTGAGCATATGCATGTCACCACCCATATGATACTTAAAAAAAAATTATTTCCTTGTTGGTAATAACCTTTAAAACCCTGGTGTTTACTTTACGGTTAAGGTGGCTGGCTTTTTATTTTATAGTCCCGAGGTTGAGCCTCTGTCGTGCCGTTAAAATAACACCTGGTGGGTTGATTCAGCCTGTCCTTCCGATATCGGAAAAAATGAGTACCACCTTATTGGGAATAGTGAACAATTTGAGTATCCTGCGTCAGTGGCGACCCGTGAAGGATTATGTCCCCCTCCCTCCCAAGCCAATATAATAGATGCAAAACGAGTGGCATCATCACCTTCATCTTCCTCTTAATCTTCTTCTCCTTCTCCATCTTCGCCTCATCCTCCTCCACCTCCTCCTTTCTTCTCCTTCTTTCTTCTTCTCCTTACTCTTCCTCCCTCACCTCTCCCTTCTCCACCTCCTCCTTCCTCTCTTCCTCCTCCTTCTCTTTCTTCTGCTTCTTCTTCTTCTTCTTCTTCTTCTACAACTCTTTCTTTTAAACCAATGATGTGATGGATAACATATTGCATGCCATGCTGAAATTTTGCCCATTCTAAATGGTTTGCTATTATAAAGTTGTTTTGCTCTTTTGTCTTGGGGACAGTGGCTGGATTGGGATTTGGTGTCGTGAGCGCCGCCTTCTCCATGCTCAACCTGCTGGCACAAGCCTCAGGACCTGGTGCTGTGGGAATCCATGGAGACTCGCAGTATTTCTTCATCACGTCAGGTCAGTAACATGTCATCAGACTGCGAATAGGGCTCACTTTTTTCTTTTATCATTGAGTTTGGTTTGGTGTCATGATAGGAGTCAAGGATATACAAGGAATGCTATGTAGGAGGAGGGCATTTGGCCCATCATGGCTGTGCTATATCAACACCATTATTCAATCCATTAGTTTATGGACGTATATCGTGTCCATAACTGCACATAGTCTTTGTTGATGTATCAGTTATCTTTCTACTGATATCCTTTTAATTCAAGTAAATGTATGCTTGCATCTCCTCATGATTGTGTACTTCAGGTGATGTACAAGCTCATCCATGAGTTTTGGATCAGTATTATTTAAAAAACAACACCAAAAGTCTAACAGCAGTAGCCAGGCTTGTAAAATATTATAAACCACAAACACACATTATTAGCTTTTTAAACAGTTGCTAATGCTGCTTATAACATTCAACAAAGAAATTTGGAGGAATCTCGACATCCATGAGGTAAGTTTTACTTAAAGAACTGAGCGAAGATCGACTGTAATCTATCTACCCCACAAGGGTTGGAGGTGTGCTCATTTACCAAGCAGCTAGCTAGCGCTTGCCAAGCCAGCCATTCCTTTAGGGTTTTGAATGGAGTGCTTGCTTGAATGCTTAAAACTACTTGGCGATCTCTTCACAAGAACCTTGGTAAATGAACACAAACCCAATGTTCTTGAGACCGGACCATAAAGAGACTGTAATCTATATACCCCAAAGAGGAATGACCCTTCTTGCCGCTCCCATAGTGAGCGGGTGTTTACGCCGTAATGACATCATATACGTAATGATGTGGCATGATGGCCGGACACAAAACTTCCGCTATTTTAATATACTAGGACGTGCCCGTACGTGGGTGCCCGTACGTGCGTGCAAAAAAACATGCGTGCAAACAACAACAACAAAAAAAAACTTTGAAACCACGTGGCAGTAACGACCACAGAACCCCCCCCCCCCTCTATTTACATGAAATGGTTTGGTCCATTCGCAACGACCACAGAACCCCCCCCCCCCCTCTATTTACATGAAATGGTTTGGTCCATTCGCAAAGCCAAAGCGAACGGCGAACGGCTAAATCGCCATAGCTCGGTAACTACTTGTCCGATTAATATGAAACCTTGAAAAGGCACATCCTCGGGTCCCCAGCAATATACCTGGCAAGTTTCAAGTATATCGGACCCGTGGTTGTCGAGAAACAGCGGTCACAGACACACAGACACACATACACACAGAGATTACTGGAATTATAGATAGATATCAGATATTGTTGCGGATCCCGGGTTCATCGACGTACTAAGGGGGGTTTATGCCCCGCTCCCCCGCAAACTCCGGGTTCACTGAGGCCGCCGTCCACGACTACAAAACTCGTGATTGACGGATTGCAAAGCAATTCCGATCGCCAATTTCCCAGTCGCGCGTCAAAGGGTTTATTGGTCAATATTCCCAAATACCTTCAAGACACGTGACCGGAGAAACTGGCGGTCGAACCCTCGCTTCCACACACTTTATTCAATTGCGTGCCGAGCGAATTTGCACGGTGTGGAAAGCGGCGTTACCTGACGTGATTTATGAACCCGATTCGAGCCAAATTCGGTCTCGGATGATGCAAGGCCAATGGAGAAAGGACGTACCGAACAGGTTGGAAAGTAACCAAACGTACAGCCTTTTATTTTGAAGGCACAGAGAATACTGTTACAGACGCGGTGGTGGATGTTAGTTCACCGAGCGGTTTGGTATGACCACGTCTGCACAAGTTACCCGATTATACTCGAACGTTGCCGAGTCGCGCTACGCTAGGTCAATGAAGGAAAAGGACACACGGCTGGGATTAAAAGGACACGACACCAGGGATACGGTTCTCAAGACCTCCGGAGGAGGTTATATTCGTTCGGAAGGTTAGATTACAACTACAAGAGGGACAGCATAGAAAGACGAGCACTTAGACACACTCTTATATTAACCCCAACAGACGACAGATAAACGGGACAAAAGGCTGACTCACACGGGGATTGATGGCAAGGAAAGGCAGGCAGTCGATGGCTCAAGGTGCACTCTTGGCTCAAGGCAGAATCGACCCGGTTCGGTCCGGTCCAAAGATGCGGGGAGGTCGCAGCGCTCGGAGGTAGTGACTTGCTCTTCTTCAAGCTGGGGGCGCATCTGACCTCACATCCGGCAAGTGGCTGCGTATATCCGGCGGGGAGTGACACACCCTCGGCTCGTTAGCTCCGCCCCAGATGGAATCGGCTCGTTGCTTCTCATTGGGTGCGTGCGGGGGGGTTACCGGCTCCGCCCTTGACGAGGGGCTGACAGGGAGCCCCTTCGTGGTAACCCCGTGGAGCGCATGGTCATGGCGGCTAACCGAGCCGGTGGGAGGACGCACACTCCCCCCCGCGCGCCGTGGTTGTAGTTGTTGTTGTAGCGGTAGTTGTTGTTGTTGTTGTTTGGGGAAGATGGGAAGAGGTATGGGAAGGTCCTAAACTCACTACTGGTGCCATATAATCACATTCTGGTGCAACGAAGAGTCAGAATTAATGGAAACGAGTCCTTAACTGACATAGACTAAGAATAACTAGCAAGATGTCCGAAAGTTGTCTACGTGAGATGCGGTGGACCTGGGCACGACATTTAATGGGGGAAAAAGGGGAAGGTCGGTTCTACAGAGTGTTGTTTACAGACAATGGGACTAGGGAATGGGGGATTGGGGATAGTTGGGGAGTATTGGGGAAATAGGGGAATATTTACAAGCGGATATGGAGGCCAAATTCCATATTCGCAACATTGCACCCTTCTCTACCCTCGGGGCGTCCCGACCCGATAAATTTTTACCTACTTTAGTGTGGCACGCAATGTAGTTCCCTCTACTATTAACTCTACCCTGAGTGCGACAGTTTTACAGATATTCACAAATGAGTAAATATGTCCCCCTGCGACGTTGCACCCTTCTCCTCTCAGAAACACACCCACAGGATAACCGAATTGCGGAAAGAATTCGCAAACTAAACATACAGCCGGTAGGGAGCATTATTTACAAGACTACGCTGATATTTACACTACGATCCAGGACCTGTTTTTGGAGGGACACATGCAGATGTTATGCATAGAGAGAGCACGCATGCCAGCATCGATACACCAACCCACGAGTGCTCTGTGGCCTACGGCCTTTAATAATGTGCAGAGCACCCCTTCCAAGCATCAAAAGCACCACCCCATCACACAGTCAGCACCATCCGGTGCACCAATAAAGTGTTTATGAATCACTGTGTGGTGTCGCAGCCGGCCGATGTTCTGCCGCTGGTCTTGCCTTCGTGTGGTGCACTTGGCCTTCTTGCTTCTTTAAAAGTAAAGAAAGGCGCCAACCGCGTCCATTTCTATATTGTGGCCTTCAGTGGTGTCAACTAAAAGTGGTTCACCTGTATGGCATAGGTGCCACGTTGACCCATAGGTCCATCCACGGGTGGTGCTTGGCCGCAAAAGAGCTGCGGTCCATTGTGGGTGGCCACCAACATTGCGGTCCATATGGTGTATCGATCCAAGCAGCAAGCAGCGAAAGTGCAGGCCCACAACTGCGTAGCCAGCACCTCTCTCTCCTCTCTCTCTACCCCAAAGCCAGATCCTCGGAGGTGGGAGACAAAAGAAGCAGACAAGTGAGTAAGGTGGTAAGGGCGCAAAAGTGCACGCAATACAAGGTGATGCACACTGGGGGCACATGGGAACCAGGTGAGACAGGTACGTTCCTACCGTACGCCCCCCCCCCCCCACCAGGTAAC
Source organism: Myxine glutinosa (assembly GCF_964187855.1). Classification (NCBI taxonomy): domain Eukaryota; kingdom Metazoa; phylum Chordata; class Myxini; order Myxiniformes; family Myxinidae; genus Myxine; species Myxine glutinosa. The sequence goes on along the minus strand of NC_136266.1, from coordinate 45,073,552 downwards.
CTACATGGCCCCTCCCTTACCCCTTACTGTATCCACAAAACACAACACTACCCATAAACATCTACTTTACAAATCAACAAACATCCCTACTGTCTTCCCCGTTCCTCCCATAAACCAAATTCGTCTTCTCTCCCTCCTAACCAATCAAATTTGCCATTTTCAACTTTCATCAAAATTTGCCATCTCCAACTCAACATCATAATTTGCCATTACCAATTCATCATCAGTCCCTCCTAGGGAGGGAGAGATGGAATCGCCCCAATGTCTCATCCACGTCGTGATGCGTCTCACAAATCCAACAGCAGTCCTTACTTCCTGCAACAGAACAAAGAAAACACAGGTGTGGAGTCATCATCATCACCACAGGTAAGTGGCTGCGTATGGTGCGACAGGTTCATCAATCCTAACTATTTCCTAAGTGACTTTAACAACTTTACACTACCCGGGGTCTTTCTCCGGCCAAACCATTGGCCCTCTTACACTATGGGTTCTAAAAACCAATTCCCATTGGCCAAACTGTGGTGCTTTTCAATTTGGGGTCTCACTCCCCCGATTCATCTCCCGGTGCCCTCGCACAATTTCTGGGCTGTGGCGTGTACCTCTCCCAGTGGGTCTACCCACCTGCACACCTCCACCACTGCAGTTGCCTCCAAGCTTACCTGCTCCTTACCCTAACATAACTAGCTGGGGAAGGCCCTCTGGCGCTCTCCCCACTCGGTGCCCTCTCTGGCACTGGGCTACCCGATCCACACCCGGGATCCTCAGGCACCCACTCACAACTCTACCGGCTCCCAGAGCCCACCTGCGGCCTCACCTGGCCGACATCCTCACAGTGGTGGAGTGCCCAACCAACTACACACACTAACAGGCTATACGCCCAGCCATTTCCACAACACTAATGCACCCATTCACAACACCATTCTTCAACCGCACCACAGATGCCAATATCCAACCACAATTTACCTATACCCTCTACCTAACACTTACACTACCCGCCCCGGGTACTCGTGAAAGGGGTCCACTCTTCCCCCATCCACCCCTTCGCACCATGCACACCACTCCGTACCACTTACTCCAACTCTCTCCACACACCTTTACTTGCACACCTGTGCTCTCCCACCTGGTGCCACCTGCACCCTTCTCTCCCCAAGCGCATTCGCGCTGATCCACGCACTCACTACTCACACACTGCTCCACACACCTGTCCAGTTGCACACCTGTGCAATCACACCTGTTCAATCCTCACACAGCATCATCTCATCTAACTACTCCCCTCTAAAACTTGCGCTTCCCAGTCGTCCCTTTAAACTATTGCGCTCCCTCGTCATTATCATCCACACTAAACTACCTGCGTCCCCACTACAGGTATCAGTCACTAACTAAACTTAACGTTACCTAATGTCATCTTCGCTAGATCCCTACAATATAACCTAACCCACCCGGGCTAGTTTTCACTGCCATACACCCCATAAGCTATTGCTCCTTTGCCCCCACCATGGGCAGGGTGGCAGGGATGCCACCCTTACCCACCGGGCCCATCGCTCATCAATCCCCCAGTCCTCTGGCACTAATAAGCCCCCCTTATTCAGAGGTACTGGGTCCCGCCTCGGCATCTAAAGCCGAGGCAATCCACGGGGGCGCCTGCTCGCCGGTGTAAGGTCTTATCCGGTCGGCGTGGACGATCCGAGGGAGGGCTCGTGGCCCCATTTTGATCTTTATGACCACGTCACAGATTTGCGACAGGACGACTCCTGGGCCTTGCCAGGGGGAGGTGAGTTTTGGGCACCTTCCCTTCCGCCTCCGGGGATTAAAGAACCAAATCTTCATCCCCGGAGCGTATTGACTCCCCTGGCTCTGGTCGTCGTACCTGCGCTTCATCTTTTCCCCCGCCAGATGGAGTTGGCGGCGGGCGAAGGCATGGACTAGCTCCATGCCTTCCTCTAGGTGACGTGCGTACCCCTCCCTCGGCGGGTTAACCACTGTGTCTGGCACGGGACCGCATAGCAAGTCGGCGGGAGCCCGTAACTCCCGCCCATACATAAGCAACGCTGGACTGCATGCGGTGGCCCCGTGCTAGCTGGTTCGGTAGGCCATGAGCAAATAAGGGAGATGTTCGTCCCAGTCATCCTGACGGGTGGCGGTGAACAGTGCCAGTTGTTGGATTAGAGTTCGGTTAAATCTTTCCACCATCCCGTCAGATTGAGGTCTTAAAGGCGTTGTTCTGGTTTTCCGAATTGACAGGAGACTGCACACATCTTTTAGCAATTTGCTCTCAAAATTTCGTCCCTGGTCGGTGTGCAACTCCTGTGGAATCCCATGCCGGCACACAAATCCTTCCACGAAGGCCTGCGCTACCACCCCTGCTTCTTGGTTGGGGAGGGCGTAGCCGTAGGCCTCCGGCCACTTGGTGAAGTAGTCCATCACAACGAGGATGTACTTATTACCTAGGCGGGTGCGGGGTAGTGGGCCTAAGATATCCATGGCCACCCGCTCTAGGGGGGCCCCCACCTGGTGTAATTGAAGGGGGGCCCTCATCCTCCGTGCTGGTCCCTTTTTGGCAGTACAGGCGTCGCATCTCCGACACCAGTCCTGTATGTCGCGCCCCATATTCACCCAATAGAGCCTCCGGCGGACCCGAGATATTGTCTTTGTCCTGCCCAAATGGCCGCCGGAGCGGGTACCATGCACCTGTTGCAATATGACGTTCTTGAATTTGTCAGGGACTATCACCAGCCAGGAAGTTCTATCAGAGGGAACCTCCACCCACTTGCGATACAAGATGTTGCCTTTCAATTCCAGGGTCTGCCACTGAGCCCAATATGCCTTTGTTTGTGCCCCGAGGGGGGTGACCTCTTCCCCCTTTGGTGTTTGCCCCAATTTGACCCATTGGAACACCGGCCCCAGAACAGGATCCTCCTGCTGGGCCGTGCTCCAAGCCAACTCTCCAAATTCTTCGTCCGCGGTTAGTGGCAAAATTGGCCCTCTCACCCGGGTTGCCCGGACAACGAGGGTCGGGTCCGAATCGCCCAATTGTTCCCTCTCCTCGTGTCTCGCACAAAATTTGCAGTTTTCCCCCAGACAAGGACGCCGAGAGAGTGCGTCCGCATTACCATGGGCCTTCCCGGCCCTATGGGCCACATCAAAATCGTACTGCTGCAACTTTTCCAACCACCTTGCAATTTGGCCCTCCGGTTCCTTGAACCGAAGGAGCCATTGCAAGGAGGAATGGTCAGTTCTAACCAAAAATTTCCGCCCGTACAAGTACGGGTGGAAATGGTTCATGGCAGCCAGCATGGCCAATAACTCTTTGCGAGTGACGCAATAATTTCGCTCGGGCCTACTTAAGGCCCGACTATAATAACCAATCACTCTCTCCACGCCCTCCTGTGTCTGAGACAAAACTGCGCCCAATCCTTCCTGGCTCGCATCCGTGTCCAGGGTAAATGCCCCGTTGCTAGTGGGGTACGCTAGAAGGGGTGCGGATGTCAGACACCCCTTCAATTTTTGGAAGGCCTCGTGGCACTCCCGTGTCCAATTAAATCGCGTCCCCTTCTCCGTAAGCCGGTGGAGGGGACGGGCCAACTCCGCAAATTTCGCCACAAAGCGCCGGTAGTAGGAGCAGAGTCCCAAAAATCCCCGCACCTCTTTGATGGTACGTGGTGCGGGCCACTCCTCTACCGCTTTAATTTTGTCTGGGTCCGTTTTTACCCCCTCGCGGCCGATCACGTGACCTAGATAGGCCACCTCTCTTGCAAACAAAGTGCACTTACTCGGGTTCAGCTTCAACCCTGCCTGTCTGAGGCGCCCGAACACCTGGTCCAAATTAGCTACTGCCTGGGGGAACGTTTGGGCATGTACCAGGACGTCATCCAGGTACACCAGGCATGATTGCCATGGCATGCCGCCTAGTACATGCTCCATCAATCTTTCAAAGGTGGCGGGGGCGTTACACAAACCAAACGGCATCACAGTAAACTGATACAGTCCCTTACCTGTGGAAAATGCCGTTTTCTCCTTCCCTGCCCTATCCATCTCCACCTGCCAATACCCACTCTTGAGGTCCAAAGTTGTGAACCAATTTGAGCCCGCAACGGCATCGAGGGTGTCATCAATTCTTGGCAGGGGATATGAGTCCTTGAGTGTCACGTTGTTTAGCTGGCGATAGTCCACGCAGAACCGCGTGGTCCCATCCTTCTTTTTTACCAGCACAACAGGTGACATCCAAGGACTTCCCGAGGGCTCGATCACGCCTGCGTCGAGCATTTTTTTAACCTGCTCGTCAGCTTCCGCCCTCTTGCTCCAAGGGAGCCGTCGGGCGGCCTGACGAATAGGCCGGGCCTCACCGGTGTGGATCTGATGTTTCACCAGGCCCGTACGTCCAATATCCTCGGTGGACAGGGAGAAGAGGTCCAAATGGGACCCAACCAGTTTGTGCAAGGCCTCCCTCTGGGTACCTCCCAACTCTACGCTACTACGATTTACCATCTCGCAAATGGGATCGGGCCAATTCCTACTTGTTATTGAAGGCTCCCCCCGGGGTCGGCTCGGCTGGACGTTCTCGCCCCTTACTGTCGCGACTTCCTCAACTGGGGTGCAGCCAGCTACCCTCGTGCCCCTTACTATAGTGCGTGGTTCTGTACTCATATTTATTACTCGGACGGCCACTACCGGTCCGTCCATTTTTACAAGGGTGCGGCCCACGATTAAACCCGGTATGGACTGCGCTGCCACCGGTTCGACCAGGCCGCAGGACTCCTGCCACGTTGGGCGAGCTGCCCACCGGGCCGGCACTATCGCCTCGGCCCTTGGGGGGATGGTCACGGCCTCGGAAGCCTCCAGCTCCGCTCTCTCGGCCGTGCTCACTCCCCCTAACGGCAGCTCTTCTACTCCCACCTGCAGGATCCCCCGGCACAAGTCGATTTTGCAGCCGCTGGCAGTCAACAGGTCCAACCCTATTAAACATGGGTCGCACAGCTCCGCCACCCAAACATCTATCTCCCTCCTTACCGACCCTAACTTGAGGGTCACAGAACCACGCCCTATGATCGGGGCCGTTACCCCGGTAGCAAGCTGCAAACTATAATTTTGCAGGCGCTGGATCTTATCCCAGCCACCTGCGCTCGAATCAAGGACCACAGGGCTGATGATCGTGGCGCTAGCTCCTGTGTCCACTACGGCGTCTACCCCCACGCCGGCAATTTTGCATCTAATTGTCAGGCTACCGGTTCCAATTTGGCCACAATAAATGACCTGTCACGTCAATGAGGGCTCTCCTCCATCCTCTGCTGCCGAACACCGCCCTACGTGCCCGACACCTTCTAGTTTCCCGGGGTCTGGCGGGGGGGTGTCTGGGGTCGGCTAACCCGCTCCCCCCTGGGCGGAGTTGAGGACCTCAACTGCCGGGGATCATCCCGGCGCGCGGCTCGACAGTGCCGCGCCAGGTGACCCAGACGGTTGCAGGTATAGCACCTCACCTGATAAGGTGCTTGCCTCCGGAATTCCAAATTTCCCCCCCTGTAGGTCCGAATTGGATTACCCGCTCGTGGTCCACCGCGGGCCACCTCCGGGGCCGCCTGCCATGGTCCAGGTCCCGCCAGGCGCTGGTCCACCAGCCTCCGGACCATGCCCGCCAGGTCAGGACCCAGGGGTCCGCCCTCCATCGGAGGTCCCACCTGGCGGACCGCCATTGCGAGACGCTCGCCCCCCCGGGCCAGGGGCCTCGCTGCTTCCCAACGGGCCGCAGCGTCAGCCGCCTGGCTCAGAGTCTGCGGGCGCCACATGGCGAGCTGTTGCCGGAGCTCAATATCCGGGAGGGCCTGGATAAAATGGTCCAGCGCCAGGCTTTCCCGGGAATCCGCTGCCATGCTAGCATGTGCGATCCCCACTGCGCGGCGAATGTCGTGGGCAAGTTCCCCGATGGCTTCCTGGGGCTTGCGCTTTCGCAGCGCGAGCTGAGCTTTAACAAGCTCGCTCTGCTGTTCTATGCCAAATCGATTAATTAGGGCGTCGCGGAGGGCTGGCAGGGTGAGAGCACCCGCTGGTAATGCCGTCAGCACCTCCGCCGCCGCGCCGCGCAATGCGGCCACCAGGTGTACTCCACCTTCGTCCTCACCCCAACCGTTACCCTTACACACACAGTCGAACTGCGCCAGGTACGCGCGTAGATCACTCTTGCCGTCATACGGCGCGAGTGGGACCTTGTGGGACCACCTCGTATGCGAGTCGTTGCCCGCCGGCCGGACCCCGTGCGTCGCCCCTTGCGGGGTCAGCGCGGGGCCGAACCGGCCGGGCCCCCACAGTACATTACCCCCAAGGGGCTCTCGTGCCTCCCCGGTCCCTCCAACAACTACCCCTGTTGGTGTCGATGCATGGGTCACACCTCCACAACCCGCTACCCATTCCATACCACCACAACCTTGCTCACCCACACCTCGCACCTCTCGTTCCATACCCTCCGGACCAGCCATACACCTCACTCGTGGCCTCTCACGAACATCCGGGTCTATCTCGACCCCCAAGCTTATTAAATCACCTGGCGCATCATTCGCACGACCATATTGGTCACCACTTACACCGGGTCCTCTTTCTCTTCGCTTCTCCTCCATCACCTGCGAATCCCTCATCCGGTTAATGAGCACATCATCACGATCCGAACACAGACTTTGGACCAATTCTTTTACTTCCTCCTTTATCTCTTTCTTATCCTCTCTCCGTCGCTTCTTAATTTCGCTCATCCCTTCTTCCACTTCTTCTAATTTCTGCTTCACCTCCTTCATCTCTTCGTGCGCCCCTTTAAGTTCTTCCTCTAACTCCACTTTATTTTTTTATATGTGCTCCCGCACCTCCCGTTCTTTAACCTCCATCACCTCTACCACCTTGTCCATTTTCCTCGTCAGGTCCTCATGTACCGTCTGACACTCTTTTTTTAATTACCCCTACGTCCTTTTTCATCTCCTTCTGTGTCGATTTTAAACCCTCTATTACCGCTGTGTTCTTCTTTACCTGGTCCCCCAACTCCTTTTGTCCCACTGTCAGTTGCTCTACTCCCAGCGTCAACTCCTCTATACCCCCTTGCAGTTTTACAGTCCCCTTTCTCACCTCCGTCTCCATGTGCTCCTTACAGTGCCTCACCTCCTCGCGCACTCCTCCGACCTCCTCACTCACTCCTCTTCTGATCTCCTCTCCCATCACTTGCATCTCCTGCCCAGATGCCACCCTCATCTGCCCCATTTCCTCCCTGTGAGCATCCAGTTTGGTTTCTACCCCCATTCTGACCCCCTCTATCTGCTGCTCCATTTGTTTAACTTCCCTTTCTGCTTGGTCCCTCATGTCCCTCAATTTGCCTTCCATCCTGTTTTCCAACCCCTCTAACCCTTTTTGCATCCCTTCCATTTGATTCTCTTGAGCGGCCATTCTGTTTTCTACCCCCATTAACCCATTTCTCACCTCTTTTATCCCGTTGTCTAACCCCTCAAAATTATTGTCTAACCTCCCAAATTTCTTGTCTAACTCCTCAAAATTATTGGCTAACTTCCCAAATTTCTTGTCTAATCCCTTAAAATTATTGTCTAACCCCTCACTGGTACCCCTCGCTTCGTCCCTCATTACCCCCAATTACTCACTCTGAGCATCCATCCGGTTCCCCATTACCCCCATTTGGTTTCCCAACCGCTCACTATCAGCCCTCATTCCCATCATTATTCTGCTTTCCATTTCTTCATTATTCTTGTCCATAAGGGCCTTCATTTGCATAAAAAACAAGTTCAAATCCACCGGGGGCGCTGCCACGGTCGCGGGCGCGGTGACCAGCGAGGCGCCATTTTGTGCGTTTGCTACCCTCGCTGCTTCGCTCTCCTCGCGTCCCTCAATTTGGTCCTGGACCGACCCTGCCTCACTCTCCACTACCGGACCCCAGCCGACTTGGTCTGCCATAGCGCGACTTTCAAAATTCGGGTTTTTATTTCCGTATAACAAAATCAAATTTCGCCGTTATAATTTCGTCGAGCGCAGTAAACACGCTCCGGATCGATTCTACCTCCCAAAGTTTGGGCCTAACAACGCGCGGGAAACGCGCTCCGAATCGATTCTACTACAAATTTGGGCCTACTAACGCGCGGGAAACGCACTCCGAATCGATTCTACTACAAATTTGGGCCTAATAACGCGCGGGAAACGCGCTCCGAATAGATTCTACTACAAATTTGGGCCTAATAACGCGCGGGAAACGCGCTCCGAATCGATTCTACTACAAATTTGGGCCTAATAAATTTAGTCCCGGGTTCGAATTCCACTCCTCGACACCAATTGTTACAGACGCGGTGGTGGATGTTAGTTCACCGAGCGGTTTGGTATGACCACGTCTGCACAAGTTACCCGATTATACTCGAACGTTGCCGAGTCGCGCTACGCTAGGTCAATGAAGGAAAAGGACACACGGCTGGGATTAAAAGGACACGACACCAGGGATACGGTTCTCAAGACCTCCGGAGGAGGTTATATTCGTTCGGAAGGTTAGATTACAACTACAAGAGGGACAGCATAGAAAGACGAGCACTTAGACACACTCTTATATTAACCCCAACAGACGACAGATAAACGGGACAAAAGGCTGACTCACACGGGGATTGATGGCAAGGAAAGGCAGGCAGTCGATGGCTCAAGGTGCACTCTTGGCTCAAGGCAGAATCGACCCGGTTCGGTCCGGTCCAAAGATGCGGGGAGGTCGCAGCGCTCGGAGGTAGTGACTTGCTCTTCTTCAAGCTGGGGGCGCATCTGACCTCACATCCGGCAAGTGGCTGCGTATATCCGGCGGGGAGTGACACACCCTCGGCTCGTTAGCTCCGCCCCAGATGGAATCGGCTCGTTGCTTCTCATTGGGTGCGTGCGGGGGGGTTACCGGCTCCGCCCTTGACGAGGGGCTGACAGGGAGCCCCTTCGTGGTAACCCCGTGGAGCGCATGGTCATGGCGGCTAACCGAGCCGGTGGGAGGACACACACTCCCCCCCGCGCGCCGTGGTTGTAGTTGTTGTTGTAGCGGTAGTTGTTGTTGTTGTTGTTGTTTGGGGAAGAAGATGGGAAGAGGTATGGGAAGGTCCTAAACTCACTACTGGTGCCATATAATCACATTCTGGTGCAACGAAGAGTCAGAATTAATGGAAACGAGTCCTTAACTGACATAGACTAAGAATAACTAGCAAGATGTCCGAAAGTTGTCTACGTGAGATGCGGTGGACCTGGGCACGACATTTAATGGGGGAAAAAGGGGAAGGTCGGTTCTACAGAGTGTTGTTTACAGACAATGGGACTAGGGAATGGGGGATTGGGGATAGTTGGGGAGTATTGGGGAAATAGGGGAATATTTACAAGCGGATATGGAGGCCAAATTCCATATTCGCAACAATACACAAAAGATACAGCTTATCAAGTCTTACCTACTATAAACCCCACTGGTGCCTTCACACTCTGACACACTCATTCAGGGAATAACACTCTGTTATATCCTTTTAACACCGATGTATGTGCTGGGATTGCCTCGCAATTGGCCACGTGGTCTGGTGTGCACAGTTCGGTCCTCATGTGCAGCCTGGACGAGGTCAGGTCCGAAGGACGAACAGCCGCCTCGAAATCGGCACGGACGAACTTAGCACAGGTGGGACAAGCTGCCACGCAGTCAGACAAGCTTCAGCTCAGGTGAGTTGTGTAGAAAACCAATGCTTGCAGGTCAGCCGGATGGCGCAAGAGATCGGCGAAGAAGCGATGGGTGTCGACTAAGAACACAAAGGCCAAACACGTGTCGTGGTAGATACGAAAAAGCAAGCGAGGTCTCGTCGTGGGCATGGCGAAAAGGCAAGAGTTCAGAACAGGAGGTCGTAGCGCAGCAAAATCCCAAAGCAAAGAGAGAAAGAAATGCGATCCGCGCGGGCTTTTACCAGGTTCGCCATGCCTCCAAAATGTTCCACAGCCTCCCATTGGCTGAGGTTTGCCACATCCTGGCTAGGTGTTCCCGCCTCCTCACTGGTCACGTGGGCCTGTGCTTCTGGCCACGCATTCCTGCCCATTAGTAATGTCTTCTCCCAGCCACACGAAGGCTTGACATCCTGCTTAACTTCAACGCATATTGGTCTTTGATTACTACACGAACGTACACGAACGTAGTTGATTACTACAAAAAACGGAAGCCAAACAGTTCAATTTTGGTTTCATCAGACCACAGAATCTTGTTTCTCACAGTCTGAGAGTCTTTTAGGTGCTTTTTTGCAAACTCCAAGCGGGCTTTCATGTGTCTTTCACTGAGGAGAGGCTTCCGTCTGGCCACTCTGCCATACAGCCCAGATCGGTGGAGTGTTGCAGTGATGGTTGTCCTTCTGGAAGTTTCTCCTATCTCCACACAGGATCTCTGGAGCTCAGCCAGAGTGACCATCGGGTTCTTGGTCACCTCTCTTACCATGGCCCTTCTCCCCCGATTGCTGAGTTTGGCCGGGCGGCCAGCTCTAGGAAGAGTACTGGTTGTTCCAAACTTCTTCCATTTAAGAATTATGGAGACCACTGTGCTCTTGGGAACCTTCAATGCAGCAGAGAATTTTTTGTAGGCTTCACCAGATCTGTGCCTCAACACAATCCTGTCGCTGAGCTCTGCAGGCACTTCCTTCGACCTCATAGCTTGGTTTTTGCTCTGATATGCATTGTCAGCTGTGAGACCTTATATAGACAGGTGTGTGCCTTTCCAAATCATGTCCAAGCAATTGAATTTACCACAGGTGGACTTCAATCAAGGTGCAGAAACAGAAACATCTCAAAGATGATCAAGAGAAATGGGAGGCACCTGAGCTCAATTTCAAGTGTCATAGCAAAGGGTCTGAATACTTATGTCAATGCGATATTTCAGTTTTTTCTTTTTAATAAATTTGCAAAACTTTCTAAAATCCTGTTTTCTCTTTGTCATTATGGGGTATTGAGAGTAGATTGATGAAGGAAAAAATGAATTTAAACGATTTCAGCATAAGGCTGCAACATAACAAAATGTGAAAAAAGTAAAGGGGTTTGAATACTTTCTGAATGCACTGTACATGAATACATAATTATTACATACATACAGTCACGTGAAAAAGTAAGTACACCCCATGTAAAGTTTTGACTTTTTCAACATATTTCAACATACAGCTATTTGATCTTCATTTCAACAATATTGATAGATAAAAGTGATATAATATAACAAATATCATGAAACATTTACATTTTGTAGTCAATTGGATAATTTAAATAAACATAAATGCAAATTTCGCATGTGGAAAAAGTAAGTACACCCCTACATTTATCACTATGTCAAATAACTAAAATTAGAATCAGGTGCACCGGCTCAGGTGCAAATGATTAGAACATCGTTAGAGAGGATCTTGGAGGAACCTGTCTTATTTAAACCTCAGACATTTCATTTGGTTTGCTCTTTGTTGTTGAAGTGTGTGGCGTCACCATGCCTAGATCAAAAGAGCTCTCTGAGGCCGTCAGAAAGAAGATTATAGATGCCTACGAGTCTGGGAAGGGATTTAAAAAGATCTCCAAACAATTTGAAATCGATCATTCGACAGTCCGGAAGATCATCCACAAGTGGAGAAGATTCCAAACAACTGCCAACTTGTTCAGGCCAGGCCGCCCCAGCAAGTTCAGCCCGGGAGCAGACCTCAAGATGCTGAAAGAAGTCTCAAAGAACCCCAGAATGTCATCACGGGACTTACAGGTAGCTCTTGCCACTGTTGATGTCAAAGTGCACGAGTCTACCATGAGAAAGAGGCTGCACAAATTTGATCTACATAGGAGGTGTGCCAGGAGGAAACCTTTGCTGTCCAGAAAGAACATCAGGGCAAGACTAAAGTTTGCCAATGAACACCTTGGCAAAGACCAGCACTTCTGGAACAATGTGCTCTTTTCAGATGAGTCAAAGATCGAGCTATTTGGCCAAAGTACCAGAAGACATGTTTGGCAAAAACCAAAGACAGCATTTGACCACAAGAACCTGATACCAACTGTAAAGCATGGTGGTGGAAATATTATGGTTTGGGGCAGCTTTGCTGCATCAGGGCCTGGGCAGCTCACCATCATAGAATCCACTATGAATTCTTCATTGTACCAGAGGGTGCTTGAGGATATGAGGCCATCTGTCGGAAAGTTGAAGCTCAACCGAAGGTGGACCTTGCAACATGACAATGACCCTAAACATACCAGTAAATCCACCAAGGAATGGCTGAAAAGAAAGAAATGGAGGGTTCTGGAATGGCCAAGTCAAAGCCCGGATCTAAATCCCATCGAGATGTTGTGGGGGTATTTGAAACGAGTTGTGCATGCAAGAAACCCCTCAAACATCGCACAGCTGAAAGAATTCTGCATGGAGGAGTGGGCGAAAATTTCTCCCAGTCGATGTCAGAGACTGGTAGACAGTTATAAGAAATGCCTACTTGAGGTTGTTTCTGTCAAAGGGGGCAATACCACCTATTAGAGCCAAGGGTGTACTTACTTTTTCCACATGCGAAATTTGCATTTATGTTTATTTAAATTATATAATGGACTTCAAAATGTAAATGTTTCATGATATTTGTTATATTATATAACCTTTATCTGTCATTATTGTTGAAATGAAGATCAAATAGCTGTATGTTGAAATATGTTGAAAAAGTCAAAACTTTACATGGGGGGTACTTACTTTTTCACGTGCTGTACATACATACATACATACATACATACATACATACATACATACATACATACATACATACGGACGGACGGACAAACACTGTTCTCGGCGGCTCTGCCCGATGGGCTACGCCGTAAAAATGAAGTTCAGCAATCTGCGTTTCAGCAGATTGAAGTTCAGCTGCGGCTGTTCAGCAATCAATGGACATGGTAAAAAAGATGTACATTATAATGGCACCATGTTTGATATCGCAGCACTCATCCCTTCCTTAATCGTCATGTTTTTGCTGACAATTTCAGTTATAATCTCACAATTTCTTTCTAAAGCATCATAATTAGCTCACTTATGGTTAATGGAGGTGGCAATGCAGGAATTCCTTGTGCGGAGAATCCATTGTCGTTTTAGTAATTGTATTTAGAACTAGCTATCACAGCGATGTTTATCTCCTTGTTCCACGAACCAGTAAGCATCGTTTTTAAAATTCCATTATTGAGTTACCCACCTGCCTGTTGCTTATGTGAGAAATAAAGTGTATGCATTTATATGTTGGAGTTATGTGATTATGTGAACGAGTGATTCTGCTGTCGGTGCAAGTCTCAGGAGAAGGTGTGCTTCGTTACCACATTGTTGACATTCATTTTCAGTTGCAACAAAGGTGCAACAAAGGCATCTTTAACAATGATAACTAGAATTATGTGTTTGCTCCAAATAAAGGTCCATGGTGATTGACAATATGGCTGATTTAGTTAGTAATACCATTGAGTTTTATAAATATCGGCGGTGTTTTTTATTTACTTATTTCTTTCTTTATTTTGCAGCATTCATGAGCCTAGCACTTGTATTCCTGCACACCTGCTGGGGAGTGGTGTTTTTTGGTGCTTGTGAACATCGCCGCTGGTTCAGCATATTCATTGTGGTCGTGTCTCATCTTCTCATTTCGGTATTGGTACGTGGTCTCCCATCCTCTCTCTTTGCTCACACAACCCCATAACACCCTGCCTCCCCACCTTCTCACATGGAAATTTTCCATTTCATCTTTTTTTCCTTCTCTATTTGAAGTGTTCAAGAATAGCTTTTGCACCGAGTGCGATTTTTGCTTTGATTTTTGACAACCCACTTAGATTTTTTTTTTTTTAATTCTGTGCCAAAACCTTGTGAGATATTTAAATGGTAATGTTGTTTACACCTTTTTTAAATTCGGAACTGCAGATAACAATACCAATTAAGAAAAACAAGAAATAGAATATTGAGAAAGGAAAGGAAGGTGGAGGTATATATGTATATTCATATATATTTTAAACATTGGGAATTTAGTGATTACCATAAACACAACACAAGAAGAACAGTGTGAAATTGTTACATGGATATGAATAGAAGTTTATATAAACACCTGTCTTGTATAGTTCTGTTGCTGCTTTAAAGGGGAACCCAAATGCAAAAAAATTTTTTCCCTGAAACCATTGAAAATCATTAATGACTGTCTAATTTAAAGGGTAGGCCTAGTTAAAAAAATAATTTTGCCAATCATTTTCGATTTTGCCAGTGACGTCACGTGATGATCTCATCTTGATCCAAATGTCGACTTGCATAGAGAAACAGTATATTCAGAGCTCAGATTCCGATACTGATTCCTCCATCATTAGCAACTCTGGCTTAGCGGTTAGGGCACAGGCTTGGGATCCTAGGATCCTGAGTTCGAATCCCGTTCGATCGCTGAATTAACGCCAGGGGGGTTGACTCAGCCCGTCATCCTTCTGAGGTCGGCAAATTGAGTACCAGCTTGCTCGGATGAATGATCCCGGTGTGTACCCCGATTTAGAATAGGTACTCCGTATCCCTGCGCATCGTAAGAGGCGACTCAGGGTTGGTGTCTGGATGGGCATCCGTCCATAAAAACATTGCCTCAAACAGGGAACCGTGATTATCATGGGGCTCGCAAGGCTAGTGGGGAAAATGGCCTTAAAACGATCATTCTTTAGCAACTCTGAAGGTTCTCAACATGTTAAAACTGATCAGTGGGATTTTGAAGAAGCTACTGGAGAGAAAATTGGTGATGAGAACGCTTTTGGGGGAATTGCAGAGCCCTATCATTTTGAGCCTTATGCGATTGATTCAGAGGAAGATGGTGTTCGTGAAGATAGTGCAGATGAAGAGCCCGGTCGAATGTTCACTACAGATTGGTAGGTTTATTGAAGATTTCCGTTCAATTGACGGAATATCAGGGATTTTGTATTAATTGATAAATCAGTTATATATTACTCCAGACAGAATATGGCATAGACAAGTCGACTCAAGACCTACACCACCCAGGCACACGGTTGATGGGGGATTGTGGAAGGGGCTGCGAGGTAGGGTGTGGGATGATGGTGGATAGTTTAGGAGTGATCGTTGATAGGGGATTGTGGGAAGGGGGATGAAGGTGGAGGTGGAGGTGGAGGTGGAGGTGGGGGTGGGGTTGGGGGTGGGGTTGGGGGAGTGAAGGTGAGGGGCAGGTGTGGGTGGTGTCGGATAACTGCCTTATTCGTCAGGCTTACGCTGTGTGGCATATTCTCATGAGATCTCACACGATCCCGCTACACACACACACACACACACACACACACACACACACACACACACACACACACACACACACACACACACACAATTATATCTGCATTCCTTCAGAATGAAAATCAATTTAAAGACTAAGTTCTCCTTCAACAGCTCTCCCTACCTCTTCCTCCTCTTCCACATCTTACCCTACCCCTCCCCCCCCTGTTCTGGACCCGATGCTCCCCCTGCCTCTTCATTAACGGTATGGACCTCAAACATCCGGGGCCTTCGCTCAAACTTGACTGATCTCTCCATACAGGTTGCTTCTGACAAACCAGATGTGATCTGCTTAACAGAAACTTTCCTCCTTCATGATGTCTCTGATGCCTTGATATCTCTCCCAGGTTACTCCCTCCTCCGGTATGATAGACCTGAGCCTCGTCCTGGAGGTGGGGTTGCTATCTTTATGAAAAACTCTCTTCCTCACTCGCCCTCCACTGCCCTCTCTCCACCTCACCCCCAGGAATACCTTTGGCTATGGCTTCCCCTTCGCTCCCACCTTTTGTTCATATGTGTGTTGTACCGTCCACCAAACAGCGATGACTCCATCTACATCTCGCTGTCTGATAATATGGACCAACTTCGATCTACCCATCCCAACTCTCTCTTCCTCATATGTGGTGATTTCAATTGTCACCATGCCAGTTGGCTGGGTGTGGGTACCTCTCTCACCAGCCATGGCTCTTCAGCAAAGGACTTCTGCGACTCACTGGGACTGACACAATCTGTCAATTTCCCGACCCGGATCTCAGTCAACGGAACATCTTCTCTTCTGGACTTGGTTATGACTAACTTCCCTGAAAATGTCTGCTGCTCTTCTTCTGCTCCGATCGGATCATCTGATCATGTGCTTGTCAAAGTGGACATCTCTCTGACCATTCTCAGAGAGCCTCCTCAGCGTCGACGAGTCTGGCATTTCACTCAGGCCAACTGGCACGGTCTTCAAGCAGCCATCAATCATCTGGACTGGTCTCCCATCTCTACCGCCTCTGACATCAACTCATCCTGGGAATTCTTTCAAAGTAAATTGCTCTCTCTCATGCACAGATTTATCCCATCTCGTCTTCAGTTGTCATACCCTTCCTCCCGTCCATGGTACACGGAATCTTGTGGTGAGGCTGTTGCCCTGAAACAACTTGCTTTCGTCTCCTGGAAAGCAAATCCAACAGAAGGAAATCTCATTGCCTTTCACAAAGCCCGAAACAAGTGTGTGTCCACCCTCAGGAGAGCCAGGAAACAATATCTCACCGTTCTCAAGACCGAACTCTCTTATCTGTCTCCCTCTTCCAAATCCTGGTGGCGTCTGGTCAAATCCGTTTCTGGTGTTTGTTCCCCCTCCATCCCCTCCCTCACCTCAAACGGCTTAACGGCTGACTCCGCACGTGAAAAAGCTGAATGCCTCAACTCTGTGTTTGCCTCTAAATCTTGTGTCCCAAACCCATCCCTCTCTGTACCCACCGTACCAAGTCGTACCCAGCTGCTCCTGGACTCTGTGTCCTTTCCTCCTGACAAGGTGGAAAAGTTTCTGTCAACCCCCGACTCTGATTCTGCAACTGGTCCTGACGGCATCAGCCCACGGGTCCTAAAATCATGTGCTTCCGTTCTTTCACTCCCTCTTTCTGTTCTCTTCACCCTCTCTTTTGCTCAAGGTCATCTGCCATCTGCTTGGAAATCAGCCAACATCACCGCTTTGCACAAAAAAGGTGCAAAAACAGATCCCAGCAACTACAGACCAATCAGCCTTCTCCCAATTATCAGCAAAGTCATGGAATCCATCATTGCTTCAGATATGAAATCTTTCCTCTTCTCCAATGGCTTGATCTCTGATCATCAATTTGGTTTCAGACCTGGTCACTCTACTCTGGACATGCTGCTTCTGCTTTCTCAACAATGGATGGAGGTCCTCAACGCCAAACAGGAAATTAGAGCCGTCTCCCTTGACATTTCACGTGCCTTCGATACGGTCTGGCACCCTGCTCTGCTCACCAAACTCTCCTCCTTTGGTATCCATGGAAATCTCCACGCGTGGCTGGCGGACTTCCTCTCTGGTCGTAGTCAACGTGTGGCCCTGAATGGGTTTCTCTCATCTCCTCTTCCTGTTCAGGCTGGAGTTCCCCAAGGTAGTGTTCTGGGCCCTGTGCTTTTTCTGGTCTTCATCAATGATCTCTCTGACTCTCTTGAAAATCCTCTCTATCTCTTTGCTGACGACTCTACTCTCTGTCGCTCCATTCCTCATCCCTCAGATCGGCAGTCTGCAGCCTCCTCACTCTCTGCAGACCTGGACAAAATCACAGACTGGGCAAACAAATTTGATCCCATATCCCATCCCTTTCCCATATCCCATCCCTTTCCCATATCCCATTTCCCATATCCTTTCCCATATCCCATATCCCATCCCCATATCCCATCCCTTTCAAATCCCTCCCCTTGTCCCTTCCCTCCCAAACTCCCTCCTCGCCCCTCCCCTTCAAATCTCCCCACCCTCATTGCTTCTCGATTTCCCCCCTCTCACTCCCCCTCCTCAAAGCGTCCTCCCCGCTTCTTCCCCCTTCCAACTCTCACCTCCATCTCCCCCAACCTTCTGCCTCGCTCTTCCCCCTCCTCAAATAACACCTCATTGTGCCTCACCCAATCACCATCAAACCTTTTGTCCACCCCATCCTTCCCTTTCTCCGAGCAATTCTGAAATCTCTGACACACCTTCAACAGCTCTCCATACCTCTTCCACCTCTTCCACATCTTACCCTACCCCTCCTCCCCCCTGTTCTGTATCTGATGCTCCCCCTTCCTCTTCATTAACGGTATGGACCTCAAACATCCGGGGCCTTCGTTCAAACTTAACTGATCTCTCCATACAGGTTGCTTCTGTCAAACCAGACGTGATCTGCTTAACAGAAACTTTCCTCCTTTATGATGTCTCTGATTCCTTCGTATCTCTCCCGGGCTACTCCCTCCTCCGGTATGATAGACCTGAGCCTCGTCCTGGAGGTGGGGTTGCTATCTTTATCAAAAACTCTCTTCCTCACTCGCCCTGCACTGCACTCTCTCCACCTCACCCCCAGGAATACCTCTGGCTACGGCTTCCCCTTCGCTCCCACCTCTTGTTCATATGTGTGTTGTACCGTCCACCAAACAGTGATGACTCCATCTACATCTCGCTGTCTGATAATATGGACCAACTTCTATCTACTCATCCCAACTCTCTCTTCCTCATAGGTGGTGATTTCAACTGTCATCATGCCAGTTGGCTGGGTGTGGGTACCTCTCTCACCAGCCATGGCTCCTCAGCAAAGGACTTCTGCGACTCACTGGGACTGACACAATCTGTCAATTTCCCGACCCGGATCTCAGTCAACGGAACATCTTCTCTTCTGGACTTGGTTATGACCAACTTCCCTGAAAATGTCTGCTGCTCTTCTTCTGCTCCAATCGGATCATCTGATCATGTCCTTGTTAAAGTGGACATCTCTCTGACCATCCTCAGGGAGCCTGCTCAGCGTCGACGAATCTGGCATTTCACTCAGGCCAACTGGCACGGTCTTCAAGCAGCCATCAATCATCTGGACTGGTCTCCCATCTCTACCACCTCTGACATCAACTCATCCTGGGAATTCTTCCAAAGTAAATTGCTCTCTCTCATGCACAGATTTATCCCATCTCGTCTTCAGTTGTCATACCCTTCCTCCCGTCCATGGTACACGGAATCTTGTGGTGAGGCTGTTGCCCAGAAACAACTTGCCTTCGTCTCCTGGAAAGCAAATCCAACGGAAGGAAATCTCATTTCCTTTCACAAAGCCCGAAACAAGTGTGTGTCCACCCTCAGGAGAGCCAGGAAACAATATCTCTCCGTTCTCAAGACCGAACTCTCTTATCTGTCTCCCTCTTCCAAATCCTGGTGGCGTCTGGTCAAATCCGTTTCTGGTGTTTGTTCCCCCTCCATCCCCTCCCTTACCTCAAACGGCTACACAGCTGACTCCGCACGTGAAAAAGCTGAATGCCTCAACTCTGTGTTTGCCTCTAAATCTTGTGTCCCAAACCCATCTCTCTCTGTTCCCACCTTTCCCAGTCGAACCCAACTGCTCCTGGACTCTGTGTCCTTCTCTCCTGACAAGGTGGAGGAGTTTTTGTCTAACCTCGACTCTGATTCTGCAACTGGACCAGACGGCATCAGCCCACGGGTCCTAAAATCCTGCTCTGCCGCTCTATCTCACCCTCTCTCTGTTCTTTTCACCCTATCTTTTGCTCAAGGTCATCTGCCAGCATCCTGGAAATCAGCAAACATTACTGCTTTACACAAAAAAGGTGCAAAAACAGATCCATGCAACTACAGACCAATCAGCCTGCTCCCAATTATCAGCAAAGTCATGGAATCCATCATTGCTTCGGATATGAAATCTTTCCTCTTCTCCAATGGCTTGATCTCTGATCATCAATTTGGTTTCAGACCAGGTCACTCTACTCTGGACATGCTGCTTCTGCTGTCTCAACAATGGATGGAGGTCCTCAATGCCAAACAGGAAATTAGAGCTGTCACCCTTGACATATCACGTGCCTTCGACACGGTCTGGCACCCCGCTCTGCTCACCAAACTCTCCTCCTATGGTATCCATGGAAATCTCCACGCTTGGCTTGCGGAATTCCTCTCTGGTCGTAGTCAACGTGTGGCCCTGAATGGGTTTCTCTCATCTCCCCTTCCTGTTCAGGCTGGAGTTCTCCAAGGCAGTGTTCTGGGCCCTGTGCTTTTTCTGGTCTTCATCATTGATCTCTCTGACTCTCTTGAAAATCCTCTCTATCTCTTTGCTGATGACTCCACTCTGCCGTTCCATTCCTCATCCCTCAGATCGGCAGTCTGCAGCCTCCTCACTCTCTGCAGACCTGGTCAAAATCACAGACTGGTCAAACAAGTGGAACATGTCTTTTAATCATGACAAATCTCATACTCTTACTATTTCTCTCTGAAAAGACCGACTTGACAACCCTCCCATCCACTTTCTGAATAATCCTCTCCAAGAAGCTCTGTCACTCAAGCTTTTGGGTCTCACTATCTGCCATGATATTTCCTGGGAAAACCACATTTCAAATCTGGCCTCCAAAGCCAGTCGCCGACTGGGCATCCTCCGTCATGCGAAGTCCTTCCTTGGCACACCTGAGCTCCTCAACACAAACAAGGCTTTCATCCGCAGCTCAATGGAATACTGTTCTCCCCTCTGGGCCGGTGCTCCTGCCTCACAACTAGCTCGGATTCACGCTGTTGAAACCAAAGCTTTCAGAATCATTGGAATCTCCCGCGATGAAGCTAACTCCGAGGGCCTTTCACTTACTCACCACAGGCAGGTTGGTGGGCTTTCTGTCTTCTACCGACTCCTCTCCGGCCTTGCTTCCCCAGCTCTCTCTGGGCTCTGTCTCCCAAATATTCCTGCAGGTCACACAAGATCTGCCAGCAATCCTCTTATGGTTAAACTGCCAAAATCAAGACTCTCTGCTCACCTTCACTCCTTCATTCCTCCTTTCTCCTGCCTCTGGAACACACTCCCTCACTCTCTTCAATCCCACTCTCCCTCCAGGTCTTTAAAACAGCTTTTCACCACCGTCTCTTATCTTCCCCCATCCAAAACCTTGATCTTTTCTACCCCCGCTAATTTAACCCCAGATTCACTTTTTTGAAATGCCAACTTCCTTCCTGGAAGTCCTTGCAGTGTCCTTGTGTTTTATACTTCACCCACCCCTCCTCCCCTTCCCACGCCTCCTCCCCCCAAGCCCTCCCACAGATCTCCCGATGTCCCTGCTCTCAAATGTTGTGTTTGTGTGCTTCCCCTTCTCTCGCCACCTTGTCTACCTCTACCCATATTATATGTTTTGTGTGTCTGTTTGATTTTTTTTGTGTGTGATAAATGTTAGCTCTTTCACGAGTCTCGATCCTGTATACAAAAAAAAACAAAAAAAAAACTAACAAACAAAAAAAACACCTTTGTTTTACTGCCCAGGGTAGCACCAATGGCCTCCTAATATGCTAAAACGAGACAAAGGACAGATTACAGAGTAAAGCACATTAAAAATGCAGTCAAAATGGTAGGGATTTTTAGACGCAGACATTTGGGAAAGGGATACTTTGTCTAACTATTACATAAGCGATGCATTTCTAATATCGCAATTAATGACGTAATGCTTATGCTATTACATTTCCTAAGGATATAACTGCACTATACTAGGAAATATTTTCCCCCTCTAAGAGCCATTCTTGCCACTTTTTGCATAAGGAATATGTAGCTCACCCTTGATGAAGTTCATGTTTGAATTGAAAATTGTATGAAGGTCATTTTAAGGGTGGTTGCAACACATTTCTCAATGGAAGCACCCCATTCTGTTGATGCAGCTTATTCTGTATTTCAATTTTCTACATGTTGCATCACCTTCCCCCCCACCCCCCTATTCACATTTATCTCTGAAACGATCTTTCTTTGGCATGAAAATTTTGCAGTCAAATGATAGGTTTTGTCAACTAAGAGCCATCAAATGTATGCTAACCGCTGTGGGAAGCAAAATAGCTGAAGATTTGGGCCTTAGCCCTTTGAGCAAAAAAGAAGTCTCTGACTACGGGCTAATGGCTGCATCGTCAGCTTTACTTTGCCTTCCATGGAGGTTAGCAGTCCATTGTGGACTCTCGAGTTTTTAAAATGTGCTGTTCGAAATGTCAACTGACACTAGCTTTGCAAGTGTAGCCTTCTTATTTTGCAATGTTATACTGCTCACAAGGAAAATAATTTCCCCTCTTGTTCTGGCAGAGTTTGGTGGGCCCACTTCACAAAGTTTGCCTGCCCGTGGCATATGCCAGCCTCCTGCTGTTGGTCGTGTGGGCATTTAATGTCGCGGGAGTCTCCCTGCGTGGTCTGCAGCGCTTTCTCCCGTGTAAGGAGCGGCAGTATTTGCTCTTTGGTGAATCTTCGGCTCCTTGTTTTCCATGAGGTCTCCGCCTGTACGTGTGTTTGGGTGCTTCGTGTTAAATGCGCTGCTCTCGGTAGTCCTCTCTGCTCGTATGATATCATGAGCTGAACTACTCGAGAATGTGTCACGTACTCCTTAGCTGGATTACGCCATTTTTGTACCGTTTTTGATCTGTTCTTGTATTTACTCAGTTTATGCTAAATTCTTGCCATATAAAAACATTTCCAAAAAATGGCAGGACGGTGTTTCAAAAATTGTGATTGAAACCACTGTATATCTGATATAGAATGCATTACATTATATATGCCGTGTATCACAATTTGTTGTTAAAAGTAGTAAAAAGAAATCCCCAACAGTCATTGAAACCCAAGATACCTCCATCATTCAATGACCTAAGCAATACTTTAGAGTTCTTTTTATTTATTTATTTTTTTACACCTGCTACTGCACAACCACTAGCTCTTTTTTCAGACTTGCTCTTTTCAGACTTTTCAAAGTCGATGAAGCTTTGGAATAAATTGGGGTTATTATGTATCGTCTGCAAAATTAACTGAGCTATTATTGTTGGGAAGCCTCCGTTGTATTCTTATTTGGAGTGAAAATAATTTTATTGAATTAATGATTCTCTGTTCTTCAACAAGAATATCATGCATAAAATTGTTGTCCTTATTTCCTAAG
The DNA here is from genome assembly GCF_964187855.1 of Myxine glutinosa. Classification (NCBI taxonomy): domain Eukaryota; kingdom Metazoa; phylum Chordata; class Myxini; order Myxiniformes; family Myxinidae; genus Myxine; species Myxine glutinosa. The sequence goes on along the minus strand of NC_136266.1, from coordinate 45,050,652 downwards.
TTGACTTTGTTCGACACGATTGGAATATCTCACTGTACAGTGAAATAAATACATCCTTAAAGGTTTATATGACTTTCCACTTAAATCTAATACATAATCACGTTGTGCTTCCGTTGTTTGCATTTGTTGCGATGTTACACAATGATCTTGTTAGCTTAGCTTTGCATTACTCACTCTCTGTGTGTGCATGCAACTTGCTATTCAAGGTGTTAGGATAGCTCATTAGGTCGTATACTCTTCATTGGGAGCTAACTAAAAACAGATATCCTAATGCAAGGCCTACAGAGAGTGCTGCCCTTTGACCACTGTTTGCATGACAATATAAAACTAGCTATCATTCTCGATCTTTAACATTAAAGGCCGAATGTCGTCTTTAAAAGGAGAAAGGATTTCAAAGCAGAAGACACCACCAACTAGGCAAAGGCCTGTATTCGGCAAAGTTCAAGTCTGAGGTTTCAATCAGGTTGGTTTTCATCCGGCAATGTGCAGACATAATGTGCCCATTGTTAATTGTTCTTAAAATTAGGAGACGAATTGCAGTCACGTGATTCCTTCTTTACATTGGGAGAATATTTGTCTTATTTGTCACCAGAATATTATGTCACCGGTATCACGATGCCTCTACAATCCCGGATGAAGACCTCCTTGTGGTCGAAACAAAGACAACCCCAAATGTTTCCGTTTGAGCAGCTTTAATAGTAGGTGGTGCCTTCTGTTTTGATTATTGATCTTCTCCACTACAGCCGTTTATTTTCCAATTAAAATGGAAAGCCATTTTTGTTATTGGTGAAATTCCCTGTGTTGGATTCACTATGATTAGCACTGCCTTACAGTAAGGTGGCACTGCTGGGGAGTGGAAATGGCACAGCCATGATGGGCTAAATGTCCTAATGCAATGATTGCCCAAATGTCCTAATTATGTTGAATTCTTGCCATCTTACTATAATTCACCAAATGTCCGTCTGTCCGTTTCGAAGGTACCGCAAAAACGGCTGAACCGATCGCAACGATATTTTGGGTGGGTGTTCCTGGGACCCCTGGGAGTAAAATAGGCTATATTGTTTTTCTAATTTTTTTCCCAATTTTCCAGTTTTTCCAAACACGATGGAATAATATTTACCGATATGAACAGTATTGTGGCTTTTATTGAAATTCTACAAATACTGTTTCGATTTTGAATAGAATTACGACCCTGCAGCGAATCCGAAAGTGGACAGATGACGGCAATGCACGGGTTTGATAATATCCCAAAACAACCGTCATTCAATCGTAATGTTTAAACGTTAATCGTGTTAATCGTTTTGTTAAAGTATCAATTGATGATTGGAATTGAGTGAATACAATTACGATTTTGAATTTGTAATTGTATTCACCCAACCGTACGGAACTTCACATCAGGATTTAAATATTTGTTTGTCACGAATGTTGTTAAAAGTTAATTTTTTTATATTAATGTTATTTAATTTGTGATTGGAGTTGTGCTGTTTGGAATGAAAAAAAGACATATCGAGTTCAAGTGAATGACAGAATGCCGTGATGGCTTATACTTTCTAAGCGTGAATTCGCGGATCGCCATATGCAGATTCGCCATTGACTGGGAATGGAACACATGTACCTGTTTGTTTGCGAACGGGTACGTTTTTCATGGAAGTTCTTCACGAACTTGCTGTCCATGTCTGACGTGTGACTGAAGGTGCTACAGGAATGTGGATTTTTTTGGGGTTCATGCTTTAGCATTCGCCGTTTCTGCATTGTCTGTTTGCTTCTGGCCTCCCACCCGAGTGTAGCACGGGTACCTCACTAGTATTATAAAAAGCATTACCAAAAAATGGCAGGACGTTATTCCAAAAATTGTTATAATTAATTTTTTAACACCCTATACCTGACATAAAATAAATGCATTGCATTATATATGCTGTGTATCATTGTAGATGCAATTTTTTAATGTCCTTGTATTGTTCAGGAGCTTAATTTGGTCCATGTGGTTAGTTAGCTTTCTGCCTGGCTATAATTAAGACACAGTAGGTTCTGTAATTAAGTGTTATGTTTCTACATGCTGAATTTGTCTCTTAGCAACCATTTGCAAATGATTTAAAATACCGTGATACTGTAGAATATCATTAAACGCTTGCTTAGACATCTAAACCTTGTACAACATGGGCTTTGGCTCCGTGAGCTTCACTTAGGATGCAAGTTCTGTAAGACACCGACTTAAATTTCCAGAAGTTTCTCAATGAGCCAGTGTGGCTTATTCGGCTGATTCAGCATTGTAACGCATAAGGGCTGCTCAGGTGATTGTCAAAAGTATTGATTGGGCCATGCCTCCAGCAGGCTGTCAGACCACTGAGCAACTGCCGTTGCTGCAACCATCGCTGGAGGAAGAATGACACATTGCTCAATCTCCCAAGGAAGCAATGGTGTGCTCTTCTAAGATGGAGCCTCTGAGAGACCAACTGGCTCCAGGACATGGATGTGGCTTTCAGTCCATTTGCCAACGGATAAGGGTCGATTTTTAATGGCAGGAAGAAATGAATAATGAGGTTTATAATTGTTTTGCACTTGGGATTAATTCTTACTCGCTGACTATCTGAAGGATTAATTGCACTGGTTCGTATATGGTCCTGGTTCGTATGGTAGGGCAGTAAATGATTCTGGGTTTTCACCAAGCTTTAAGAGAATATGGACCGGGAAGTGGAGTGGTGTATTGGTATCTGGTCACATGGTTGCGGGGCAGTAAGGAGAGGATGAGAATGATGGAAAAGGCAAAAAATTTCGACAAGTCACGTTTTTGGGAAATGGCATTTTGTCCTATAAGGAAAAAAAACAAACAAAAAAAAAAACAAAGAAGGAAAGCACAATACAACAAAATTTCAGTTGTACATCAAGAGCATTTCGGTGTTAATATAATTCTGACCAAAAAGCCTGACAAATTTATTGTATGCGAGTTATCAAGGTAGTTATTTTTTGCATGATTCAAAACTCATTGCTTTCAAGGCAGCCACATGTCCTGACAAAGCCTCACAAATTTGGAGAGCTTATTCGCACGCAAATCGAATATTCACTTATTGTCCAATGTAATACCGGAAAATGGGCAAACACTAATACTTGACAAAATTGACAGGCACTTCAATCTCAGGTGGATTCTGTTTTCTGTGATTTTGACACAATGCATTCTGGGAAACATCCTCTTACCCTTTCACCTTTTTGTGCTTGTTTTTGCTTTCTGTACCCGATTACCAAGAAAAATGTGGCTTTATTTCCTTGGTCGCTTCTTTCTTTTTCGCTGTAGTCCAAGGGAAGAAAATTTCAAGTGTTTAAAAACCCTTGGCAATCAATGGAGCAAGTCTTCCTGAATATACCTAAAGCACCTATGGATAAATGGGATGCAGCTGTGCAAAAAATGGAAGTAATGTTTGCGCTTGCACTTGTTTTTTTGTTTGTTTGTTTTTTAATCTTCTTGCCCGTGAGACCTAATGATTGTTCTCACTTTTGATCGACAACTTGCTCTGCTCTACCCAGAAGCTAACGGGTGGAAACTCTCGGGCGAATTGGTGTGTTTGAGAAAATCCGAGCGCAATGTTATAAATCTGATTTGCGGATGAGCCGAAAGCGAATCGTGGGGAAAGAGAACCTTTGATCGAAACTTTGCTTTGAATTTGTGAAGCCAATCGGTGGCGGTGTGAGTCTGGTTTTGGCACCTGAGTACCTTTTAAGTGTTCCAGTTTAATTTGCTTTGGTTATTGATCTCTGGCCAGGCAGACAGCAACTTTAACAAAAAAAAAAAAAGAAGAAGTTTTTATTATTCTTAGCTAGAGAAAATGACTTCTGTATTACTCGAGATGATTGTTTTACCTTTTAATCCAACATTTGCTTGGATTAACTTGTACATACCTTTATGATCCCTTATCCTGTTAACTTTCCTCAAATTGTGTCCTGCCGCCAAATGTTTCTTTCCGTCGGTTCTAATGACATACAATATTAAATGGGGTTGGAAGTTTTGACTAAAATAAAGTTGAACGTCCACAAGCCCATGAAACAAAAGTACACCGCCTTGTAATACAAGAGAATACTGTACAGTTTGGATATTTTGAGCCGTTAGACAAAAGGCTATTATGCTGGTTGTACCGGGAGGAAGAACTTGCTCATAGTGTGTCCTCAGAACATCATGGATCTGTTGCACTATTGACCAAAGCATACAGATGAAAAGATAAACAGCATTTCCTTGATCAATAACATGTATAATGATAAAATAAATACATCTGTGAGCTGACAGCTCAGTAATCACATACGATCTGTCTCTGCATATTTGACTTTCGAGTTAGGGGCCATATATATTAAATATGGAAGAGAAAGGACATTTTGGAGCATTCATTTTGAGGTATGGAAGGGAAGAGGAGTACTGAGATCATATCACATCACTGAGATCACTGAGATCACATTTGGAGGAGGCGCAGCATGGAAGGGAGGTGATTGAGGAGGTGGCCGAGATAGAAGGATGAGGGTGATGGATGGAGTTTGTGGGGTGGGGATGATTTTTTTTCGTGTTTGCACATGCGATATCATAATGGTCCTCCGAGGTCAACTTTGAGGGTGTTTATTGGTCTGTAACTAACTGGCAAAACAACAACTGATGTACTGCCGTTCGGTACGTTAGATGATTCTGCAGTATAGACAAAGTTCAGATAAAGATGACCAAGTATATATATATTTAGTTATTTGGCATGTGACTATGAACAACAAAACTGCATAACCAGGAATAATAATAAACTTTAATGGAGGATGACATTAGGCCCAACATGCCTGCACGACATCAACGGTCTGGCACCTCACCTTGCTCTCCCAACTCTGTGCCAATGGCATCCAAGGTCAACTCCACACGTGGCTTACTGACTTCCTCTACTCTCGAAGCCAACATGTGACTCAACGGAATACTTTCATCTCCTCTCCCTGTTAAGTCTGGAGTGGTCCAAAGCAGTGTTCCACTTGATGAAGATCAGGAACATCACTGGGCTGGGAGAATTCTGCTTTCTCTGCATATTTCAAGCAGGCTCATGTGAGCCATTATTATGGAAAGTCTCAATAGTGGCGTTGATTTTAATGCTCCCATTGCAGTTTTTAGTTGAGAGCCAGTGTTGGGCCTGTGAGCAGTTCATGACGACCGGGGAACAATATTCTGCAATAGAGTATACAAGGGCCGTTGCTGCAATCGCCCTCCCCAATGCCCCCCCCCCCTCCCCATTTGTGTTCCTGCCAATTTCTGGATCAGGATGATGCACATCTTGTTTTAGTGTCAGGAGTTCATAGTATGTGAGACTTCATTGATATTTTGTCACATGTAAGCAGACTTCAGTCGTCACATGTAAGTGGACATTCATTTTCACCTCCGCCACCGAAGGTGCCGAGGTTATGTTTTCACCTCTGTTTCTCTGTCTGTCTGTCGTCTGTGAAGATGATGAATCAAAAAGTTATTGATGGATTCAAACTAAACTTGTGTGGACAGGTTGGGTGTGTGACAAGGACGAATTGTTTAGATTTGGTGAAAATCCAGATCAGCATACTAGAAATTTTAGTGATTCTTCACCATTAAGAGATGGGGCAAAAACGATATGTAGCACGATATCTCAAAAAGTTAGAGGGAGATTCAAACTAAACTTTGGGGACAGGTTGGGTGTGTGACAAGGCCGAAGTGATTCGGTTTTGGTAAATATACGGATAAGTATACTCGTATTTTAAAAGCTTTTTAAGCGATTCTTAGCCATTGAGAGGGCGAAAACGATATATAGCATGATATTTCAAAAAGTTGTGGATGGGTTATGACAACTTGGTGGATGAGTTGGGTTGGTGACGAGAACAAGCTGATATATTGGTTCAGATTTGGATCCATCCAATCGTTGGGATACAAAATTTAGCCTGGTGGAGGTACGCTCCACCAAGTGCCGTTCCAGTCACTTTAGCCATTCGCTGGCTTGCATGGGAAGAGGATATGCCAAGATATTATTGGGGTTTAGTTTAAGTGCTTGAAATGCATTTAAGTGCATACCTTGTGAAATGTGTGGATATGTGCACTAAAACGACTCCAGACTTTTGCTTTTCACTGGAATCAAATATCTCGTCACAGCAACTGTGACAATTTCAAAATTATTTTGGCAGGATCTTTTTCACAATGGTTGTGATCATTGACACACAATTGCTTTTTCTTTGAATTTGTTTCCATGTTGTAAAAAGGAGTTATGTACGTTGGTATGACCATCATGGGGTTGATCGGCTTTCCAGATAATTTGGCAATGCCGCAGCTGTGTGTCATATCTTCGAGGTTAAGGGGATGTTTGTTAGCCAATGGGGCTGCCAACAAATTTCTTCAAGAACTAAGGTGAGACGCCATTTCGGTAAAAGTTGAAGATAGAGGCAACGAGCTAGTGCACGAACAGATGTGGTCCAGGTTATTGGTATTCCTGGTGCCATTGAATGAGAGCCATTTTGTTGACATTAGCTATGGCTTCCTGCTTTCTAGCAGCTTGAATGAAGTTGGTGTAATAATCACTGTGCTGAGTATAGTTAGACACCAGGTCTTTCATTCCACCTTTGGTGTCAATGTGTTCATTGACTCCAATGATTGCTGTGTGGAGTATGGGATGCATTGCTTTGTGGGTACGCAAGGCCAGAAGTGATTGGCTTTGAGGATAATGCAATACAGAGGATCAATGGCATTGGTTCTATATGTTGCACTTAATGGGAATGCATCTGTCTCATCAAGTTGTCACTCCACCTTTTATGTATTAATGTACAACTTCACTATACTGATGAAGAAAATGTTTTTTTAATATACTGTATATATATATATATATATATATATATATATATATATATATATATATATATATATATATATATATATGTATATATATATATATATATGTATATATATATATATATATGTATATATATATATATATATGTATATATATATATATATGTATATATATATATATATATATATATATATATATATATATATATATATATATATATTGTTGCGGAGATGAGGACTATTTTTTTGATTGTGTTGTATTGTGGTAAATTGGTGATGATTATTGTTTATTCTGCGCCCCCCTACCTCCGGAGCTGTGTAAAGGTGAAAGGGCATCCCATAATTAGTCCACAAGCATACACGTCAGCCAAATAATAGAATACCTCTGTTTGATAGTTATCTCTTATTATGTGTTTTTAGAGTAAGGCTGTGTCTCCCATTAATTGAAATACTCCATTGCACCAGTGAAAGAGATAGATTCCCTTCATTCCCACTCCCAACACTTCCATTCCCCCCTTTTCGTCAATTGCAATTCGCATTGCCAACTGCATGTTGGGCGGTTTTCCCTTCATCCGCCATTGACCACGAGGCAGGGTTGGGGAAGAAAGGCGGGTCCCCACCTCGTCAGAGAGGGGAGGAGTGAGCCAGCCCCACTCGACCAACCATGAACAAGGGGTTTGGCTTGAGAGGGCGGGGAGAGAACGTTTGGGGGAGGTTCGCAAAGGTTGAGGGGCGGGGCCTATATAACCCACGGCGGGGGTGTTCCCAGGAGAGATGCACTTTGAGTTGAGACAAGGAGGGACGAAAAAGAGCTGGGTCATCAGAGCAAGAGCGCGTAAGGAGGAGAGAACCCGTCACGCCAGACCCCCCCACCAGCGCATCGGCTCCACCAAGCAGCTCCGACCCGTGATCCCGCGCACACGACAGGCCCGGTGGCATCAGCGGCCGTCGAGGTCCAGCCCGACGTCCCGTGCGGGATCAAGCTCCAGCCAGCTCCGTGCCGTCCCCCCCCCCCCCCCCCTCCAGCCACACACCTCCTTCCAGCAATCCACTCTGCAATTCCCCGCGTGAGTCAGTGTCTTTGTTTGTTCTGTCCTGGGAATAAGTTAAGTCTGTATAACTATAAGCTAGTATTTGCACTGTGTCACCTGCGTCTTATGTGTTGTAAATAAACCTTGATTGCTCCTTTTTGCTTGTGTAAATAATAAATCCCATTACTCGTCTGTACGTCTTCCCGTTTTATTCCTTTTCCTCTTTGCATTGCGTCGTTTTCGTCTTTTCCCTCATTGAGCAGCTGCGGTGCGATCCGGCCAACGTTTGGGCGGGATCGGGTTCTAATCGGGGAGTAACTGTTCGGACGCGGTAATACACCACCGCTCGGTCAATATAACATCTAAAACCGCGTCTGTAACAATATATATATATATATATATATATATATATATATATATATATATATATATATATATATATATATATATATTGTTACGGTTTTTAGAACCTTCACTAGTAAATTTTAGTAAATGTTTCCCTTATAAATGATCCCCTGTAAATATCCCCATCAATTGGCTTTATTAAAGATCGCACCCTAGTTAGTCCATGTACAACACGTAGAGAACCATCGGACCTCTCTGTAGTTATTTCATTATTATGTGTTTCAGTTAAGGATCTGTTCCCAATAGTTGAATCTGCGTTGCATTAATCAAATAAGATAGGCCCCTTTCAATTTCCCCAATCATCTCAGCTCTTCAAAGTGCAGTAACAGTAGGATAGCGTTCGCTGCCGGTTGCCTTGGGCTGTTTGCTGGCACCAAGCCGCCATTACGCACGTGGTCTCAAGCCAAGGAAGAAGGGGGCGGAACCACAAGAACAAGGTGTGGCACGTCGACTCACCATCAGAGGTGGAGCCAGTGAGCCCTTGCCGGCCAACCAGCGCCGAGGTGAGCCGACCGGTAGGCGTGTCATCGGAGCCGGCGGCTTGATTTCTACACGGACAATAAAAGCGGCTGCGAAGGTACAGAGAGACGAGTGAGAAGGTACAGATGAGGTGAGAATGAGCTGGGAGTGCGCTACGAACTGCTGATGGCAACGGACTGCGCAGGGGACCGTTGATGATACGAACCTTGTTCGAGAGAGAGAGAGAGAGCGTTGGCACGAGCCACATATTACGTACGCCGTATCCCAGTTTCCCCGATATATGCAACGTCCGCTCGCGGTCCACGATACGCGCTCACTGCCTGCCAGGGTTTTCCCGCCACGACGTGAGTCCACTCCTGGAGCCGGACCTCGACGCCTACCATCTGCCTGGACCCTTCTCCTCCTTCCAGCCATTCCTTCCTGCCATTCCCTGTCGTGTAAGTCTGTTTGTTTGTCTGGGGTTATAATATAAGACTGCTTAAGGCTGCCCTGTGTCCTGCTTCTTCTTCTTTACTATACATTCTCTTTCGTTTCTTCTTTGTTGTACACCGCTCCTTTCCTATCCCATCTCCAGGCATTGCAAATCGTCATTGCCGGGCACCGAAGGGGGCTCTCGGCAGTGACGCACGCTGAAAGAGAGTACTCAGTTTTCACTCTGGTTGTTTCCTTGTTTGTTGTACACCGCTCCTTTCCTATGCCATCTCCAGGCATTGCAAATCGTCATTGCCGGGCACCAAAGGGGGCTCGGCAGTGACGCACGCTGAAAGAGAGTACTCAGTTTTCACTCTGGTTTCTTGGTTTTTTGTTTTCTTTTCTTTCTTTCTTGCTTTCTTGCTTTCTTGCTTTCTTGTTTGTTTGTCCGGACGATATCTCAGCCATTTTTTGAGCTAGAAAGCTGAAATTTTGGCACAATAGTGAGCAAGTCCTTTGTCAAAAACGCTATTTTTTTTTTTGATTAATCAATAAATTGAGGAGTTATTTAATTATTAGCGATTAATTAAGTACTTATTTAATTAATCAAATTTCCTTTCTCTTTTGACCATTAACTCAGGCACCTTTTGAGTTAGGAAGCTGATATTTGGACATGCCAATGACCAGGTGATTTGGCTGCAAAGGATATTTTTGATTTATTAATTAATCAATTAATCGATTAATTATTTAATTATTCGATTAATGACAAAAAAATTTTTTATTATTAAGTTACAGATTCTGATGAAATAGTGGTAGTTTGTGTTCTCTGACCAAATTGATTAATAATTTAATTTTTTTATGATTATTATTTATTTCTTTTCATTATTAATCATTTATTTATTTTCTTTCTCATTTGGCCAATATCTCAGGCACCTTTTGAGCTGGGAAGCTAATATTTGGACATGAGTGACCAAGTGATGTGGCTATCAAGGGTGGGAGAGGTATAAAACATATGGACACTGGCAGGACTTCCAGGAAAGAAGTTGGAATTTCAAACAAGGTGGATCTGGGGTGAATTAGGGGGGGTAGAAAAGATCAAGGTTTTGGATGGGGGAAGATAAGAGATGGTGGTGAACAGCTGTTTTAAAGACCTGGAGGGAGGAGTGGGATTGAAGGGAGTGTGGGAGTTTGTTCCAGAGGCGGGAGAAAAGAGGAATGAAAGAGTGAAGGTGAGCAGAGAGCCGAGATTTCGGCAGTTTAACCATCAGAGGGTTGCTGGCAGATCTTGTGCGACCTGCAGGAATATTTGGGGGACAGAGCACAGAGAGAGCTGGGGGAGCAAGGCCGGAGAGGAGTCAGTAGAAGACAGAAAGATCACCTACCTACCTGCCTGCGGTGAGTGAGTGAAAGGCCCTCAGAGATAGCTTCATCGCGGGATATTCCAATGATTCTGAAAGCTTTGGTTTCAACAGCGTGAAGCCGAGCTAGGTGTGAGGCAGGAGCACCAGCCCATAGGGGAGAACAGTATTCCATTGAGCTGCGGATGAAAGCCTTGAATGTGGTGAGGAGCTCAGATGTGCCAAGGAAGGACTTCGCACGACGGAGGATGCCCAGTCGGCGACTGGCTTTGGAGGCCAGCTTGGAAATGTGGTTTTCCCAAGAAAGATCATGGCAGATAGTGAGACCCAAAAGCTTGAGCGACAGAACTTCTTGGAGAGGATTGTTGAGAAAGTAGATGGGAGGGTTGTCCAGTCGATCTTTTCGGAGAGACATAGTAAGAGTGTGAGATTTGTCAGGATTGAAAGACATGTTCCACTTGTTTGACCAGTCTGTGATTTTGTCCAGGTCTTCAGAGAGTGAGGAGGCTGCAGACTGCCGATCTGAGGGAAGAGGAATGGAGCGGCAGAGAGTGGAGTCATCAGCAAAGAGATAGAGAGGATTTTCCAGAGAGTCGGAGAGATCATTGATAAAGACCAGAAAAAGCACAGGGCCCAGCACACTGCCTTGGGGAACTCCAGCCTGAACAGGAAGGGGAGATGAGAGAAATCCATTCAGGGCCACATGTTGACTACGACCAGAGAGGAAGTCCGCAAGCCATGCATGGAGATTTCCATGGATACCATAGGAGGAGAGTTTGGTGAGCAGAGCTGGGTGCCAGACCGTATCGAAGGCACGTGATATGTCAAGGGAGACAGCTCTGATTTCCTGTTTGGCATTGAGGACCTCCATCCATTGTTGAGACAGCAGAAGCAGCATGTCCAGAGTAGAGTGACCTGGTCTGAAACCAAATTGATGATCAGAGATCAAGCCATTGGAGAAGAGGAAAGATTTCATATCCGAAGCAATGATGGATTCCATGACTTTGCTGATAATTGGGAGCAGGCTGATTGGTCTGTAGTTGCATGGATCTGTTTTTGCACCTTTTTTGTGTAAAGCAGTAATGTTTGCTGATTTCCAGGATGCTGGCAGATGACCTTGAGCAAAAGATAGGGTGAAAAGAACAGAGAGAGGGTGAGATAGAGCGGCAGAGCAGGATTTTAGGACCCGTGGGCTGATGCCGTCTGGTCCAGTTGCAGAATCAGAGTCGAGGTTAGACAAAAACTCCTCCACCTTGTCAGGAGAGAAGGACACAGAGTCCAGGAGCAGTTGGGTTCGACTGGGAAAGGTGGGAACAGAGAGAGATGGGTTTGGGACTAAATATTTTGAGGCAAACACAGAGGTGAGGCATTCGGCTTTGTCACGTGCGATGTCAACTGCGTGGCCATTTGAGGTAAGGGAGGGGATGGAGGGGGATCAAACACCAGAAACGGATTTGACCAGACGCCACCAGGATTTGGAGGAATGAGACAAGTTTGAGAGTTCATTCTTGAGTGAGGAGAGATAGTGCTTCCTGGCACTCCTGAGGGTAGACACACACTTGTTCCGAGCTTGGTGGAAGGAACTGAGATTGCCTTCAGTTGGATTAGCCTTCCAAGAGGCAAAGGCAAGTTGTTTCAGGGCAACTGCCTCACCACAAGATTCAGTGTACCATGGACGGGAGGAAGGGTAAGACGACTGAAGACGAGATGGGATAAATCTGTGCATGAGAGAGAGCAGTTTGCTTTGGAAGAATTCCCAGGAAGAATTGATGTCAGAGGCAGTGGAGATGGGAGACCAATCCAGACGATTGATGGCTGCTTTAAGACCGTCCCAGTCGGCCTGAGTGAAATGCCAGACTCGCCGACGCTGAGGAGGCTTTCTGAGAATGGCCAGAGAGATGTCCACTTTGACAAGCACATGATCAGAAGAACCGATTGGAGCAGAAGAAGAGCAGCAGACATTAGCAGGGAAGTTTGTCATAATCAAGTCTAGAAGAGAAGATACTCCATTGGCTGAGATCCGGGTCGGGAAATTGACAGATTGTGTCAATCCCAGTGAGTCACAGAAGTCCTTTGCTGAGGTGCCATGACTGGTGAGAGAGGAACCCTCACCCAACCAGGTGGCATGATGACAGTTGAAGTCACCACATATGAGGAAGAGAGAGTTGGGATGAGTGGATAGAAGTTGGTCCATGTTGTCAGACAGTGAAATGTAAATGGAGTCATCACTGTTTGGGGGACGGTACAGAATACATATGAACAAAAGGTGGGAGCGGAGAGGAAGCCGTAGCCAGAGGTACTCCTGGGGGTGAGTAGGAGAGAGGGCAGTGCAAGGAGAGTGAGGAAGAGAGTTTTTGATAAAGATAGCCACCCCACCACCAGGACGAGGCTGAGGTCTATCATACCGGAGGAGGGAGTAACCAGGAAGAGATATTAAGGAATCAGAGACATCTTGAAGGAGGAAAGTCTCTGTTAAGCAGATCAAGTCTGGATTGTCAGAAGCAACCTGTATGGAGAGATCAGTCAGGTTTGACCGAAGGCCCCGGATGTTTGAGGTCCATAGCGTTAATGAAGAGAGAGGGGGAGCATCGGGTACAGGACAGGGGAGGGGAGGAGTAGGGTAAGATGAAGGATGAGAGGGGGAGGTAGGGAGAGCAGTTGATCGTGTTTTAGAGATTACAGAAGAGTTCCAAGAAAGGGAAGGATGAGGAGGATGAAAGGTTTGATGGTGAAGGGATGAGGCACAGTGAGGGTTTGTTGTTTGAGGGGGGGGGGCAGAGGAAAGTAGAAGGTTGGGGTGGGGGGTGGAGGTATGAGATAGAAGGGAGACGAAGTGGGGAGGAGGAGGGGGGAGGAGCGAGAATTGGAGAGGAATGGTATGGGGGGAGATTTGAATGGGAGGGGTTGGGGGGGGGGAGTTTTGAAGGGGAGGAGTGAGGGGGGAGTTTAGGAGTGGAGGGGCAAGGGGGGAGTTTAGGAGTGTAGGGGCAAGGGGGGGATTTGGAGGGGAGGAGCAAGGGGGGAGTTTAGGAGGGGAAGGGCAAGGGGGGGGGAGTTCAGGAGTGGAGGGGCAAGGGGGGGGATTTGGAGGGGAGGGGCAAGGGGGGAGTTTAGGAGGGGAAGGGCAAGGGGGGAGTTTAGAAAGTGTATGATTAATGAAAGACGAACATTGATAACAAATTGGGTTTGTTGTGATTTTCAAGTTAGCAATCCGATTTATAATGATGGAGGAGGGGTGGAATGAATGTGAATTTAGACCATGTAGACGTTGACAGACGTGTCAACGGGAAGTCAGCCGAGCCCGCTTCGGAGACGTATAAGAGATTGAATTTCTTTTTTTTGATGTGGAATGAGTTGGAGAGGAAATTGAGAAAAGCCTTTTAAATAGGAAGAAAAACAGCGTGTTGTAATATACCACTGAATAAAACACTGAAGGGGAAAGGTTAAACATATTTAAATAATATTGAAACAGAACCGTGAACAATCTTATATGCACAAAATACCAACGGGGGGAGAGCCGAGAGGGACCACCACGAGTCACGTGAACAGGGCAAAAGGTGGATGGCAAGGAGATAATGGGGGCGGGGCGAACAGCACATCTGGACAGAAAGTACAGGATGAGACAACAGCACATGTGGAGAAAGGAAAATAAATGTTTTTGTTATTTTTATTTTATTTTTTTTGGGGGGGGGGGGGGGGGGTGGTGGGGTGGGGATTTTTAAAACGTTAGACAAAGAGTATTATGTTTGGGGTAGAAGGGAAAAAACTAAGAGCCAAGCAAAACACGATGTAGGGGACTTAAGTTAACAAACACTGACGGGGGTACAAGTCCGCACACGAGGAGCAGAACACGATTAATTAATTACGAGTTACAGGAAATTCAAACCAAAACTCACTATGAACAAACAATAACGCATGGACGATAAAATAACGAGTTGAAATTTGACAAACACACGAATGAAAAAATAACCGCTTTGGATGCCCGGAGAACCAAGCCTCAAGGTCGGAAGCTTCAACAACTAAGCCGCGTGGCACGAAATACTCGACTATTTTTTACAGGTATGAAAGATTAACACTGATAAATCCTCCGAGGGACACGCAAAAGGTACACACACGTAAGATAAATACAGTTTCGACAAAAATACAAATGTGACAATTACCTAACTTTGAGCGTGCGTGAAGATCGTGGAACAGCTTCGAAAAACCATGACCGCCCCGACAAGATCAATTCTTTATTAATTTGGTGTACATAATTAATAAATATCTGGTATTTCTTGCCCTTTTGGTTTCATTCTCCCCCGATAGCTTTAGTCTTTTCCCCATTGAGTACCTGTGCGCGATTTGGCCAACTGCTTTATAGTCGGGTTTAGTCTCTTGCTAACGACCCGAGTCGCAGCTCGCTTCGCTCGGTGCAATCCAATCACGCTGCGGCCCGGGTGTGAGTATTTCCTCGCTTACGGCCAGTGGTAGTAATTAGGTATTAAGACAAATTGGGCTTACAACCCTAATTACCATCGACCGGAAGTTACGTCATACCCCCAGGACCGGTCGGACGGCCAGCTTAACAGGACAAGGGGATTAACCCCCCCTTGCTAACGGGAGTGTCATCCCCCGGATCCGTAACAATTGGTAGTCAGGAGTTGGGATTTAGAACCTGGAACTAAATTTATTTAGACCAAATTTTGGACACCAATTGTGCTATTGGCCGTAACAATTGGTGTCAGGAGTGTGGGATTGGACCCAAACCAAATTTTTCTATCTAAAAAATTTGGTCAAAATTACGAGCGGCCGAAATTTTATTTAATATCCTAAATTTTAAAATCGTGCCATGGATGATCAAGGCGATCGGGTGCCGGTAGGGTAGGGGAGGATGAGGAGTTGGAGTCGACCCAGGACCCCAGGGAGAAGATGGGGGAGATAGAGGAGGAGGTTGAAGAAGGTGCGGTAGCGGGGGTTGCAGGCGCACAAGATGGCGGTGCCTCGCACATGGTCGCGGCGGCCGAGCCCGCAGCACCGATGGACTGGGGCCTATTTATGAAACATGGCCTTTGTGGCCAAAACAGGGGATAGCTTCAAGGGATTAGACAAATTTGAGGGGTTAGACAATAAATTTGAGGGGTTAGGCAATACATTTGAGGGGTTAGACAATACATTTGAGGGGTTAGACAATACATTTGAGGGGTTAGACAGTAGATTTGGGGGGCTAGAAGGTAAATTGGGAGGATTAGGGGCCCAATTGGAGGACGTGAGTAGCCAAATGAACGAAGGGTTAACGGGGTTGGAAAATAGAATGGCCGCCCAGGAGAACCAGATGGAAGGGGTGAAGAATGGGTTAACGGGGCTAGAAGACAAGATGGGAGGCAAATTGAGGGAGATGGGGGAGCAATCCGCCCGGGAAATTAAACAGATGGGGGATCAGATAGAGGAGGTAAAAAACGGGTTGGAAAGTAAATTGGACGCCCAAAGGAATGATTTGGAGCAGATGAGGGCGGCACCTACCAAAGAGATGGGGGAGGATATAAGGTGCGGAGTGAGCGAAGAGGTCGCGGGGGTACGCGAGGAGGTGAAGCAGTGCGAGGAGCGCATGGAGAGGGAGATGAGGAAGAGTATGACGTGGTTACAAGGGGGTATAGAGGAGTTGACGCGGGGAGTAGAGCAGCTGACAGTGGGACAGAAGGAGCTTGGGGAGCAGGTGGAAAAGAACACAACGGTAATAGGGGGGTTGAAGGCGACGCAAAAAGAGATAAAGAAGGAATTAATGGCGACAAAGAAAGAATGTCAGACGGTACATGAGGGACTGACGAAGAGGTGAGAGGAGGTGGTAGAGACAATGGAGACGAAAGAACGGGAAGTCAGGACGCACATAGAAACGACCAAGGTGGCCTTAGAGGAAGAAATTGAAGGGGCGCACCGGGAAATAAAGGAGGTGAAACAGAAGTTAGAGGAGGTGGAAGAGGGGGTAAGTGAAATTAAGAAGAGATAGAGGGAGACTAAGAAAGAGATAAAGGAGGAGGTGATGGAATTGGTGCAAGGTCTGTGCTCACAGCGTGATGATGTGCTTACTGACCAAATAAAGAGTTTGCAGGTGGCGGAGGAGGAGCGAAGGAGAAGAGGCGCCGAGGTGAGTAGCGATATGCTCGGAAATGTATATGGTGTGAGGGGAGATTCAGCGAGCTTGGGTGTTGGTCTGGACCCGGGCGTTCGTGAGAGGCCACTGGTGCAGAGTGTGTGGGAAGAGGATGTGTGCAACGATGTCCGACTATGGGGAGTGCGAGGGGTATTGGTGAGCCAGGGTGTGTGGTGGTGATTCGGTGTGTGCAAGAATGCACCCCCATGAGTGGTACAGAGTATGTACCGTGAGAGGGTGCGCAAGAAGGTGCGCGAGAAAGGTGTGGAACAGAGGGGTGTGTGAGGAAAACGTGTGCGCTGAGGAGTGAGTGTGCTGTCGAGAGTGAGAGTGAATGCACAACAGAGTCTGGTGGTGAGTGACATGGAGTGCGAGTTGGTTTTGGCGAGTGAGAAAGAATGCACACGTGGAATGGTTGAGCGTGCGCGGGAATGCACACCTGAGTTGGTGGTGAAGCGCGTGATTGGGTGTGCAAAAGAGTGCACACCCATGGTTGTCACAGAGGATGTGACCGAGGAGCGGGCGTGAGGAGGTGTGTTGATGAAGTGTGCGAACGACGAGGGTGTGCCAAGGTGTGCAGTGGTCAGGTGTGTAACGAAGTCTGTGAGCGAAATGAGTGTACCTGGGTGGTGTGTAACAGAAAGTGCAATACCAAAGTGCGTGGGATGTACGAGCGGCGTTGGAGCGCCGGGTTTGGTGAGTGTGAAAGGGGTCGTGTATGCGTGTGAGCATGTGAGTAAGCCATCAACGTAAAACGGGACAGCTGATAGACCGACGTTTAGCCGACGCGAGCTCCCGGTCCGTGCCGGGCTTCGTGTACTGCGGGAACCGGCGGGGATCGGTGTCGCGTCGCTCCTGTTCGGAGCATTGTGCACGACTCGCACCGGGCCCCGCCCCGCACGGTCGAGTCCGCGCTTTGCCGGGCAAGGCGACCGGCCCGGTTCGAGGGAAGGTAGGAGGGGTCGGAATGGCGCCCCCTTGTGGTTGCTGCATTCCAGCCGGGCAAGATTGGGCCATCAGGCAGGAGACCGAAAGGCTCCGCGCCGAGGTGGACCTCGGAATCTCGGCCCGATGAAACCTCCTCCTGCATCGAGTGCCGGACGGACCCAACCGCAGTAGACGAACCACCCGCATTCATTGCTCGGCTTTGCGAAGCCGCGCTTTGAGAATGTAATTTCCCGCACCGAGGCTCGAAGCTTAATGGATGATGGTAGGGATAGTGAATTTGATTGGCAAATTGATGGGCAAATTTGATTGGCGAAGATGATTGGCAAATTTGATTGGCAAAAATTGGATGGGCAAAATTGATAGTGAGGGATGCCCAATGTAGAGGGATGGAAAACTTACCATTCCTCATCCAGGGCACATGAGCAATAGTTTATGGGGTTTGGGCTGTGCAAACTAGCCCGGGAGGGTTAGGTTATTGTTAGGATTTAGAAAGATGACCATAGGTAACTGTAGAGTTAAGTAGCGACATGTACCTGTAGAGGGGACGTAGCAGATTAGTGGATGAAAACGACGTGGGAGCGCTTAGTATAAGGGAAGATGGGGGGGTGGGGGGGGGGTGGCGCGAGTTTCAGAAGGGAGTAGTCAGCTTAGATGATGCAGTGTGTGTGAAGGAGGTGATTGAGCAGCGTATTGTGAAAAGTGCGAGTGCGAGTTGTATTGAATGAATGGCCCTGGAGGAGAGGAGGGTGCAAGAGCCACCAGGTGTGTGTGAGCACCAGGTGAGTGAGCAAGTGCAGGTGAAGCACAGGTGTATGGAAAATGGTTGAATGGAATAGATGGGATGGAGTATGGAATGGATGGTGTGGAGTGAGTAGTGTGGAATATGTGGAGTGGAGTGGTTGGTGCGAAAGGAGTGGATGGGGAAGATGGACCCCTTTCACGAATACCCGGGGAGGGTAGTTTAAGAGTAGGTAGAGGGTATAGGTAAATTGTGGTGGATATTGGCATGTGTGGTAGAATGGTGTTTGGATGGGTGCATTAGTGGAGTGAAATGGCTGGGCGTGTAGCCTGTTAGTGTGTGTATGGTTAAATGGGCACTCCGCCACTGTTAGTCTGTCGGCCAGGTGAGGCCGCAGGTAGGCTCTGGGAGCCAGTAGAGTTGTTCAATGGGGCCCGAGGATCCGGAGGACGGACCCGGGTAGCCCGACGCCAGAGAGGGCGGTAGTGGGGTGAGAGCGCCAGAGGGCCTTCCCCAGGTAGGTTAGGGTAAGGAGCAGGTAAGCTCGGAGGCAACTGCGGTGGTGGAGGTGTGCAGGTGAGCGGACCTGCTGGGAGCGCCACACGACCCAGCCCGGAAATTGTGCGAAGGCACAGGGTGAAGAATCGGGGGAGTGAGACCCCAAATTGGTGAGCACCACAGTTTGGTCAATGGGAGTTTGGTTCTTAGAACCACATAGTGTAAGATGGCCTATGGTTTTTCAGGGAAAGACCCCGGGTAGAGTAAAAGTGTTAGTCATTTAGAGGTATAGTTAGGATTGAAATCCCTTCGCACCATATGCAGCCACTCACCTGAGGTGATGATATGACTCCACACCATGTTTGTTTTTTTTTGTTGCAAATGTTTTGGAATGGAGAGACGCATCATGACATAAGTGTGACATTGTGCTTGTTGTTCCATCTCTTCCTCCTTAGGAGGAATTGATGAGAAATTGGGCTTGATGGCAAATTTGGATTAGAGGGATTGGTAACCAATTTGGATTAGGGGAGATATGGGGAAGACGAGACAGTAGTGACGAATTTGTAAATATGTCGAGGTTTGTAAATACGGGGTAAGGGCAAGGGTAGGGTAGGTGACAGGGGGGGTGACGTACGGTAGGGACGAGCTTTCTCCGCTCGCTCCCATGCGCACCTCACCTTGCATTGCCTTGTTTTGATGTGTACCCTTGCGACCTTTCCCCGATGCTTGCTGTGTCCTTTCCTTCCCCACTCACGGCTTGTTTCTTTTGGGTCCGGGGGGGGGGGGTGCGCAGGTAGCCGCACTTGTGTGCCAGAGCCGCTGCACAGACTGCCTGGACCGGTACACCACCTTATGGACCGCACGACTTGCGGCCGAGCACCACTTTATGGACCACACGTTTTTGTGTCCAAGCACCACACTGATGGGCCCCATGTGTTGGGGCCTGGCCCCTCTGCTGGGACCGGCCATGATGGCCAGAGAAGAGTTTGCTTGCGGACCACAGTGAGGTGGCCCCCTTTGCCATACAGGTGGACCACCCGTAGTTAGCCCCGTTGGCCATAAATAAAAAGTGGACGCGTTGTGTGCCCTTTTTGTTATTTTCAAATAGGCAGCAAGCCACAATAACAAGTCAACATCAGGAAACATCGGCCAGCAGAGCAGTAGCTGACAAGAAAGGTCATCAGTTTGTTTTTATTGGATGATATGAAAATGAGCACTGGATGGTGCTTTGTGTGTTTTATGGTGCTTTGGTGCTGATTGGTGCTTTGGTGATTTGTAATGCTCTTGTGCTCGGGGATGCTCTGCAATATAAATTGTGCATCCCCGGGCATTTGAGTATGGTGTATCGGTGCAGTGCAGTGCATGCTCTTCCTCTTCTGAAAAGTTCATCTTTTTGTCTCCCAAAATGACAGGTCCTGGGTTCACATTGTAAATACCAAATAGTGTCTTGTAAATAATGCTCCCCACCGGCTTCATGTGTAGTTTGCGAATAATTCCGTGATTCGGTTTACCTGTGGGTGTGAGTCTGTTAGGTAGGATGCAACGTAGCAGGCGGGACATACTTAGTTGTTTTAAAACTGTCGCACTCAAGGGTAAGGTTAATAGTAGAGGGCTACTACACCTGAGTGTCACATTAAGTACAGTTATTTTGGGCCGGGACGCCCTTGGAGGGGAGACGGGTGCTGTGTTACAGTTTTTAGAACCATCACTAGTAAATTTTAGTAAATGTTTCCCTTATAAATGATCCCCTGTAAATATCCCCATCAATTGGCTTTATTAAAGATCGCACCCTAGTTAGTCCATGCACAACACGTAGAGAACCATAGGACCTCTCTGTAGTTATTTCATTATTATGTGTTTCAGTTAAGGATCTGTTCCCAATAGTTGAATCTGCATTGCATTAATCAAATAAGATAGGCCCCTTTCAATTTCCCCAATCATCTCTGCTCTTCAAAGTGCAGTAACAGTAGGATAGCGTTCGCTGCCGTTTGCTTTGGGCTGTTTGCTGGCACCAAGCCGCCATTACGCACGTGGTCTCAAGCCGAGGAAGAAGGGGGCGGAACCACAAGAACAAGGTGTGGCACGTCGACTCACCATCAGAGGTGGAGCCAGCGAGCCCTTGCCGGCCAACCAGCGCCGAGGTGAGCCGACCGGTAGGCGTGTCATCGGAGCCGGCGGCTTGATTTTTACACGGACAATAAAAGCGGCTGCGAAGGTACAGAGAGACGAGTGAGAAGGTACAGATGAGGTGAGAAGGAGCTGGGAGTGCGCTACGAACTGCTGATGGTAACGGACTGCGCAGGGGACAGTTGATACGAACCTTGTTCAAGAGAGAGAGAGCGTTGGCACGAGCCACATATTACGTACACCGTATCCCAGTTTCCCTGATATATGCAACGTCCGCTCGCGGTCCACGATACGCGCTCGCTGCCTGCCAGGGTTTTCCCGCCACGACACGAGTCCACTCCTGGCGCTGGACCTCGACGCCTACCATCTGCCTGGACCCTTCTCCTCCTCCCAGCCATTCCTTTCTCCCATTCCCTGTCGTGTAAGTCTGTTTGTTTGTCCGGGGTTATAATATAAGACTGCTTAAGGCTGCCCTGTGTCCTGCTTCTTCTTCTTCACTGTACATGCCCTTTCGTTTCTTCTTTGGTTTTGGTGTACATAATTAATAAATATCTGGTATTTCTTACCCTTTTGGTTTCATTCTCCCCCGATCGCTTTAGTCTTTTCCCCATTGAGTACCTGTGGCGCGATTTGGCCAACTGTGTTATAGTCGGGATTAGTCTCTTGCTAACGGCCCGAGTCGCAGCTCGCTTTGCTCGGCGCAATCCAATCACGCTGCGGCCCGGGTTGGAGTATTTCCTCGCTTACGGCTGGTGGTAGTCATTAGGTATTAAGACAAATTGGGCTAACAACCCTACTTACCATCGACCGGAAGTGACGTCATACCCCCAGGACCGGTCGGACGGCCAGCTTAACAGGACAAGGGGATTAACCCCCCCTTGCTAACGGGAGTGCCGTCCCCCGGATCCGTAACAATCTATATATATATATAAAACTGTGTGTGTGTGTGTGTGTGTGTGTGTGTGTGTGTGTGTGTGTGTGTGTGTGTGTGTGTGTGTGTGTGTGTGTGTGTGTGTGTGAGAGAGAGAGATGTTTCCGATAGACTCCTAAACGGAGAGGCTTACGTGCTTGATATTTGGCATAATAATAATAATAATAATAATAATAATAATTCATTTATTTTGTATAGCGCTTTTCCAGAAGCCCAAAGGCGCTTTGACAGAGTGGAAAACATAATGCATAACAATACATGAAAACAACAATTGCAAAAAGACAAGAATCAATAGGGAAATATTTAAAGCAAAAGGAGGGAGAAGGAGAAGAGATAGTCAGGGGTTAAATCACGAGCGGTTTTTGTCTTTTCCCTCATTGAGCAGCTGTGGTGCGATACGGCCAAGGTTCTGGGTGAATCGGGTGAGTCAGGGATCCTGTAACGGTCGCGGCAATACCAAACCGCTCGGTAACTAACATCTTAATCCGCGATCAGTAACAAGTAACGGGAGATCAGCACTCCCGAGCATAGACATGGCCATTGAGCCTGGGACGAACATGGCCGAACTCAAAATATTTGACGATCCATATTTTTTATTCATATTTACCTCAGCGCATTTCAGCACACGGATTTAACGAAATCAGAGCAGGTGGGCGCTGATTCGCTCAGAGCGATCACGTGATGACGCTATGACGCTATGAAAAAAAAAATCGCTATGAACGCTATGAACGATATGACGCTATGACGCTATGAAAAAAAAATCGCTATGACGCTATGAAACGCAATGACGCTATGAACGATATGAACGCTATGAACGCAATGATGCTATGACGCTATGAAAAAAAAAATCGCTATGACGCTATGAAACGCTATGACGCTATGAACGCTATGACGCTATGAAAAAAAAAATCGCTCGCTTTACCAAGGGGCTCGCTCTCCCCCCGTTCCCCTCCCCTCCCCTCCCCTTCCTCCTCCCCCTCCCCTCCCCCGCCCGGCAATGCCGGGTACTTCTGCTCGTATATATATATATATATACAGACTTGGCATTTAATATGGAATATATATTTTTTCTTGACTTGGGTTTCATTTCTGAACTCGGTATATCAATCTGGTGAGTTTCTTTTACGCTTCGGTGATTTCTTTGTTAAAAGAACCATGTCACTGATTGTCTGTCGCAGCAAGAAGTCAATAACAGGATTATATCACAGGTGGCGTGAAAAAATGTACGGACAGGTACATTTGACGATTGGCTTCACAATCGGGTATATAAGGGTTGTTGCGTTCTGTATTAGTGGAAAACAACTGCTGCACGTCTACAAAAGTTATTGCTGCTTCCCCTGGAGATGGTCCGTCAACTCGACAATGCTGTTTGTCATTTAGTGGTGGCTTTACGAAATGCCGGCATGAAACAGCGTGCTATTGCTTGGCAGTATGGCATCACTCAAGGTCAGGTGTCAAAGATCCTGAAAGGAAATGCTCAGAGGGGTGTCCCTACTCCAATACCGAGGCCAGGATGTCCCCGCAGAACCACAAGGAGGGATGATCGCCAGCTGCACCGGTTAGTCCGCAATGGCCGTATCAAGTCAGCTAATCGGCTTAGGGCTGAGTGGCAGCAACTGACAAATGTGCCTGTATCCAGAACGCTAGTCGACCAACGACTGGTTCAAGCAGGCTATCGTGCCAGGCATCCCCTGAGAAAGCCACGTCTGACCAGACAACACCGCCAGCGCCGATTGCAGTGGGCCAGAGAGCACCGTCAATGGCAGCCAGGACACTGGAATCACCTGATCTTCAGTGACGAGTCTAGATTTCTGGTCTATCGTCAAGCTGGCCGCGTCCGAGTGCGCAGACAAGTGCATGAAGCCTACAATGAAGATTGTATAGTGCCAAGAGTCTAGGCTGGAGGTGGTGGGGTGACCGTTTGGGCTGCTTTTCATGCAGGGGGCAAAACTGACCTGGTTGTTCTGAATGGAAATCTGAACCAGTTCAAGCACAGGGCCATTCTGGAAGAAACATTGCTTCCATTTGTTTGTGCAGCCTTTCGAGGAAACTTTGTCTTCCAAGATGACAATGCACGACCTCATCGTGCTCGGATGATCCAACACTTTCTTGCTGACCGTGGTGTAGAGCATATGGAGTGGCCTACCATGTCCCGGATATGAATCCGATAGAGAACTTGTGGGCAGAATTAACGCGTCAAATCGACAACTTGGACCAGCAGCCTGCCTCTGTGCGTGAATTGCAGCAGGCTATTGTCACTGCATGGCAAGCGATTCCTGTCCAAACCTTGGCAAATCTCGTGAACAGCATGCCCCAACATGTACGTGCTCTCGTGAATGCTCGTGGGGGGTTACACGAAGTACTGAGCTGTAATTTTACTGTCCGTAATCCCAGTCGTAATTTAACTTTTGCTTTTGTTAAAAAAAATTTTTGGCTAACGTGCAAAATAAAGAGATACTTCTGGAAAACGCACAGAAGTTTAACACAGTACTGTCCGTGAATTGAGTTCGATATCAGTTTACATCACTTTCAAGGATCAATTTATTTGCTTCGAAATGTCAAATGTGGTTTTTGTTTCTTTTAAAGGTCACATTAACAAAATCTTGAATAATTTCAACATAATTCCAATGAACTTTTGGTTCTAAGTCATCTTGAAAAGTAAGTTCACCCCCACAAAAAAAAAAAATCCATATTAAATGCCAAGTCTGTATATATATATATGTATGTGTGTGTATATATATATATATATATATATATATATATATATATATATATATATATATATATATATATATATATATACACAAAGAATTAAGTTAAGCACCCCTACACAACGAATTAAGGTAAGCACCCCCTAATATATATTCTTTGTGTATATGTATACATTGGCATATATTCTAAGGTATGTGAGATCAAATAATGATTGGTATGACATTAGCAATTATCCATTGATGAAATTGAGTGATCAAAGTGAAAAAAAGTGATTGGTTGAGTCAGTGATCCGATCACGTGGGTCCTACACACGTTATTGACGCAAAGATCGCTAGAGGTCTTCTCAGAACAATGACTGTACGTTAGAAAACATAAACGTCATCCACACTGTCCGTGATGGACCTATAGCTCCATACTTAAATTGAGGTGAAAATATGCCTAAAATTCCCAAAAAATTTCACCTTAAATTATTCAGAATAAAATATTGAAAACGGCATGATTGTTATGTTTTTATGTGACCATAATATCACTTCTCCAAAAAATATAGCAATATCATGGGTATATTACACTGTTTTGACGACAACAAACTTGTAATGTGCGAGGTTGTAAAAAAACGGGGGGGGGGGGGGGGGTGCTTAACTTAATTCTTTGTGTATATATATATATATATATATATTGTTGCGGATATGGGATTTGGCCTCCATCCATATTTCGCTTGTAAATATTCCCCTATTTCCCCAATACTCCCCAACTATCCCCAATCCCCCATTCCCTAGTCCCATTGTCTGTAAACAACACTCTGTAGAACCGACCTTCCCCTTTTTCCCCCATTAAATGTCGTGCCCAGGTTCACCGCATCTCACGTAGACAACTATAGGACATCTTGCTAGTTATTCTTAGTCTAAGTCAGTTAAGGACTCGTTTCCATTAATTCTGACTCTTCGTTGCACCAGAATGTGATTGTATGGCACCAGTAGTGAGTTTAGGACCTCCCAATACCTCCCCGCATCTCTTCCTCATGGAACTACAACAACAACAACAACTACAACAACAGCGGGGGGCGGCGTGGCGGCGGCGCGGGGAGTGTGCGTCCTCACTCCGGCTTGGTTAGCCGCCATTGCCCATGTGCTCCGACGGGGTTACCACACAGGGGCTGACTGTCAGCTCCTCGTCAAGGGCGGAGCTCGGTAACCCCCCCGCACCCAATAAGAAGCGGCGGACCGATTCCATCTGGGGCGGAGCTAACGAGCCGAGGGCGTGTCACTCCCCGCTGGATATACGCAGCCACTTACCGGAGGTGACGTCAGATGCGCCCCCAGCTTGGAGAAAGAACGTCACCTCCTAGCGCTGAGAGATACCTCCCGCATCTCTGGACCGGATCGGGTCGATTCTGCCCCTGAGCCAAGGTGCACCTTGAGCCATCGACTACCTGCCCTCCTCTGCCATCAATCCCTGTGTGAGTCAGTCTTGTCCCGTTTATCTGTGGTCTGTCGGGGCTAAGATAAGACCGTGTTTAAGTGCCCACCTTTCTATGCTGTACCTCTTGTCCGTGTAATCTAAACGTTCTGCAAACCCATATTATAACCTCCTCCGGAGGTCTTGAGAACTGTACCCCTGGTGTCGTGTCATTTAACCCAGCCGTTGTGTCCTTTCCTTCATTGATCTAGCGTAGCGCGATTCGGCCAACGTTCGAGTATAATCGGGTAAACTGTGCGAACACGGCGGCCAATTCCGCTCGGCCCAGCATAACATCTCAATAAGTCGTGTCCGTAACAATTGGTTGTCAGGAGTTGGATTCGGACCTGGGACTAAATTCATTTAGCCCAAATTTTGGAACACCAATTGTACTATTAGAGTAACAATTGGTGTCGGGAAGTGGGATAGGTCCCGGAGCGCGTTTCACGCGCTCGAAATTATAACGGCGAAATTTGATTGTGTTTTACAAAAAAAAATAAAAACCCGAATTTTGAAAGTCGCGCTATGGCAGACCAAGACGGCTGGGTTCCGGTAGAGGAGAGTGAGGCAGGGTCGATCCAGGACCAAATTGAGGGACATGAGGAGAGCGAAGCAGTGAGGGTAGCAGGGTCGCAAAATAGCGTCGTCGCGCACGAGGTTACGGGCGCGCAAAATGGCGCCTCGCACATGGCCACGGCGACCACGCCCGCGACCGTGGTAGCGCCGCTGGTGGATTCGAACCTTTTCCTCCTGCAAATGAGGGCCCTTATGGAACAAATTGGAGGTTTGAAAAACAGTATAGAGGCTCAGGGTGAGCGGTTGGGAAACCAAATTGTGGGAATGAGGGCTGATAGTGAGCGATTGGAGGGCCAAATGGGGGTAATGGGAAACCAAATGGGGGTAATGAGGGACGAAGCGAGGGGTACCGGTGAGGGATTAGACAAGAAATTAGAGGGGTTAGACAATGGGATAGAAGGGGTGAAACATGGGTTAATGGGGGTAGAAAACAGAATGGCCGCTCAAGAGAATCAAATGGAAGGGATGCAAAAGGGGTTAGAGGGGTTAGAAAACAGTATGGAAGGCAAATTGAGGGACATGAGGGACCAAGCGGAAAGGGAAGTTAAACAAATGGGGCAGCAGATAGAGGGGGTTAGAATGGGGGTAGAAACCAAACTGGATGCTCACAGGGAGGAAATGGAGCAGATGAGGGTGGCATCTGGGCAGGAGATGCAAGTGATGGGAGAAGAGATCAGAAGAGGTGTGAGTGAGGAGGTCGGAGGAGTGCGCGAGGAGGTGAGGCACTGTAAGGAGCACATGGAGAAGGAGGTGAGAAAGGGGACTATAAAATTGCAAGGGGGCATAGAGGACCTGACGCAGGAGGTGGAACAGCTGACGGAGGGACAAAAAGGACTAACGGAGCAGGTTCAAAGGAACACTGCGGTATTAGGAGGGTTAAAAGCGACACAGAAAGAACTAAAAGACGACTTGATAGCGACGAAGAGGCAATGTCAGATGGTACGTGAGGGACTGACAACGAGGTTGGACGAGGTGACAGAGGTAATGGAGACGAAGGACCGGCAGGTGAGGACGCACATGGAAACGGTCAAGGTAGCCTTGGAGGACGAGCTTGAGGAGACGTACCGGGAAATAAAAGAGGTAAAGCAGAAATTAGAAGAAGTGGAAGAAGGGGTGAGCGAAATTAAGAAGCGACGGAGAGGGGATAAGAAAGAGATAAAAGAGGAGATAAAAGAATTGGTCCAAAGTCTGTGTTCGGATCGTGATGATGTGCTCATTAACCGGATGAGGGATTCGCAGGTGATGGAGGAGAAGCGAAGAGGAAGAGGACCCGGTGTAAGTGGTGACCAATATGGTCGTGCGTATGATGCGCCAGGTGATTTAATGAGCTTGGGGGTCGAGATGGACCCGGGTGTTCGTGAGAGGCCGTTGGTGAAGTGTGCGACAGGTCTGGTGTGCAAAAAAGGAGGTGTGCGAGAAAGTCCGACTCTGGGGTGTGTGAGGAAAAATGCGTGCCAAGGAGTGAAGGTGCTGGCGAGAGTGAGTCGGTCGTAGCGCGTGTGCGAGGGAGCACATGGAAGCGCGGTGTGGTAAGTGTTACAGAGGGTATGACGGGAGAGTGTGCGCAAGAGTGTGCGCGAGAACGGTGTGTGACGGACAGGTGCATGAGGAAAGAGTGCGCTGTCAAGAGTAAGGGTGAGTGCGCTGTCAAGAGTGGAGGTGAAAGTAGTGAGAGTGACACGGAGCGTGAGTTGGTTGTGACAGGTGAGAAAGGAAGCACACCTGGAATGGTAGAGCGTGTGTGGGAATGCACGTTGGAATTGGTAGTGAGGCACGTGGATGGGTGTGCGAGTGAGAGCACACCTGTGATTGTCACAGAGGAGGTGACCGAGGAGGGGGCGCGAAGAGGTGTGTTGGTGAGGTGTGCGAACAACGAATGTGTGCCAAAGTGTTCGGTGGTCAGGTGTGTGACCAAGTCGGTGAGCGGAATGAGGGTACCTGGGTGTGTAAGGAAAGGTATGAGCAAGCAAGGGGTAGCATATGCATGTAAGCATCCAGGTGAAGCATCGACGGTAACCGGGTTAGAGGTTAGAGCGACTTTTAGCCGAATCGGGCCCTCGGTGCGTGCCGGGCCTCGCTTTGAACGGCCGCGTCCGTGCTCCACTAGGCGGAGCGGGCAGCTGGATAGGAAGGGTCGTCATGGCGACCACGTTTTGTTGAGACGTGCCGGCAGGTCGAGATCGGGACATTGGACGGCTCCACGCCGAGATGGTGCGTGGGATCTCGGCCCGGGTAAACCTCCTTCCCTGCACCGAATGCGGGACGTATCCAGCCGCTGGCACCAAACAACCCGCATTCATTGCTCGGCTTTACGAAGCCGGGCTTTGGACAGGAATTGGCGCACCGAGAGGCATTAGTGAGTAGACTGTGTGATGAGGTTAGTGTTTTGGACCCAAAATTAGAAAAAAAAACAAAATTTGATGATTGGCAAAGGATTGGCAGTAATGATTGGCAGATGATGGGTAGTGATTGGCAAATTTTTGATTTGTTGAAATTTGATGTGCAAAATTGGTAGTGAGCGATGGGCCCGGTGGGTAAGGGTGGCATCCCTGCCACCCTTCCCATAGTGGGGGCAAATGCGCAATAGCTTATGGGGTGTATGGCAGTGAAAACTAGCCCGGGTGGGTTAGGATATTGATAGGGATCTAGCGAAGATGACATTAGGTAACGTTAAGTTTAGTTAGTGACTGATACCTGTAGTGGGGACGCAGGTAGATTAGTGTGGATGATAATGACGTGGGAGCGCAATAGTTTAAAGGGACGACTGGGAAGCGCAAGTTTCAGAAGGGAGTAGTTAGCTGAGATGATGCCGTGTGTGTGAAGATTGAACAGGTGTGATTGCACAGGTGTGCAACTGAACAGGTGTATGGAGCAGTGTATGAGTAGTAAGTGTGTGGATCAGCGCGAATGCGCTTGGGGAGAGAAGGGCGCAGGTGGCACCAGGTGTGAGAGCACAGGTGTGCAAGTAAAGGTGGTGTGGAGAGAGTTGGAGTAAGTGGTACGGAGTGGTGTGCATGGTGCGAAGGTGTGGATGGGGGAAGAGTGGACCCCTTTCACGAGTACCCGGGGCGGGTAGTGTAAGTGTTAGGTAGAGGGTATAGGTAAATTGTGGTTGGATATTGGCATTTGTGGTGCGGTTGCAGAATGGTATTGTGGATGGGTGCATTAGTGTTGTGGAAATGGCTGGGCGTGTAGCCTGTTAGTGTGTGTAGTTGGTTTGGGCACTCCACCACTGTGAGGATGTCGGCCAGGTGAGGCCGTAGCTGGGCTCTGGGAGCCGTTAGTGTCAGTGGGTGCCTGAGGATCCCGGGTGTGGATCGGGCAGCCCAGTGCCAGAGAGGGCACCGAGTGGGGAGAGCGCCAGAGGGCCTTCCCCAGGTAGATAGGTTAGGGTGAGGAGCAGGTAAGCTCGGGTGGCAACTACAGTGGTGGAGGTGTGCAGGTGGGTAGACCTGCTGGGAGAGCTACACGTCGCGGCCCAGAAATTGTGCGAGGGCACCGGGAGATGAATCGGGGGAGTGAGACCCCAAATTGAAAAGCACCACAGTTTGGGCATTGGGAATTGGTTTTTAGAACCCATAGTGTAAGAGGGCCAATGGTTTGGCAGGAGAAAGACCCCGGGTAATGTAAAGTTGTTAAAGTCATTTAGGAAATAGTTAGGATTGATGAACCTGTCGCACCATACGCAGCCACTTACCTGTGGTGATGATGACTCCACACCTGTGTTTTCTTTGTTCTCTGTGCAGGAAATGAGAATTGCTGTGTGGATTGGTGAGACGCATCACGACGTGGATGAGACATTGGGGTGATTCCATCTCTCCCTCCCTAGGAGGGACTGATGATGAATTGGTGATGGCAAATTATGATGTTGAGTTGGAGATGGCAAATTTTGATGAGAGTTGAAAATGGCAAATTTGATTGGTTAGGAGGGAGAGAAGACGAATTTGGTTTATGGGAGGAACGGGGAAGACAGTAGGGACGTTTGTTGATTTGTAAAGTAGATGTTTATGGGTAGTGTTGTGTTTTGTGGATACAGTAAGGGGTAAGGGAGGGGCAATGTAGGTTACCTGGTGGGGGAGGGGGGGGGGGCGTACGGTAGGAACGTACCTGTCTCACCTGGTTCCCATGTGCCCCCAGTGTGCATCATCTTGTATTGCGTGCACTTTTGCGCCCTTACCCCCTTACTCACTTGTCTGCTTCTTTTGTCTCCCACCTCCGAGGATCTGGCTTTGGGGCAGAGAGAGAGGAGAGAGAGGTGCTGGCTCCGCAGTTGTGGGCCTGCACTTTCGCTGCTTGCTGCCGGGATCGATACACCATATGGACTGCAATTTTTGTGGCCGCCCACCATGGACCGCAGTTCTCTTGCGGGCAAGCACCACCCGTGGATGGACCTATGGGTCAACGTGGCACCTATGCCATACAGGTGAACCACTAATAGTTGGCCCCCTGACACCACAATACAGAAATGGACGCGGTTGGCGACTTTCTTTATTTTTGAAAGAAGCCAGAAGGCCAAATGCACCACACGAAGGCAAGACCAGCGGCAGAACATCGGCCGGCTGCGACACCACCGGTGATTATTGAACACTTTATTGGTGCACCGGATGGTGCTGACTGTGTTATGGGGTGGTGCTTTTGGTGCTTGAACGGGGTGCTCTGAACATTATTAAAGGCCGTAGGGCCACAGAGCACTCGTGGGTTGGTGTATCGATGCTGGCATGCGTGCTCTCTCTATGCATAACATCTGCATGTGTTCCTCCAAAAACAGGTCCTGGATCGTAGTGTAAATATCAGTGTAGTCTTGTGTAAATAATGCTCCCTACCGGCTGTATGTTTAGTTTGAGAATTCTTTCCGCGATTCGGTTATCCTGTGGGTGTGTTTCTGTGAGGAGAAGGGTGCAACGTCGCAGGGGGACATATTTACTCATTTGTGAACATCTGTAAAACTGTCGCACTCAGGGTAGAGTTAATAGTAGAGGGAACTACATCTGAGTGCCACACTAAAGTAGGTAAAAATTTATCGGGTCGGGACGCCCCGAGGTAGACAAGGGTGCAATGTTGCGGATATGGGATTTGGCCTACATCCATATCCGCTTGTAAATATTCCCCTATTTCCCCAATACTCCCCAACTATCCCCAATCCCCCATTCCCTAGTCCCATTGTCTGTAAACAACACTCTGTAGAACCGACCTTCCCCTTTTTCCCCCATTAAATGTCGTGCCCAGGTTCACCGCATCTCACGTAGACAACTATAGGACATCTTGCTAGTTATTCTTAGTCTAAGTCAGTTAAGGACTCGTTTCCATTAATTCTGACTCTTCGTTGCACCAGAATGTGATTGTATGGCACCAGTAGTGAGTTTAGGACATCCCAATACCTCCCCGCATCTCTTACTCATGGAACTACAACAACAACAACAATTACAACAACAGTGGGGGGCGGCGCGGCGGCGGCGCGGGGAGTGTGCGTCCTCACTCCGGCTTGGTTAGCCGCCATTGCCCATGTGCTCCGACGGGGTTACCACACAGGGGCTGACTGTCAGCTCCTCGTCAAGGGCGGAGCCCGGTAACCCCCCCGCACCCAATAAGAAGCGGCGGACCGATTCCATCTGGGGCGGAGCTAACGAGCCGAGGGCGTGTCACTCCCCGCTGGATATACGCAGCCACTTACCGGAGGTGACGTCAGATGCGCCCCCAGCTTGGAGAAAGAACGTCACCTCCTAGCGCTGAGAGATACCTCCCGCATCTCTGGACCGGACCGGGTCGATTCTGCCCCTGAGCCAAGGTGCACCTTGAGCCATCGACTACCTGCCCTCCCCTGTCATCAATCCCTGTGTGAGTCAGTCTTGTCCCGTTTATCTGTGGTCTGTCGGGGCTAAGATAAGACCGTGTTTAAGTGCCCACCTTTCTATACTGTACCTCTTGTCCGTGTAATCTAAACGTTCTGCAAACCCATACTATAACCTCCTCCGGAGGTCTTGAGAACTGTACCCCTGGTGTCGTGTCATTTAACCCAGCCGTTGTGTCCTTTCCTTCATTGATCTAGCGTAGCGCGATTCGGCCAACGTTCGAGTATAATCGGGTAAACTGTGCGAACACGGCGGCCATTCCGCTCGGCCCAGCATAACATCTTAATAAGTCGTGTCCGTAACAATATATATATATATATATATATATATATATATATATATATATATATATATATATATATATATATATATATATATATATATTGTTACAGACGCGGCTTTTAGATGTTATATTGACCGAGCGGTGGTGTATTTAACCGCGTCCGAACAGTTACTCCCCGATTAGAACCCGATTCCACCCGACGTTGACCAGATCGCCCCACAGATATTCAATCGGGAAATCTCTAAAGCGACCGAAAGAGAAGGAAAAAGAAGAAGAAGAATACGGAGGAAGAACAGATTTATTATACACACACAGCAATGGATGGAAGAAGCAGTAACACAGCGAATGGTTAACTTACACTATTCATTTTTACTTAGCCCCAAGACAAACGAACAGGACAGGACGTTCACACTTACACAGGGGATAATTGCAGGCAGGTAAGGCTTGAGATGGATCGCTTGGTCGGGAGCGCGCAGTTCGCAATCCCTCGCGGTTTTGGCGGGAAACCCTCCGTCGTGTATCCACCGCGGTAGACGTCCCGCGCTGGTTCGGCACACCTGCTCCCCTTCTTGGGGCGGGGCCGTCTCCCTCCTTTCAGCGCGTCTCTCCAAAGCTGGTCTCCTTGCCGAGTACCTCTCCTCTTTGGCTTGGAGCGTTTCGCATCTCACCGCCTCTCTTTGGTGCAGCCTCGTTGCTCCTCTCCCAGGGTCATCTCCAGCTCATCTCCAGTCATCTCCAGTCATCTCCCATCTGGTAAAGCAGTCCCTTGCAGTCGCTTTTATCACCTCGAGCGAAATCAAGCCGCCGACTCCGAGGGCACGCCTACCGGGTCACTCACCGCGGTGTTGATTGGCTGTTAGGGCTGGTTCACTCCTTCCCTCTTACGACGAGGTGGAGACACGCCTTTCTTCCCCAACCTTACCTCGTGGCCAATGGTGGTTTGAAGAAAACCGGCCAAAATGCGGAAGGCAATTGGAAGGGAGGTTTTGGGGAAATTGGAAGGGCCTACGCTTATTTTGTTTGATACAATGCAAAGTCAATCTAGTGGGAAAACACATACTTAGCCTACATGGAAATAAGGAAATACACTATTTAAAAGATATATCGTGACCTGCGTGTATATTTCATGCAATTAACTAGGACGCTGACTGCGACCATTATTTACATTACAGGGTGGTACCGTACGTTTGTAACATTCACATTGTAACGTTTCCATTGTAACGTTTTCACATTCATTACACTTCCTCCAAAATTGTTACACTTCTCAAAAACCGCTACACTTCTCAAATTCGTTACACACTTCTCAAAATCGTTACACACTTCTCAAAATCGTGACACTGCACCCCCCTTTCTTCAGGTCCGTCTTCGGACCTATTAAACTTTAACTTAGTGTGGCACGTAGGTGTAATTCCCTCTACAATTAACCTGACCCTGAGTGTGACAATTTTAAAACACAAATAAGTATGTCCCCCTATTGCATTGCATCCTGTCTAACAGACTCAAGCCCACAGCTAACCGAATTACGGAATTATTCTCAAACTATACATTTACGGTGGGGAGCATTATTTACAATGACGTGATTTATTATTTACAACGCAACCCAGGACCTGTGTTTTTTTTTTTTTTTCTTTTTAGGGAACAAGAGAAAGAAATTCCTGTTGGGAGGGAGGAGACAGCACGCATTGCATCGATGCACCAGTACCAATACCACCAAAGCACCCAAAAGCACCATCCGGTGCGGTCACCATGGTTCATAATAAACACAACAAAACAACTGGTGGCGGTCTTCTCTTTCTCTGCTGGGCCGATGTTCTTCCCGACGTCTTCTGGCTTCATGCGGCCTATTTGGACATAATAAAAAGCACAACTTGTGTCCATTTTTATTTAGGGCCTCAGGGGCCAACTAAGGGTGGTCCACCTGTTTGGCATAGGTGCCACCTTACCGAGGTCCGCAAGCAAGATTCCCTGGCCACTATGGCCGGTCTCCAACAGAGGTGCCCTGCCCCAGAACCTGGGGTCCATCAAGTGGTACTTGGCCGCAGAACAGCGGTCCATACAGTGGTACATCAACGCAATGCATGCTGGTTCTGGGAATCTCGGGCGCACAATGGCCACCTCACGCACGCTCCCATCGGCACCCAATGGCGCACAGGTCATGTGGGAGACAAAAGAAAGACAATTGAGCGAGGGGTAAGGTCACAAGGGTACACGTCAATAAGGCACTGCAAGGCGAAATGCGTACGGAGGCCGAAGTGAGAAAGCTCGTCCCTACCGTACGTCACCCCCAGGTCACCTACCCTACCCTTGTTCTCACCCCATATGTACAAAAATCTACACATTTACAAATTCGTCACTACTGTCACGTCTTCCCCATATTTCCCCTATACCAAATTCGTCTCCACAATCCCTTTACTTCAAAATTTGCCATCACCAATTCATCATCAATCCTCATAAGGAGGGAGAGATGGAATTACGCACAATGTCACACCCACGTCATGATGCGTCTCGCAATCCAAACATTTGCATCATAAAAAATAATCAAAACATGGCATGGTGTGGAGTACCTGTCACCTCAGGTGAGTGGATGCAGATGGTGCGAGGAGATCCTTCATCCTAACTATCCTCTAAATGACTTTAACACACTTTACACTACCCGGGGTCTTTCCCTGCCAATCCATTGGCCAACTTACACTATGGGTTCTAATAACCAATTCCCATTGGCCAAACTGTGGTGCTCCTCAATTTGGGGTCTCACTCCCCCGATTCATCTCCCGGTGCTCTAGCACAATTTCTGGGCTGCGACGTGTACCTCTCCCAACAGGTCTACCCACCTGCACACCTCCACCACTGTAGTTGCCACCCGAGCTTACCTAGCTCCTCACCCTAACCTAACTACCTGGGGACAGCCCCTCTCCTGGCTCTGTCACCCCATGGTGCCCTCTGGCACTGGGCTACCCGGGTCCGTCCTCCGGATCCTCGGGCCCCATCCACAACAACTACTACCGGCTCCCAGAGCCCACCTGCGGCCTCACCTGGCCGACATCCTCACAGTGGTGGAGCGCCCAACCAACTACACACACTAACAGGCTACACGCCCAGCCATTTCCACAACACCAACGCACCCATCCACATACCATTCTGTCACCCGCACCACAGATGCCAATATCCAACCACAATTTACGTGTACCCTCTACCTAACACTTACACTACCCGCCCCGGGTATCCGTGATGGGGGTCCACTCTTCCCCCATTCACACCTTCGCACCATCCACTCCACTCCACAATTTCCACCATTCTCACTCCACGACCATCCATTCCAATCCTCCAGACCATTTATTCCATACACCTGTCTTGCATTCACCTGTCGTTGCACACCTGTGCAATCCTACCTGGTGCCACCTGCACCCTCCTCCTCTTCCTGGACCATTTGGTCAACACAACACGCAATCACCACTACTTCCTCATACACTGCTCCATTCACCTGTCAGTTGCACACCTGTGCAATCACACCTGTTCCATTCTCACCTGTTCAATCCTCACACACACGGCATCATCTCAGCTAACTACTCCCCTCTGAAACTTGCGCTTCCCAGTCGTCCCTTTAAACTATTGCGCTCCCACGTCATTATCATCCACACTAATCTACCTGCGTCCCCACTACAGGTATCAGTCACTAACTAAACTTAACGTTACCTAATGTCATCTTCGCTAGATCCCTACAATTATCCAAGCCCTCCCTGGCTCGGTTGTCATAGCCACCCCATAAACTATTGCTCCTTTGCCCCACCTGTGAGGGATGGTGGATTTGCCATCCCACCACATCGGGGGTCTCTCTATCAATTTGGCTCGTCCAAATTCCAACCAATTCAAAAATTTTCCATTTACTGCCAATTCTATTCACTTTTCTAAATTTCGTTTCAAATCACTACCATCATCATCCGTCTACTTATTACATCCTCTCGGTGCGCCAATTCACATCTACAGCCCGGCTTCGTAAAGCCGAGCAATGAATTCGGGTGGTTTGGTTGCCTGCAGGTTGAATCCGTCCGGCTTTCGGTTCAAGGGAGGTGGTTTGGTTGGACCGAGGCTCCACGCACCATCTCGGCGCGGCACCTTGCGGTCCCGGGCCCGATGGCTCAATCTCCCCCGGTCGGAACCCCGTCCCCACGAGGGGGCACCGTTCCGCTTCCTCCCACTCGCCCTTGAACCGGACCGGTCGCCTCGCCCGGCAAAGCCCGGACTCGACCGTGCGGGGCGGGGCCAAGCCCGAATCGGCAACGACGCTTCGAAGAGAAGCGACGCAGCATCGATCCGCGCCGGGCCTCGCACCCAACAAAGCACCCCCCCTCGCACCGAGCGCTCGCATCGGCTATCCGTCGCCCTAACCGCTAACCTGGTTACCATCGATGCTTTACTTGCATGCTTACAAGCATACGCTACCCCTTTCACCCTCACAAAACCTGGCGTTCCAACGCCGTCCGTACATTCCACCAACGCTCTCCCTGTTACACACCACACCTCTCGCGCACACTTTGGTCCACACCTCTCCTCCGTTACGTCCTCCGTAACACTCACCATGGGCGTGCACTCTTGCATCCACCCACTAACGCGCTCACATGGGCTCTCCCACACCCGCGCCATGACCAATTCAGGTGTGCTTTCTCGCACACGTTCCACCACCACCTTACTCTCCGTGTCACACTTCGTACACCCCGACGTGCATTCTCGCTCGCACTCGGTTTCACACTCGCGCTCCGATGTGCCCTCTCGCACCTGCGCCACCACCAACTCACTATTCGTGTCACTCTCCGTACACCCCGACGTGCATTCTCGCTCGCACTCGGTTTCACACTCGCGCTCCGATGTGCCCTCTCGCACCTGCGCCATCACCAACTCACTATTCGTGTCACACTCCGTACACCCCGACGTGCATTCTCGCTCGCACTCGGTTTCACACTCGCGCTCCGATGTGCCCTCTCGCACCTGCGCCATCACCAACTCACTATTCGTGTCACTCCCCGTACACCCCGATGTGCATTCTCACTCGCACTCGGTTTCACACTCGCGCTCCGATGTGCCCTCTCGCACCTGCGCCATCACCAACTCACCATTCGTGTCACTCTCCGTACACCCCGACGTGCATTCTCGCTCGCACTCGGTTTCACTTCCACACTTTATAACACACCCACTCGCCGACGCACACTTTTTTCTCACACGCGTGCCATTTCCACTCACACGGGACCCTTCACCAACGCCCGGGTGCTTCCTCGATCCCAAGCGCGCGAAAATTCTTTTGTCGCTAAACATCCTCCTGCAAAATCTACCCGCACAATATACAGCACGACTCACCTGGGGGATCCTTTTCTCCACGCGAACCTGCAAACTTCCATTCGGGTTAAGCACAGCATCGTGATGTGAGCAGGGACTTTGTACATAATCCATTTCTCCCTGCAATTCCCGGGCTACCTCCGTCATCTC
This sequence comes from Myxine glutinosa, assembly GCF_964187855.1. Classification (NCBI taxonomy): domain Eukaryota; kingdom Metazoa; phylum Chordata; class Myxini; order Myxiniformes; family Myxinidae; genus Myxine; species Myxine glutinosa. Next base: position 45,012,436 of record NC_136266.1, on the reverse strand, counting down.
TTCAATTTTAATTATTCCCGCTACTGCTTTTTCTTTATTAACCTCGGCGACCGCTGGCTCTAACAAAACACCCTCCTCTACCTCAGCGGTCGCCGGCTTTTCCAGACCCCGTGTCGCGATTTCTACCCCCGTCATTGTACCTGTGCTTTCCTCCGCTTCGCTCAACCGGCGCTTCTCGACCCGCGTTACTTCCTTGTGCACCCCTGGGACCCTTTCGCCCAACTTGCGGTCTCTGTTCCTCTGCTCCCTTTCCTCCCTATCGGCCCTCATTCCGTTCGTTGTTGCTTCAATTTTGTTTACCCATTCGTTCGTTATTCGCTCATTATTAGCGTTTTCTTTCTGTATTTCCACCATGATTTGGACCATGAAGGCTTGCATTTGGAGCACCGTTGGTAGCACAAAGGGTGCGGCCGCAGCTGCCCCAACCTCGTGCGCAAGAGCGCCATTTTGTGCGTCTGAAACCTCCGCAACCACATTGCCATTTTTCTCCTCCTTCCTTTCCTCCACATACATTTCCCCGAGGTCCTGGGTCGATTCCACCCTGTCTATCTCTCCCATCGACATCCGATCGCCTTGATTGTCCATGGCGCGATCTCAAAATTCGGGTTTTGCTTTATAAAACAAAATAAATTTCGGCAGCTTGTAATTTTGAGCGCGTTAAGCATGCTTCGGGTCCGATTTCGGGTCCGATCTCCCTCCTCGACACCAAATGTTACTGACTAACACAATTGGTGTCCAAAATTTGGGCTAAATAAATTTAGTCCCAGGTCCGAATCCAACTCCTGACAACCAAATGTTACCGACCCGGCTTTTATAAAACAAAACAAATTTCGGCCGCTCCAAATTTTGACCAAATTTTTTTTTTTTCCTCTATTCGTTGTTTTTAAAAAAAATTTGGTCGGGCCTCGAATCCCACTCCCAGACACCAAATGTTACAGACGCGGCTTTTAGATGTTATATTGACCGAGCGGTGGTGTATTTAACCGCGTCCGAACAGTTACTCCCCGATTAGAACCCGATTCCACCCGACGTTGACCAGATCGCCCCACAGATATTCAATCGGGAAATCTCTAAAGCGACCGAAAGAGAAGGAAAAAGAAGAAGAAGAATACGGAGGAAGAACAGATTTATTATACACACACAGCAATGGATGGAAGAAGCAGTAACACAGCGAATGGTTAACTTACACTATTCATTTTTACTTAGCCCCAAGACAAACGAACAGGACAGGACGTTCACACTTACACAGGGGATAATTGCAGGCAGGTAAGGCTTGAGATGGATCGCTTGGTCGGGAGCGCGCAGTTCGCAATCCCTCGCGGTTTTGGCGGGAAACCCTCCGTCGTGTATCCACCGCGGTAGACGTCCCGCGCTGGTTCGGCACACCTGCTCCCCTTCTTGGGGCGGGGCCGTCTCCCTCCTTTCAGCGCGTCTCTCCAAAGCTGGTCTCCTTGCCGAGTACCTCTCCTCTTTGGCTTGGAGCGTTTCACATCTCACCGCCTCTCTTTGGTGCAGCCTCGTTGCTCCTCTCCCAGGGTCATCTCCAGCTCATCTCCAGTCATCTCCAGTCATCTCCCATCTGGTAAAGCAGTCCCTTGCAGTCGCTTTTATCACCTCGAGCGAAATCAAGCCGCCGACTCCGAGGGCACGCCTACCGGGTCACTCACCGCGGTGTTGATTGG
>NC_136266.1:44840754-45008254 GCF_964187855.1 Myxine glutinosa | reverse complement strand
CCCGGGGAACAAAAGAACGGTGTCCACGACATTTTCTCTCTTGCGTTGGGGCCGTCATCACGAGCAGTCGAAGTTGTACCTCTTGCACTGGGTTTGAGTCGCACTTCCCTGTCGCCCTTGGAGTTTGCGCTCGCTCTTGGCAGTGGTATTCGCACACCACACTCTGCTCCTGACCTTGTGGATGTGATTGTGAGCGGACACATCTTGTCCTTGGTTTGTTGGTGCTGACTTCGCGACTGCTGGGGGCGGCTGAGAGGCTTCAGAGCGTTGTGGGACGAGGGCAGAACAAGGCCCTGCTAGTTTCACGTTTACGGTTGGCAGGTGAACGGACTTCGTGCCAGGGCATGTGTTTCCTATGCAGGGATGCGTGACCTTCGACGGTCCCAGACAGTCACGGACGCCAGGCGGAGTGCAGGCAAATGCATCTCACAAACACCGCATTATTTTCACATTTATTTTTTAATCATACCCTTGTGTTGTATACCAGTCTGTGTGGAGGCGCTCCATTTAGGAACCTTGGTTTTATTGTGCATTTCTTTGTCCCTGGCATTATTATTTTTTATTAAACCTGTTTTATTGTTGCATTCGAAATCTGTGTCGGTTTGAGTTGATTACCAGGTTCGAAGACGTCCAGTGGGATCCGTACAGGTAAGAGCTTCGCTACCCTTCACTGCCCTCATCCCCCGAGCATATTCACAGCACCATTGAATTGAGCGCCTCGGAGTGTAAAGCTCGATCGGCTTCCCATTACCTTGGAGGATCTTAATCCCCGGGAACACCACAATATTGAGAAGACAATTTTGGATAGTGTTCAAAGGAAGTTGGCGCTCAACAGTTCCAATGTTTGGTAAGGTCCAGCCAGGGGGAAGACTAACACTATAATTGAATACTCGGTTTGACATGCTGCATTACAATGTTGTACTTTTATTGTAACAATAGAAAAGGGCTGACAGTATGGCCCAGAGATACGCACACTCACCTCTATGTTGTCTAGCTTGGGTTTGAATCCCGACGAAGCTATACACTGTCATCCTGGTGTTTCAAAGGCAGGGTGATTGATAAATATATATGCCGTCCCTCGTATGGATGGTAAACAGGCATACCATTTGCCAGCATTCATTGGTGGACATCATAGATCCCATGAGGTCCTTCAGGAAGAGGTAAGCCAGCTATCGTCGGCACCCTGAACAAATTCCTAATCCCTACCTGAACCAGCAGAGGGCATTGCATCAGCGGCAAGGGCACATCCTGAGCCAATGATGCTATCCTGCAGCCTTGTGCTACATATGAAGAAAGAAGCCAAATAAATAGTTCTCCCCTTAGGAAGGTTCATGGACATTGGCAGTGAGCTCTTGTCATGATTTTGTAAATTGTTAATTTTTTGCCCTTACGGTACCTATTCCCAAAGGCTATTACAATCGGATTGTGTGTTAGTGTCTGCTTGCAGATCTCTGTTAAAATTGATCATTCATTCTTCGACCTACTGTAATTTATATACCCCACCAAGCTTTGGCATGAAGTGCTTCAGTCATTTTTTAATTGTTATATAGTTTTAGTTGTTAAAATTTGTTGAAGATATTTGTATCTATCTATAATTCCACTAATCTCTGTCTGTGTGTGTGTATGCGACCGCTGTTTCTCGACAACTACCGGTCCGATATACTTGAAACTTGCCAGGTATATTGCTGGGGACCCGAGGATGTGCCTTTTCAAGGTTTCATATTAATCGGACAATTACTTACCGAGCTATGTCCAAAAAACGATTCAACCAATCAGAGAGCAGCGAGCTATCGCGTGTGCCGAACGTGGCGAACACACTCTGCCTCCGAACGGCACATTTGGGAGCGTATTCATTTATTTCACGTTGGCAAACTATGTTGCCGCTATGTTGGCGTTAAACTATGTTTTAAAACTAATTAAAACCATTTCATGTAAATAGAGGGGGGGGGGGGGGGGGGGATTGTCACTGTACTCGCAAGCCGTTCGCCGTTCGCTTTGGCGTTGCGAATGGACCAAAACATTTCATGAACCAAACCATTTCATGTAAAGCGTTCGCCGTTCGCTTTGGCGTTGCGAATGGACCAAAACATTTCATGTAAATAGAGGGGGGGGGGATATAATTTTAGATATATATATAGTACGGGCATGCCCTAGTAATTTAAAATGGTAGAACTTCACAAAGGAAACTGGGCTCCGACAACACAGCATAGTGTTTGACCATATCAATGTTGTCGGAGATTTGCATCATGACATGAAAATTCTGCAAAAACCTTGCACTACCTGTAATATTGCGTATAATGATGTTTTCTTTTCAGTGGGGGCCGGTAGGGGTGTTTGCGCACGATTGCTTTTCATATCTGTTGTCATATGTTGGAAATGATACAGAAAACACAATGAACTAGTCAATTCATGCAATTATTTGGTTTAAAGCGATAATTTCTTATTTATTTATTTATTAATTAGTATGCCGCTTGTGGCTGCTGTTTGCATAATAGTGCAGCGGCATAGCAAACCAATTGTGCATTTTGTGATGGAAGCACCAAATTTGGCAGAATGATAGAATATTATATGGAGAACATTTTCAGATATGGAACCACTTTGGAATTCACCCCAATGTGGCCGCCATATTGGATTTCAAAATGGCGGCTTAAAAATCTTTAATTACAAATATTTCTGGTTCTATACCAGCTACAGCCTTGATTTTAGTGTCTGGATGTACAAACTTGAGGTCAAGGAATTGAATGGTTCTACTTAGAAGTTGATTTACTGACGCCATATTGGATTTCAAGATGGCGGAAATTGATTTACTGACGCCATATTGGATTCCAAGATGGCGGCTTCCGAAAATCTGCTGACCGATATCTCTGGTTCTATGCCAGCTAGATACTTGATTCTGGTGTCTAGATGTACATTTCTGAGGTCAATGAATTGAATGGTTGTATTGAAATATGTTTTAATGCACATAAGCAACTGATAATCCCATATTACGTACATTGTATACACACGTTCAGCAAGAGAACTAGCGAGCGTATTGCATCAAGTCATGCCAAGTGTCACAGTTCCAACTCAATGTGAGCAGTCACCATCACAGGCACACAGTGCTGTGCATTTCAGAGCCGCTTTCTTGCACTTGCATCTCCCACTGCAACCTTTTTCGCACCCACAACAGATGAGTTCATAGCAGGATTTGGCAGCTTCTGGTAGTGTTGTCCACAGAGGATCGAACTGTCCGTCATTGTCCACCCACCCCCAGTCGCATGGTGATGGGAGATAGCAGTGTGGGACAAGAGACTGTCCCCAACAATGTCCACCCTGGTAAGTTGCTCTCTTCACGTGTTGTACTAGGGCGGCCTGTGTTGGAGGTATTGCTTCAATGGATCGAGATTTCTTTGCAAAGAGTTTCTTTCTTGCCAGATTCACCTCAGAACATGTGCATGTGCGGTCGTACAGAAGCACTACGTATCTCTCCAGGGTTGCCAGTGTATCCTCAGAGATCTCACTTGGTGCAGATGCCAGGTCCAGGAATGCATTGGTCACTTCTGGAAAAGTTTCCCATACTGCCCATGCTGTTTTCTTGCCACGACCTGCAAAGCTCGAGACGGTATCACACCCTGTGATTGCATGGAAGATTGGCAGTGCCTTGGCTTTGTCTGGTCCCAGGGTAGCAGATAGCTCGTGTGCTGCTATGTAGCAGAAGTTCTTTCCGGTTCCAAACGCTAACCAGAGTTCGTCCACTACCTCATTAAGCTCCTGGGCCATCCACACAGCGAGAACCACCACATCTGTGTCCACGGTGCGGATGAGTACTCTGCGGTGTCCAGATTTCATAGCAGCTGCTGCGTGGAGCATCATGCGCGTGTCTGCTTCCTCGTGATTGCACGGGGCCAAAGCGGCTGTGTCTGCACATGTCTGCAAAGTGCCCCGCATGGAACTTGGCAGCAACATCTGGGTGTTTCTCTGCAATGCCAACCATGTCCCTGATGTGGACTGGTAACCAGCGAGCATAGTGGATATGGCCCAATGCAGCGAACCATGCAGCTAGCTCTGGTAGGGTGTCCATGTACAGCGTGAAGTTGGACTCTCTCAGTGAACGTATGTAGAGGAGTATACAGAGCTCCAGGTTAAGTACAGTGGCCCAGTACTGAAACTGTGGACATGCCGCTGCTCTCTGGTCACACCATGCCTCGAACTCCAATGGTTCCTCATCTTTTGCAGTTGCTCTTTCGTTGTATATGTCATATGCACGATGCTGCAGTATGTGTAGGGCAGCAACAGTTACTTGGTGGGCGCGTCTTGTACGGCTGACGTGAGCTGCACGCAAGAAGGAGTCTGCTGTGCCAGCTGTTGCTATCTCTGCCTGAACCAATGCCTGTGTCCAACCGCTGTCTTGCAGCCAGTCTCCTGCTGTCTTCAAAGCTGCCATCTCTGTGTGTAGACCACCCAGCATGACCACAAAGAGATCTTCACCATGTGTGTCTGGCCAGTTCCATTGCACCTGCTTGGCGATCGCATAAAGTGGTTGGTCCAGTGTGACGACGGGTATCTGTCCAGGGTTTAGCTCATTGATCGCTGCTTTCACGACATCCATGGCATGGCGGATCATTGCCACTGAGTGGGCTTGGTCATGGAAGAGGGGAAGCAAGGCAGTGGGTGTGACTGTGATACTAGTATCCTTGGCCGATTGGTTCTCTGCGTGATGTGCAGCCCAAGAAATGTTTCCTGGATTCTGTGTGTCACCACTGTCACATGCATCCTTCACAGTCTGGAGCCACCTCTTCTCTTTATCCAGTTCAGCTTGTGCAGGATTCCTCTGCAGCGACGCCTGGGTTCCAGCTGGTACAGGGTGGCTTTTGGCAAGTGAACTAACTGGTTGTACATCTGTGTAATACCGTGGAAGGTCCTCCACAGTCTTGACATTTGAGACACCCCCGATGATGACAATACCTCGGTCTGTGCCTTGATTGTCATAGTCTGGATGTTGTATCAATGAAATACCAGTTCCGTGGAAGGAGTCGTGTGCTGTCGTGGAACTGGGATTGTGGTCTATATTATCCACAGCTGATGTGGTGAACACTCCACCGCGGAGCTTTGGGGGACAGACCACCTTCTCTGCCCGAAAGCGCTGACAGACCCCGTTCCCCAGCTCTGCAGAAATCCGTAGCACTCTATCATAGGCAATGCTGATCCCTAGTCCAGATAATGTGTCAACCAGTTCCCTCTTTCTCGTATGGGCATGAAGCATCAAGCCAAGATATATTGGCAAAGGAGTCTCTTGACTAATGCTGTGTCGTACGTCTGTGCCTGCACCTCTCCTCTCATGCTTCACACTGTTGTATTTGAGAAGTTGAGCTATTGTCACAGACGCCGATGCCGATGACTGACATGCCTGATCTTTGATGCCTGCGCCCTCTAAAATCATGGAGACCATTGTCAGCAGCAGTTGTGGCACAGACTCTTCTTGACATTTGTTTGAGAAGGACCCATTGAAAGGCTGAGATGACTGGAACATATCCTTCCTTATAATCCCTGCAGCTCGTGCCAGGTGCACAACATCACTGTCAATATCATGCTGACATGCCTTGGCTAATGCACTGCCAATGTCTTCCTGAAACACCAGCAGGACATCTCTTCCCTGCCTGTGCTCCTGCAGATCAGGGAAGTGTGCCAGGATACGCTCCTTGAGTCTGGTTGTATGGACTCGTGTTTCCAGCACAACTCCGAACTGTTCCATTCTCATTGTGTAGAGCTTGGTGAGGTCTGCCATTTTGAATACAGGAGCAGTGTCTTCTTCTTTAGCAGTTTCCTCTATGTACGTTACCAGTTCAGCAAGGACTATTGCTGAAATGGCATCTACCGTGCTCTGGCTTTGCTCAGCAAGCTTTTTTGCTGCCCTCACGCGGTTGTATAGGGATGTCAAACATTTCTTATGGTACTTGGCCTCTCTTGCGACCATGTCCCCAGCACTCAGTTGGGCTAACAAAGTGGTATCCTGAAGAAACTCTGCAGCCTTGCGAACGTGTTTATCTAGTTCCAATGTCGCTGCTTGATGAAACTCCAAACCAAGCTCTTGCTGGCAGAAGAAGCACAAATTGTCGCATATGCTATCAACACAAGCTGCCTGAGACCTAGTAAGCTTGTACTTATCTGTGATTGTACTGGGGATAGGGCTTCCCTCTGAATGACTTCTCTTCTGTACCCGCTGTAGCTTGGTAGTGTTATATTTCACCCTGCATGACTTGTGCCACTTGGCTTGGTGGGCAGCTAGAGTGGCAGCTATCCCTTGGCCTTCATCCAGTCGTTGCAAGTCCACGTCTTGTGGCAGCTTGCCTAGTTTATTGAATGCTGATAGATTGTCTTCGAGTGTCTTGTATCCAGCACCTGCATCAGTTCTTTTCGTGACAGCAGGACACTGTAGGGACTCTCCTATATCAACTTGACACAGAACACAGAGTTCCCAGTCCAGTGGCGTCTTTGGCGTTGAAGTTACATGCTTGGTAACATGAACTAACTTGAACTGCTTCGACATGATTGAAACCTGGATGGAGCAAACAAACAAAAAAGTCGTTTAATTAGGGGTTAATCAACGGACCAGCATGTTTTATCTACAGGACAATACACGACCCCCCCTGAAATTTGACACCAAATGACCTCTTTTAGGGGTATTTTTGGCCGAAATTTTCAAATTTTTCACTCCCCAGACCCCTAGATGTTCCCTTGAGCTCAGAATCGCCGCTGTAATGTGTCTACTGATGTTAGAAAAGATATAGGGTGAATGGGGCAATAATTGTGCCTGTAGGATTTGTTTCCGCCACCCCCCCCCCTAAGGGTTACAGATTTTTAAAGCCGCCATTTTGAAATCCAATATGGCGGCGACCTTGGGTGAATTTCAAAGTGGTTCCATATCTGAAAATGTTCTAAATATAACATTCTATCATTGTGCCAAATTTGGTGCTTCCATCACAAAATGCACAATTCTTCTTAAATTTTTGCTATGCCGCTGCACTATAATTGCTGGAAGTGCGGCTGTGCCATGATTCAGTGTCCCTATTTACAGTAAGCTGGTACTCATTGTTGCCGACCTCGGAAGGATGGCAGGCTGAGTCAACGCACCTGGTGTTATTGAACAGCTTGACAAGGGCTCTAATTCAAGTCGCAAAGATCTTAAGGTAGCCACCTTAACCATGAAGACGATCCCAGGCTTAGATCTGGTTTGACTCCCTTATATAAGAGGTATTTCGAAACAGGTTGAGATGATTTGGTCACGTGTTGAGGAAGGATGAAAGTGATTGGTGAGTGATGGAAATGAATGTAGAAGGCAGTAGAGGACGGGGAAGACCGAGAAAGACTTGGCTAAAGGTGGCGGAAGAAGAAATGCGGGCAAGGGGGTTAACAAGGAGAGATGCAGAAAATAGGGCAAAATGGAGAAGATTGTCATGGCGACCGCAAGGCTAACCCCCGCTCGAGCAGGGAAACTTCCTGCTAAAGTAGCTCCCTGAATAAGGTTTATGCTGGGGTTGTTGCTGTTACAAACTTTTTGAGCTTTGCTGAAAAGAACACAGACAGAGAATGTCATTTGATACCAGAATCCTGGCCTTTTAACTTCCAAACGTGTACCTTGGATTTCCACTGGAAATTTGGAATTTAGCCTGGCAGGAGTTCTGGTACACGATGACCTACTCTTCAAAGGCACCATGTATTTTTTATTTCATTTTAAAACATCCACAAGCCTGTGTTAGCAGGCAGGGCGTTTCAATTCTGAAAGGGCGGCATATTTTATAACTTGGTGTTCTCCCTGCTTGGTATAACTTGGTATCATTCTGATGAGATTGTTCAGTCAACATAAAGGGCATCACATTCTGGTATGTATTTTAATAAGACAGCTTGCAAAGAGTCTGATTCATGCAGTCTGCTTTGTCTTTTTTATTTAATTAAAAAAATTAAAATTTAAATGTAACATGGAACAGTGATGTGACATAGGGTAAAAAAACAACAATATACTGGTATTAGGGTCACAGTTGGATCCAACAAGCAAGGGTAAAAAAACGATCAGAGAGACAGAGACAGATATATGGAGGAGGAAGAGAGACAGATAGATATATGGAGGAGGAAGAGAGACAGAGATAGATATATGGAGGAGGAAGAGAGACAGAGATAGATATATGGAGGAGGAAGAGCCAGAGATAGATATATGGAGGAGGAAGAGAGACAGAGATAGATATATGGAGGAGGGAGAGAGACAGAGATAGATATATGGAGGAGGAAGAGAGACAGAGACAGTTATATGGAGGAGGAGGAAGAGAGACAGAGATAGATATCGATATATGGAGGAGGAAGAGAGACAGAGATAGATACATGGAGGAGGAAGAGAGACAGAGATAGATATATGGAGGAGGAAGAGAGATAGATATAGATATATGGAGGAGGAAGAGAGACAGAGATAGATATATGGAGGAGGAAGAGAGACAGAGATAGATATAGATATATGGAGGAGGAAGAGAGACAGAGATAGATATAGATATATGGAGGAGGAAGAGAGACAGAGATAGATATATGGAGGAGGAAGAGAGACAGAGATAGATATATGGAGGAGGAAGAGAGACAGAGATAGATATATGGAGGAGGAAGAGAGACAGAGATAGATACATGGAGGAGGAAGAGAGACAGAGATAGATATATGGAGGAGGAAGAGAGACAGAGATAGATATAGATATATGGAGGAGGAAGAGAGACAGAGATAGATATAGATATATGGAGGAGGAAGAGAGACAGAGATAGATATATGGAGGAGGAAGAGAGACAGAGATAGATATATGGAGGAGGAAGAGAGACAGAGATAGATATATGGAGGAGGAAGAGAGACAGAGATAGATATATGGAGGAGGAAGAGAGACAGAGATAGATATATGGAGGAGGAAGAGAGACAGAGATAGATATATGGAGGAGGAAGAGAGACAGAGATAGATATATGGAGGAGGAAGAGAGACAGAGATAGATATATGGAGGAAGAAGAGAGACAGAGATAGATATAGATATATGGAGGAGGAAGAGAGACAGAGATAGATATATGGAGGAGGAAGAGAGACAGAGATAGATATATGGAGGAGGAAGAGAGACAGAGATAGATATATGGAGGAGGAAGAGAGACAGAGATAGATATATGGAGGAGGAAGAGAGACAGAGATAGATATATGGAGGAGGAAGAGAGACAGAGATAGATATATGGAGGAGGAAGAGAGACAGAGATAGATATATGGAGGAGGAAGAGAGAGGAGAGAAGAGAAAAAGGGCTGGAGGAAATGGAGTAATTTGCCATTAAACGGTCACAATGTAAGACTTGGTGGAATAATGGGTAGAGCGAACACTCTGAGACTGGGAGATCATACCAAATAGTTTCAAGCTAAAATCTAAAGCTTTGCTCAGTCAGTTTCAACACTTATTGAAGCCAAAACCTTAGCTACCAATAGGATATCTGTGAAGAACAATATGTGGCCCGGCAAAGCGATTCACGAATCGTCCCTGGCGAGCTATGGCGTTGACTCTCTTCTTGACTTCCGCACACCCTGAATGGTAAATGGCGCCCCGTGTTGTGACGTCACCACTGACAAACAAATCAACTGGATCACTCTTCATTTGGGGTCTCAGGCTGCATGCCTCCTGCTCCTTTCCGATGTGGTTAGAACAAAGTGTACACCACTGGAAAATTTAAAGACATGGGCACCTTTCTCTCATCAGTTGACCACACGAAGGTGCACAGCCAGCCCATTGGTCGGGGGCTTTTCAGCAAAATCCGAACTAAAGTGGGTGCGGGTATTTTCAGAGTGGCACTCTTATTAATATGCCTTCAATAGAGATGTATAGTCAGGGCCCTCAGGGATATTTTGGTTCAAATTCTTCCAAAAGCATCAAATTTGGCGCAGATGTTGCCCATGCCATACTCTTTCGATTTTTGACGGGCGCCAAGGGCGGTATGATCCAGGGACCATACCGGTCCATCCCACCATGTCACCTGACCTATGACGTCATAATTAGGATATGCATCCAATCACATGGCGTACTATAAGTGCTCAAAGTTCAAAATGAATCGATTGAAAAATGAAGGCAGGGATCCATTTTTAAGGTTTTCATAAAATCCAATATGGCCGCCAGGTCACATGACCTATGACGTCATATTTATGACATGTATACAATCATGTATACATGAACCCGGATCATGATCGCACAAAATTAAACACAAGGATATGGCATACAGTTCATAAAACATCAAATCCGTACCTTTGTAATTAGACTGATGAACTGCATATGCCTGAAAATTAGGAAATAGACATGTAAATATTTCGTCTAATTGTCAAAAATAAGGTCAGAGTTCGATTACCCAACCCAGAAACATAAAATGGTGAACCTCGCGTAAATCCTGACAAAAAACTCAAAAACCGACATGTTTGACTCAAAAATGACCTTTAAGATGACCTTGAGGGTTGACCTTGACCTCGAATCATCAAAATAACATCATAATTGGATTCCTCGACCTCGAAAACCCCTGAAAAGTGGTATCATACATGATTCCAACCCTTTTGGTTATTTAACTGATTTTCCTCTAATCTGGGTGGCGGCCATTTAGTATTTCGTCAATATGGGGCCCCGGGGGGGGGGGGGGCGCCCGTCTTGGCGTCCGTTAAAAATCGAAAGAGTATGGCATGGGCAACATCTGAGCCAAATTTGGTGCTTTTGGAAGAATTTGAACCAAACGGCCCCAAAACATCCCTAAGGGCCTTGACTAGTATGTGCTCATGGAGAGATGCAAATTCTCTTTTTACGAACTGAACAGAAATTATTTTATTTGCGTCTTACAAAGATGTCTGATGCAGAACATTCACTTGCCTTGGGCCGATGGTGTTTTTCAAGAGTCAGTGTAAAGGGTTTGGTTACGACCTCCAAAATCCAGCATGTCGATGATCTCAAAAATCGTGCATAGTGAACAGATTCCACATGTGGACTTTGAAAAATCTTTGAGTGGGGGCCGAGACTACCATCTTGTATCCTACTGGATCTTTAGGGCTTTACCACATATTCCTTGATTGTGTAGCGGTTACCGCTGGATGCACACAATCGCCTTGCACCGGCCAGAACACGGCCAGACGCGCCTCTCCCGGGCACGCCCGAACCTCCCGGGCACGCCCGGTCTCGTCTTTCCCGGGCATGCCCGCTCTCGCCTTTCCAGGGCTCGCCCAGAGCATCCGGGCATGCCCGCTATCGCCTTTCCAGGGCTCGCCCAGAGCGCCCGGGCACGCCCAGCCTCGACTTGCCAGGCCGCAGCCAAACACGCCCGGGCAGGTCCAGACTCGCCTTTCCAAGGCTCGCCCTTGACACCCGGGCATGCCCGGTATAGCTTTTGCCGGGCAAACTTCCCGACATAAATGTGTATATATATTGCTGCCCGATAAACGGGCTTGTGAGAATACCTGAGCTGTTTTGTTTCAATAAAGCAACTCGGACGAATTCCGTCTTTGGTCGCGTCAATTCTTTCGACTCGCGTTGGAGCGCAGTTCCTTCATTGGTGACCTACCGACATGGATACGGCAGTGACGCTTAAACTGCCTACCTTCTGGGAGGCTCACGCGGCTGTTTGGTTCGCTCAGGCGGACTCTCAGTTCGCCCTGCGAGGCATCACCGCGGACGACACCCGCTTCCACCATGTTGTGGCAGCGCTCGGTTCCGCCACCGCGGCCCGCGCCTTGAGCCTCCTCGAGCACCCGCCGGCTGCTGACAAATACGACGCGCTGAAGACACTCCTCCTCGACGCTTTCGCCCTCTCACCGGCAGCACGCGCACGGCGCCTGCTCGCTCTGCCCGAGCTCGGCGACACGCGCCCGTCAGAGCGCATGGACTATATGCTCTCGTTGCTCGGTGAGCACTCTCCGGATTTTCTGTTCCGCGAGCTGTTCCTTCGCCAGCTGCCTCACCCGGTACGCCTCGCCCTGGCTGGCACGTTGATCACGGATTCCCGCGCCCTCGCCAGGTTAAGCCGATAAGATCTCCTCGGCGGGCCAGCACATGGGCGCGGTTACCTGGAGCCCGCCGCCATCCGAGGCGACGCCCGAGCACCCTGCACGGTTGGAGGCCGAACTGCCGGTGCAACTGGCGGCCGCCACGCCGCACCGCCCGTTTCCGACACGACGGCCGGGGCCTCCACCTGACCGGGCGTGGTGTTATTACCACGCCAGGTTCGGACACAAGGCTCGGACGTGCCGGCCCCCGTGCACTTTCGGCAGGTCGGGAAACGGCTGGGCCGGCGTTCATTCCCAGCCATGAGCGCCGGCCACTCTGGCAACTTGCTGTTTATTCGGGACAAAGCGTCTGGGCGGCGTTTCCTGTGTGACACCGGTGCCCAACTGAGCTTCATACCCGCCTCCGAGCAGGAAAGGCGGGACGCCGTTTGCGGCCCCTCTTTGGTCGCTGCTAATGGCTCGGCCATACGCACTTTCGGCCCACGCGTCGTCACCCTCTACTTCGGCAGCCAGCGTTTTCAATGGACTTTTGTGACCGCCTGCGTCCCCATGGCTTTGCTGGGCGCCGACTTCCTCTGCGCGCACGGGCTGCTGGTCGACGTCAAACGTCGTCGCCTTGTCAACGCCGAGACCTTCAGCTCCCTGGCGTGCACGATGAGCAGCTCCGCGCCGACCGAACTGGCGTGCGCCCTCCCGGCAGCGAACGAGTTCGCTCGCCTGCTCGCGGAATTCCCGGCCCTCACGTGGCCGACGTTTTCGGCCGTCGCGGTGCGGCACGGGATCGAGCACCACATACCCACTACGGGCTCGCCGGTCTACGCCAGGGCCCGCCACCTCAACCCGGCCAAGCTCGCCGTGGCGAAGGCCGAGTTCGATGCGTTGGAGCACCTCGGCATCGTGCGGCGCTCCGATAGCGCGAGGGCCTCGCCACTGCACATCGTGCCAAAGCCGGGGGGTGGATGGCGCCCGTGTGGCGACTACCACCGTCTCAACGACGCTACCACCCCCGACAGGTACCCGATCCCGCATATTCAGGACTTTTCCGCCCGTTTGGCGGGACGGGTCATCTTTTCGAAAATTGACCTGATACGGGGCTACCACCAGGTACCTGTCCGGGCGGCCGACGTCCCGAAGATGGCCGTCATCACGCCGTTCGGCCTGTTCGAATTTTTGCAGATGCCGTTTGGCCTCAAGAACGCGGCCCAGGCGTTCCAGCGCTTGATGGACGGCGTGCTGCGCGACCTGCCGTTTCTTTTCGTCTATCTGGACGATATCCTCGTCGCCAGCACGTCCCGCGCCGAGCACCTCCTCCACCTCCGAACACTGTTCGGTCGCCTCAGCGAGCACGGCTTAATTGTCAACCCGGTCAAATGCCACTTCGGCGCGACGACCGTTGACTTTTTGGGCCACCGCATCACCAAGACCGGGGCCGTGCCGCTGCCGACCAAGGTCGAGGCCATCACCACGTTCCCGCGTCCCCATTCCATCAAGGCCCTCCAAGAGTTCCTCGGCATGGTGAATTTTTATCACTGATTCGTGCCCCGCGCTGCTCAGCTCATGCGGCCCCTTTACGAGGCCCTCCGGGGCAAGCCGGCCAAGCATGACATTGTTTGGTCCACGGCCATGGACGCGGCCTTCGCCAGCGCCAAACGGGCCCTCGCCGACGCAACGCTGCTGGCTCACCCGGTGCTCAACGCGCCCATCGCCCTCACTACGGATGCCTCCAACTACGCGGTGGGCGCCGTCCATGAGCAATGGGTGGACGGGGTTTGGCAGCCACTCGCTTTTTTCAGCCGGCAACTCCGGCCGAACGAGTTAAACTACAGCACGTTCGACCGCGAGCTGCTCGGGCTATTCCTGGCCGTTCGCCATTTCCGACACCTCCTGGAGGGCCGCCCGTTCACGGCTTTCGTCGACCACAAGCCGTTGGTCTACGCAATGGCTAAGGCCACGGAGCCGTGGTCGGCCCGCCAGCAGCGCCACCTCTCCGCCGTGTCGGAGTTCACCACGGACATCCGGCACGTCGCCGGCAAAGACAACGCCGTGGCCGACTGTCTTTCTCGGGCCAGCGCGAACGCGGTCCACCTCGGCGTGGACTTCGCGCTCATGGCGGCCGACCAGACCACCGACGCCTCGGTACAGGCACTCTGTGCGGCGGACACGGGCCTCCGCCTGGCCGACATTCCCTTCGCGGGCACCGTCCTGCTCTGCGACGTCTCCCAGGGCCAGCCTCGCCCCATCGTGCCCGTTTCCTGGCAGTGCCGCATCTTCGCCTCCATCCACGGCCTTTCTCACCCGGGCCGGAAAGCTTCTCAGAAGCTGGTGTCGTCGCGTTTCGTCTGGCACGGCCTTCGCCGAAACATCCGCGACTGGGCCAACGCCTGCACGGCCTGCCAGCGGGTCAAGGTCCACCGCCACACCCAGGCCCCGCTGGCACCTTTCGCCGTGCCTGAACGGCGTTTCGACCACGTCCACGTGGACCTGGTGGGTCCCCTGCCCCCCTCGCGGGGGTTCACCCACCTGCTCACCATGGTGGACAGGACCACCAGGTGGCCGGAGGCTGTGCCCCTCGCCTCCACCACCACCGCCGACATGGCGCAGGCGTTCATCGCCACCTGGGTCGCGCGCTTCGACGCACCAGCGGACATCTCGTCCGACCGCGGCCCACAGTTCACGTCTGAGCTTTTCTGAGCCCGTTTCGTCTGAGCCCGTTCGTTGGGGGTCACGCTGCACCGCACCACTGCCTACCACCCCCAAGCCAACGGGTTGTGCGAGCGGTTTCACCGCTCCATGAAGGCCGCACTCATGGCCGGCCTTCAGGACGACGGTTGGGCCGACCGGCTGCCGTGGGTCCTTTTGGGCCTTCACACGGCCCCCAAGGAAGACCTCCAGGCGTCCGCCGCCGAGCTCGTCTACGGCCAGCCGCTCCGCGTCCCGGGCGAATTCGTGCCCGACGCTACCAGTCCCTGGTCCGCCGCTCGCCAGCGCTCGGACCTCCAGGAGGCCGCCCGACGATTTGCCCCCGTGCCGACGTCCCGCCACGGTGGCCCCCAGTCCTACGTCCCCCCGGCGCTTCGCACAGCGGAGTACGTCTTTGTGCATCATGACGCGCACCGGGGGCCACTCCGGCCGCCGTACGACGGGCCCTTCCGGGTCCTGCGACGGGGCGACAAGTCTTTCATCGTCGACTTCGGCGGCCGGCCGGACCGGATTTCTGTGGACCGCCTCAAACCGGCGCACATGGACGTCGACCGACCACCACGGTTGGCCCTTCCTCCGCGGCGAGGCTGCCCCCCGTCAACAGTTCCCCCCGCTCGACCACCCACCACCACGTCAGACCCCTCCCCACGACCCTCCAGGGGTCGCTTCGGCCGGGTCATCCGGACCCCCCTTAAATTGACCCTGCCGGTGCAGGTCGATTCTGGAGGGGCGTGTGTATCGGTTACCGCTGGATGCACACAATCGCCTTGCACCGGCCAGAACACGGCCAGACGCGCCTCTCCCGGGCATGCCCGGACTCACTGTTCCCGGGCACGCCCGAATCTCCCGGGCACGCCCGGTCTCGTCTTTCCCGGGCATGCCCGCTCTCGCCTTTCCAGGGCTCGCCCAGAACGTTCGGGCATGCCCGCTATCGCCTTTTCAGGGCTCGCCCAGAGCGTCCGGGCATGCCCGCTATCACCTTTCCAGGGCTCGCCCAGAGCGTCCGGGCATGCCCGCTATCGCCTTTCCAGGGCTCGCCCAGAGCGCCCGGGCACGCCCAGCCTCGACTTGCCAGGCCGCAACCAAACACGCCCGGGCAGGTCCAGACTCGCCTTTCCAAGGCTCGCCCTTGACACCCGGGCATGCCCGGTATAGCTTTTGCCGGGCAAACTTCCCGACATAAATGTGTATATATATTGCTGCCCGATAAACGGGCTTGTGAGAATACCTGAGCTGTTTTGTTTCAATAAAGCAACTCGGACGAATTCCGTCTTTGGTCGCGTCAATTCTTTCGACTCGCGTTGGAGCGCAGTTCCTTCAATAGGACCTCTCCCACCCCTCTTCTCACGCCTCCTCCCCCCAAGCCCCATCCCCCCAAGCGCCCTCTCCCAAGCCCCCAACCTTCCCATGCTGCCTCCCTCCAAGCCCCATCCCCCCCAAGCCCCCACCCTTCCCATGCCTCCTCCCTCCAAGCCCCATCCCCCCAAGTCCCCTCCCCCAAGCCCCCACCCTTCCCTTGCCTCCTCCCTCCAAGCTCCATCCCCCCAAGCCCCCTCCCCCCAAGCCCCCACCCTTCCCACGCCTCCTCCCCCCAAGCCCCCACCCTTCCCACACCTCCTCCTCCCAAACCCCATCCCCCCAAGCCCTCTCCCTCTAAGCCCCCACCCTTCCCATGCCTCCTCCCTCCACGCCCCATCCCCCCAAGCCCCCACCCTTCCCATGCCTCCTCACTCCAAGCCCCCACCCCCAAACCCCCACCCTTCCCATGCCTCCTCCCTCCAAGCCCCATCCACCCAAGCCCCCTCCCCCCAAACCCCCACCCTTCCCATGCCTCCTCCCTCCAAGCCCTCCCCCTCCCACTGATCTCCCGATGTCCCTGCTCTCAAATGTTGTGCATGTGTGCTTCTCTCTCTCCTCATCTTGTCTCCTGCTCCCTTTATTGTATGTTTTATGTGTCAGTTTGTCTTTTTGTGATTAATGGTACCTCTTACACGAGCCTCGATCTTGTATACAAAAAAATAATTAATGGAGAACTCCTGGCCTGAAGAACATTAGGATGAGCTGATGCAGACATGGCCGAAAAAACCTGCTTTGTGCGATACGACGTCAAAAGATTATTCCAATCGTTCTGTATTTCTAAAATAATGCCCGAAGTGAAAACGATAGTTTGTGTTTTGTCTCCAATTCCTGGCATCAATTATTGAAAGCTCCTTTGGTGTTCATGCCACACCAGAACCGGATCCATAGCTCATCCTTATTGCTCCGACATTGTCGCCTCTGAGTAGAAAAATTGGGAGAAAGATGGTGCAGCGAGATTTTAACCGTGCCATGTTGATGTTCTCTTGTTGATGCCATGTTGATGTTCTCTTGTTGATGCCATGTTGGTGTTCTCTTGTTGATGCCATGTTGATGTTCTCTTGTTCATGCCATGTTGATGTTCTCTTGTTGATGCCATGTTGATGTTCTCTTGTTGATGCCATGTTGATGTTCTCTTGTTCATGCCATGTTGATGTTCTCTTGTTCATGCCATGTTGGTGTTCTCTTGTTGATGCCATGTTGGTGTTCTCTTGTTGATACCATGTTGATGTTCTCTTGTTCATGCCATGTTGATGTTCTCTTGTTGATGCCATGTTGATGTTCTCTTGTTGATGCCATGTTGGTGTTCTCTTGTTGATGCCATGTTGATGTTCTCTTGTTCATGCCATGTTGATGTTCTCTTGTTGATGCCATGTTGATGTTCTCTTGTTGATGCCATGTTGGTGTTCTCTTGTTGATGCCATGTTGATGTTCTCTTGTTGATGCCATGTTGGTGTTCTCTTGTTGATGCCATGTTGATGTTCTCTTGTTCATGCCATATTGATGTTCTCTTGTTGATGCCATGTTGATGTTCTCTTGTTGATGCCATGTTGGTGTTCTCTTGTTGATGCCATGTTGATGTTCTCTTGTTCATGTCATGTTGATGTTCTCTTGTTCATGCCATGATGATGTTCTCTTGTTGCACTACTGTACTTTCAGCACATGCTACTGTGGCGGACACAAAAGCCCACTGGCGTGGTGACATCATTCCACGCACCAAGTGGGCGGTGGCCACGCCCGAGGGGTAGGCGTGGCCTCATGATATACACCGGGCGACCAGCCCGGAGCAGTTCAGTGTTACAGTGTGCTCTTACAATAAAGACGTTTATATTGTTACGGACACGACTTTGATGTTATGGTGGGCCGAGCGGAATGGCCGCCATGTCCGCACAAGTTACCCGATTATACTCGAACCTTGGCCGAGTCGCGCTACGCTAAATCAATGAAGGAAAAGGACACAACGGCTGGGATTAAGGCAACGACACAAGGGGTACGGTTGTCAAGACCTCCGGAGGAGGTTATATTAGTTCGGAAGGTTAGATTACAGGGATGAGAGGGACAGCATAGTAAGGTGGGCACTTAAACACGGTCTTATATTAGCCCCGACAGACGACAGATAAACGGGACAAAACTGACTCACACGGGGATTGATGGCAAGGAAGGCGGGTAGTCGATGGCTCAAGGTGCACCTTGGCTCAGGGACAGAATCGACCCGGTCCGGTCCAAAGATGCGGGGAGGTCGCTCAGCGCTCGGAGGTCACGACTTGTCTTTCCAAGCTGGGGGCGCATCTGACGTCACGTCCGGTAGGCTGCGTATATCCGGCGGGGAGTGACACGCCCTCGGCTAGTTAGCTCCGCCCCAGATGGAATCGGTCCGCCCTTCTTATTGGGTGCGGGGGGGTTACCGGCTCCGCCCCTGATGAGGAGCTGACAGCCAGCCCCTTCGTGGTAACCCCGTGGAGCGCATGGGCAATGGCGGCTAACCACGCCGGAGTGAGGACGCACACTCCCCGCGCCGCGCCGCCCCCAATCTCCTCTGTTGTTGTAGTTGTTGTTGTTGTTGTTGTTGTTTCATGGGGAAGATGGGAGGAGGTATGGGGAGGTCCTAAACTCACTACTGGTGCCATACAATCACATTCAGAATTAATGGAAACGAGTCCTTAACTGACATAGACTAAGAATAACTAGCAAGATGTCCGAAAGTTGTCTACGTGAGATGCGGTGGACCTGGGCACGACATTTAATGGGGGAAAAAGGGGAAGGTCGGTTCTACAGAGTGTTATTTACAGGCAATGGGACTAGGGAATGGGGGATTGGGGATAGTTGGGGAGTATTGGGGAAATAGGGGAATATTTACAAGCGGATATGGAGGCCAAATTCCATATCCGCAACATTGCACCCTTCTCTACCCTCGGGGCGTCCCGACCCGATAAATTTTTACCTACTTTAGTGTGGCACTCAGATGTAGTTCCCTCTACTATTAACTCTACCCTGAGTGCGACAGTTTTACGGATATTCACAAATGAGTAAATATGTCCCCCTGCGACGTTGCACCCTTCTCCTCACAGAAACACACCCACAGGATAACCGAATCGCGGAAAGAATTCGCAAACTAAACATACAGCCGGTAGGGAGCATTATTTACAAGACCGCTGATATTTACACTACGATCCAGGACCTGTTTTTGGAGGAACACATGCAGATGTTATGCATAGAGAGAGCACGCATGCCAGCATCGATACACCAACCCACGAGTGCTCTGTGGCCTTACGGCCTTTAATAATGTGCAGAGCACCCCTTCCAAGCACCAAAAGCACCACCCCATCACACAGTCAGCACCATCCGGTGCAGTCACCATTGTTCATTAAAATAAAAACAACAACCCCTAACCCTGCAGGTGTCTCTTGCTCTTCGTGTGGTGCACTTGGCCTTCTTGCTTCTTTCAAAAATAAAGAAAGGCGCCAACCACGTCCATTTCCTATTTGTGGCTGTCAGGGGGCCAACTATTAATGGTTCACCTTGTATGGCATAGGTGCCACGTTGACCCATAGGTCCATCAACGGGTGGTGCTTGCCCGCAAAAGAACTGCGGTCCATTGTGGGTGGCCACCAAAATTGCGGTCCATATGGTGTATCGATCCAGGCAGCAAGCAGCGAAAGTGCAGGCCCACAACTGCGGAGCCAGCACCTCTCTCTCCTCTCTCTCTGCCCCAAAGCCAGATCCTCGGAGGTGGGAGACAAAAGAAGCAGACAAGTGAGTAAGGTGGTAAGGGCGCAAAAGTGCACGCAATATAAGGTAATGCACACTGGGGGCACATGGGAACCAGGTGAGACAGGTACGTTCCTACCGTACGCCCCCCCCCCCCACCAGGTAACCTACATGGCCCCTCCCTTACCCCTTACTGTATCCACAAAACACAACACTACCCATAAACATCTACTTTACAAATCAACAAACATCCCTACTGTCTTCCCCGTTCCTCCCATATACCAAATTCGTCTTCTCTCCCTCCTAACCAATCAAATTTGCCATTTTCAACTCTCATCAAAATTTGCCATCTCCAACTCAACATCATAATTTGCTATCACCAATTCATCATCAGTCCCTCCTAGGGAGGGAGATATGGAATCACCCCAATGTCTCATCCACGTCGTGATGCGTCTCACCAATCCACACAGCAATTCTCATTTCCTGCACACAGAACAAAGAAAACAGGTGTGGAGTCATCATCATCACCACAGGTAAGTGGCTGCGTATGGTGCGACAGGTTCATCAATCCTAACTATTTCCTAAATGACTTTAACAACTTTACACTACCCGGGGTCTTTCTCCGGCCAAACCATTGGCCCTCTTACACTATGGGTTCTAAAAACCAATTCCCATTGACCAACTGTGGTGCTTTTCAATTTGGGGTTTCACTCCCCCGATTCATCTCCCGGTGCCCTCGCACAATTTCTGGGCCGCGACGTGTACCTCTCCCAGCGGGTCTACCCACCTGCACACCTCCACCACTTCAGTTGCCACCCGAGCTTACCTAGCTCCTTACCCTAACCTAACTACCTGGGGAAGGCCCTCTGGCGCTCTCCCCACTCGGTGCCCTCTCTGGCACTGGGCTGCCCGATCCACACCCGGGATCCTCAGGCACCCACTCACAACTACCGGCTCCCAGAGCCCACCTGCGGCCTCACCTGGCCGACATCCTCACAGTGGTGGAGTGCCCAACCAACTACACACACTAACAGGCTACACGCCCAGCCATTTCCACAACACTAATGCACCCATCCACAATACCATTCTGCAACCGCACCACAAATGCCAATATCCAACCACAATTTACCTATACCCTCTACCTAACACTTACACTACCCGCCCCGGGTACTCGTGAAAGGGGTCCACTCTTCCCCCATCCACACCTTCGCACCATGCACACCACTCCGTACCACTTACTCCAACTCTCTCCACACCACTCATTCTCTGCTCCATATATTCCACACACCTGTACTTGCACACCTGTGCTCTCACACCTGGTGCCACCTGCACCCTTCTCTCCCCAAGCGCATTCGCGCTGATCCACAACACTCACTACTCACACACTGCTCCACACACCTGTCCAGTTGCACACCTGTGCAATCACACCTGTTCAATTCTCACACACACGGCATCATCTCAGCTAACTACTCCCTTCTGAAACTTGCGCTTCCCAGTCGTCCCTTTAAACTATTGCGCTCCCTCGTCATTATCATCCATACTAATCTACCTGCGTCCCCACTACAGGTATCAGTCACTAACTAAACTTAACGTCACCTAATGTCATCTTCGCTAGATCCCTACAATATAACCTAACCCACCCGGGCTAGTTTCCACTGCCATACACCCCATAATCTATTGCGCATTTGCCCCATATGGGAAGGGCGGCAGGGATGCCAGCCTTACCCACCGGGCCCATCACTCACTACCAATTTTGCACATCAAATTTCAACAAATTAAAAATTTGCCAATCACTACCCATCATCTGCCAATCACTACTGCCAATCCCTTGCCAATCATCAAATTTTGTTTTTCTCTAATTTTGGGGCCAAAACACTATCCTCATCACCCGTCTACTCACTAATACCTCTCGGTGCGCCAATTCCTGTCCAAAGCCCGGCTTCGTAAAGCCGAGCAATGAATGCGGGTTGTTTGGTGCCAGCGGCTGGATACGTCCCGCATTCGGTGCAGGGAAGGAGGTTTACCCGGGCCGAGATCCCACGCACCACCTCGGCGTGGAGCCATCCCATGGCTCGATCTCGACCTGCCGGAATGCCTCAACAAAAAGTGGTCGCCATGACGACCCTTCCTATCCAGCCGCCCGCTCAGCCTAGTGGAGCACGGACGCGGCCGTTCAAAGCGAGGCCCAGCACGCACCGAGGGCCCGATTCGGCTAAAAGTCGCTCTAACCTCTAAACCGGTTACCGTCGATGCTTCACCTGGACGCTTACACCCCGCAGCCCGTTCCTTGCTCACACATCCAGCCGCTCCCATGCTCCTCGTACCTTTCCTTACACACCCAGGCACACCCATTCCACTCACAGCCTTGGTCACACACCTGACCACCGAACACTTTGGCACACATTCGTTGGTCGCACACCTCACCAACACACCTCTTCGCGCCCCCTCCTCTGTCACCTCCTCTGTGACAATCACAGGTGTGCTCTCATTCGCACACCCAACCACGTGCCTCACCACCAACTCCAGCGTGCATTCCCACTCACGCTCTACCATTCCAGGTGTGCATCCTTCCATCCCAGGTGTACATCCTCGCTCACCTGTCACAACCAACTCACTCTCCTTGTCACTCTCACTACTCTCACCTCCATTCTTGACAGCGCACTCACCCTTACTCTTGACAGCGCACTCTTTCCTCATGCACCTGTCCGTCACACACCTTTCTCGTGCACACTCTCCCGTTACACCCTCTGTAACACTCACCACAGGTGTGCATTCTTCCTTGCCTTTGACAGCGCACTCTTTCCCCATGCACCCGTCCGTCACACACCTTTCTCGCGCACACTCTTGCGCACACTCTCCCGTCACACCCTCTGTAACACTTACCACCCCACGCTTCCATGTGCTCCCTCACACACGCGCTACGACCGACTCACTCTCGCCAGCACCCTCACTCCTTGGCACGCACTTTTTCCTCACACACCCCAGAGTCGGACTTTCTTGCACACCTCCTTTTTCGCACACCAGACCTGTCGCACACTTCACCAACGGCCTCTTACGAACACCCGGGTCCATCTCGACCCCCAAGCTTCTTAAATCACCTGGCGCATCATACGCACGACCATATTGGTCACCACTTACATCGGGTCCTCTTCCTCTTCGCTTCTCCTCCATCACCTGCGAATCCCTCATCCGGTTAATGAGCACATCATCACGATCCAAACACAGACTTCGGACCAAATCTTTTATCTCCTCTTTTATCTCTTTCTTATCCCCTCTCCGTCGCTTCTTAATTTCGCTCATCCCTTCTTCCACTTCTTCTAATTTCTGCTTCACCTCTTTTATTCCCCGGTACGTCTCCTCAAGCTCGTCCTCCAAGGCTACCTTGACCGTTTCCATGTGCGTCCTCACCTGCCGGTCCTTCGTCTCCATTACCTCTATCACCTCGTCTAACCTCGTTGTCAATCCCTCACGTACCATCTGACATTCCCTCTTCGTCGCTACCAAGTCATTTTTTAGGTCATTTTGTGTCGCTTTTAACCCTCCTATTACCGCAGTGTTCCTTTGTACCTGCTCCACTAACTCCGTCTGTCCCACCGTCAGCTGCTCCACCTCCTGCGTCAGGTCCTCTATGCCCCCTTGTAACTTTACAGTCCCCTTTCTCACCTCCTTCTCCATGCGCTCCTTACAGTGCCTCACCTCCTCGCGCACTCCTCTGACCTCCTCACTCACTCCTCTTCTGATCTCCTCTCCCATCACTTGCATCTCCTGCCCAGATGCCACCCTCATCTGCTCCATTTCCTCCCTGTGAGCATCCAGTTTGGTTTCTACCCCCATTCTGACCCCCTCTATCTGCTGCCCCATTTGTTTAACTTCCCTTTCCGCTTGGTCCCTCATGTCCCTCAATTTGCCTTCCATCCTGTTTTCTAACCCCTCTAACCCCTTTTGCATTCCCTCTATCTGATTCTCCTGGGCAGCCATTCTATTTTCTACCCCCATTAACCCATTTTTCACCTCTTTTATCCCGTTGTCTAACCCCTCAAATTTGTCGTCTAACTTCCCAAATTTCTTGTCTAATCCCTTAAAATTATTGTCTAACCCCTCACCGGTACCCCTCGCTTCGTCCCTCATTACCCCCATTTCGTTTCCCATTACCCCTATTTTGTTTCCCATTACCCCTATTTTGCCCTCCAATCGCTCACCCTGAGCATCCATCCGGTTCCCCAACCGCTCACTATCAGCCCTCATTCCCACAATTTGGTCTCCCATTCGTTCCATAAGGGCCCTCATTTGCAACATGAAAAGGTTCGAATCCACCAGGGGCGCTGCCACGGTCGCGGGCGCGGTCGCCGCGACCAGCGAGGCGCCATTTTGCGCGCCCGCAACGTCGGGCGCAACGACGCTATTTTGTGCGTCTGCTACCCTCACTGCTTCGCTCTCCTCTTGTCCCTCATTTTGGTCCTGGATCGACCCTGCCTCACTCTCCTCTACCGGACCCCAGCCGACTTGGTCTGCCATAGCGCGACTTTCAAAATTCGGGTTTTTATATTTGGTAAAACACAATCAAATTTCGCCGTTATAATTTCGAGCGCGAGAAACGCGCTCCGGATCGAATTCTACCTCCCAACACCAATTGTTACCCTAGTGGTACAATTGGTGTTCCAAAATTTGGGCCTAATAAATTTAGTCCCAGGTCCAAATCCGACACTCCTGACACCAATTGTTACCCTAATGGTACAATTGGTGTTCCAAAATTTGGGCTAAATGAATTTAGTCCCAGGTCCGAATCCGACACTCCTGACACCAATTGTTACGGACACGACTTTGATGTTATGGTGGGCCGAGCGGAATGGCCGCCGTGTCCGCACAAGTTACCCGATTATACTCGAACCTTGGCCGAGTCGCGCTACGCTAAATCAATGAAGGAAAAGGACACAACGGCTGGGATTAAGGCAACGACACAAGGGGTACGG
Source organism: Myxine glutinosa (assembly GCF_964187855.1). NCBI lineage: Eukaryota > Metazoa > Chordata > Myxini > Myxiniformes > Myxinidae > Myxine > Myxine glutinosa. Next base: position 44,983,515 of record NC_136266.1, on the reverse strand, counting down.
TTCTCAAGACCTCCGGAGGAGGTTATATTAGTTCGGAAGGTTAGATTACAGGGATGAGAGGGACAGCATAGTAAGGTGGGCACTTAAACACGGTCTTATATTAGCCCCGACAGACGACAGATAAACGGGACAAAACTGACTCACACGGGGATTGATGGCAAGGAAGGCGGGTAGTCGATGGCTCAAGGTGCACCTTGGCTCAGGGACAGAATCGACCCGGTACGGTTCAAAGATGCGGGGAGGTCGCTCAGCGCTCGGAGGTCGCGACTTGTCTTTCCAAGCTGGGGGCGCATCTGACGTCACGTCCGGTAGGCTGCGTATATCCGGCGGGGAGTGACACGCCCTCGGCTAGTTAGCTCCGCCCCAGATGGAATCGGTCCGCCCTTCTTATTGGGTGCGGGGGGGTTACCGGCTCCGCCCCTGACGAGGAGCTGACAGCCAGCCCCTTCGTGGTAACCCCGTGGAGCGCATGGGCAATGGCGGCTAACCACGCCGGAGTGAGGACGCACACTCCCCGCGCCGCGCCGCCCCCAATCTCCTCTGTTGTTGTAGTTGTTGTTGTTGTTGTTGTTGTTGTTTCATGGGGAAGATGGGAGGAGGTATGGGGAGGTCCTAAACTCACTACTGGTGCCATACAATCACATTCTGGTGCAACGAAGAGTCAGAATTAATGGAAACGAGTCCTTAACTGACATAGACTAAGAATAACTAGCAAGATGTCCGAAAGTTGTCTACGTGAGATGCGGTGGACCTGGGCACGACATTTAATGGGGGAAAAAGGGGAAGGTCGGTTCTACAGAGTGTTATTTACAGGCAATGGGACTAGGGAATGGGGGATTGGGGATAGTTGGGGAGTATTGGGGAAATAGGGGAATATTTACAAGCGGATATGGAGGCCAAATTCCATATCCGCAACAATATGTTACCGCTTGTCCACTTCCTCCTTGCTCACAAGCAGCGCGCATAACGCCGCGCTTTACTGGTGACCCTCGACGTTGGATCTGCCGTAGCGATCCTTCCGAACACGACGCCATTGCAATGGCCAACGACAAGGCAATGGCGATTAAACTTCCCGAATTTTGGGAGGCCCAGGCCGAAGTCTGGTTCGTTCAAGCCGAAGCCCAATTTCAGCTTCGGCGCCTCACCAACGACGACCTGCGCTACTGCCATGTCGTCGCCTCCCTCGGGCCCGGCACGGCCGCTCGAGTTGTGTCCGTCCTTCGCCACCCACCGGACGGCCACAAGTACGAGGCACTCAAGCGGCTACTCCTAGCCACGTTCGGCCTCACGGACGACGCACGGGCCGACCGCCTCCTGGATCTCCCCGAGCTCGGTGAGACGCGCCCGTCGGTCCGAATGGACCATATGCTGTCACTGTTGGGCGACGAAGCCCCCGGTTCGCTATTCCGGGCGCTTTTCCGGCGCCAACTTCCAGCGCAGGTTCGCCTCGCGTTGGCCGGGACCGAGCTAACGGAACCCCGAGCATTGGCAGCCGAGGCGGACAGGTACTTCGCCGCTTCGGACACGTGGGCGAGCGTCGGCGTGGCCGTCACGGCCCTCGACGCTGATGTTCAGCAGCATGTTCCACAGCATCAGCTTCTACAGCACGCTGATGTTTAGCAGCATGCTGATACGCACCTCGTGAACGCCACCACGCCCCGCCCACCGCCGCGGCGAAAACCGCCACCGCGGGGAAACCCGCCAACTCCACCGGCCTGGCGGAGCCAGCCGCGCTCCTCCAGCTCCACCACCTGGTGCTGGTTCCACGCCAAGTTTGGCCACGAAGCTCGGCGGTGTCATCCGCCATGCTCCTTCAACGGGTCGGGAAACGCCCGGGCCGGCGCTCAATAGTGGCGATGAGCGCCGGCCGTTCGAGCAGCCTGCTGTTCATAACGGACACCTTCTCCGGGCACCATTACCTGTGCGACACGGGAGCGCAGGTGAGTGTCATTCCCGCCGGCACGTCAGACAAGCACGCCGCGGGTGGGGGCCCCGCGCCGCTTGCCGCGAACGGGACGCCCATCCGTACGTACGGAAAACGCTGCCTCTCTCTGCGGTTTGGAGGGCAGGTTTTCCGATGGACGTTCGTCACCGCCGACGTGCCCATGGCACTGCTTGGCGCGGACTTCCTGTGCGCTAATGGGCTCCTGGTCGACGTCAAGCGCAGACGGCTTGTCCAGGCCGAGACGTTCAGCTCGCTCGCTTGTGCGTTGCCCACCTCAACGAGCGGCTTGCCAAGCGGCTTGCCGAACGATTCGGTTCCGGCCACGTTGGTCTGTACGCTTCCGGCAGCGGACGCATTCACCCGCCTCCTCGCCGGCTTCCCGGCCCTCACGCGGCCCACCTTCTCGGCGGGGGCCGTCAAGCACGTGGTGGCCCATCACATCCCCACCGTCGGGCCACCGGTCTACGCCCGGGCACGCCGCCTCGAGCCGACGAAGCTGGCGGTGGCAAAAGCGGGGTTCGCTACCCTGGAGCGACTCGGCATAGTTTGGCGCTCAGAGAGCGCTTGGGCGTCGCCGCTGCACATCGTGCCGAAGCCCGGCGGGGGATGGCGACCGTGCGGGGACTATCGCCGTCTCAATGACGCCACGACTCACGACCGCTACCCCGTCCCCCACATTCAGGACTTTTCCGCCCGTTTGGCAGGCAGGTCCTTCTTCTCGAAGGTGGACCTCATACGCAGCTACCATCAGGTCCCCGTCAGGCCGGAGGACGTCCCGAAGACGGCGGTCATCACGCCATTCGGACTCTTTGAGTTCCTGCGCATGCCCTTCGGTCTGAAGAATGCGGCTCAGGCGTTCCAGCGACTGATGGACAGCGTCCTGCGCGACTTGGATTTTGTCTACGTCTACCTGGACGATATCCTCGTCGCCAGCGCGTCCCGCGAAGAGCACCTACGCCACCTCCGCACGCTCTTCGAACGCCTGGGCCAGCATGGCCTGATTGTGAACCCCACAAAGTGCCGGTTCGGCGCTGCCACAATCGATTTTCTGGGGCACCGTGTCACCAGGCACGGAGCCGTCCCCCTGCCGGCCAAGGTGGAGGCGGTGAAGGGGTTTCCGCGCCCCCGCACGATCAGAGGGCTGCAGGAGTTCCTGGGCATGGTGAACTTTTACCATCGGTTCCTGCCCCGTATCGCCCAACTCCTGCGCCCCCTGCACGAAGCTCTCCGAGGTAAGCCGGGCAAAGGCGACGTTACCTGGACCGAGCAGATGGACACGGCGTTCACGGGCGCGAAGCTCGCCTTGGCTAACGCCACCATGCTCGCGCACCCGGCGCCCGATGCACCGATCGCCCTCACCACCGATGCCTCGGACTACGCTGTGGGCGCGGTGCACGAGCAATGGGTGCGTGGAGCTTGGCAACCGCTGGCGTTCTTTAGCCAGCAGCTTCGCCCGCCCGAACGCCGTTACAGTACCTTTGACCGCGAGTTGCTCGGACTTCACTTGGCGGTCAGGCACTTCCGCCATCTGCTCGAGGGCCGGGCGTTCACTGCCTTCGTCGACCACAAGCCGCTGATCTTCGCGATGGGCAAGGTCACCGAGCCGTGGTTGGCCCGGCAGCAGCGTCACCTCTCGGCCATGTCCGAGTACACGACGGACATCCAGCACGTCGCGGGGAAGGACAACCCGGTGGCGGATTGCCTTTCCCGGGACGTCGCCCACGCAGTCCACCTCGGCATCGACTATGCCCGGATGGCAGCGGACCAGGCCGCTGACCCCGACGTCCAGGCCTTGCGGACCGCCGTCACGGGCCTCCGCGTCACCGAGGTGCCGTTCGACGGCGCGGGCGCGGCCCTCTTGTGCGACATCTCCCTCGGGCGTCCTCGCCCCATCGTGCCCGCGGGCTGGCAGCGCCAGGTGTTTGACGCCATCCACGGCCTGTCCCACCCGGGTGCGAGGGCCTCCCAAAGGCTGATCGCCGACAAGTTCGTCTGGCATGGCCTCCGGAAGGCCGTCCGCGGCTGGGCCAGGACGTGCCTCGCGTGCCAGCGCGCCAAGGTGCACCGGCACACCCAGGCCCCGTTGGCCCCGTTCACGGTGCCGGAACACCGGTTTGACCACGTCCACGTGGACCTGGTGGGACCTCTGCCCCCCTCGCGGGGTTTCACCTACGTCCTCACCATGGTGGACCGCACCACCCGGTGGCCAGAGGCCGTGCCCTTGGCGTCGACAACAGCGGCCGATGTCGCGCAGGCTTTCATCGCCACCTGGGTCGCCCGGTTCGGCGCCCCCTCAGACATCTCATCCGACCGCGGCCCCTAGTTCACCTCGGAGCTCTGGGGGGCGGTTGCGCAGGGGCTCGGGGTCCGGCTGCACCGAACCACGGCCTACCACCCCCAGGCTAACGGCCTGTGTGAGCGATTTCACCGCTCATTGAAGGCCGCGCTCCGGGCCACCCTCCGCGATGGCGGCTGGGTCGACAGGCTCCCCTGGGTCCTGCTGGGCCTCCGGACGGCGCCCAAGGAGGACCTGCGCGCATCCGCGGCGGAGTTGGTCTTCGGGGCAACCGCTGCTGGTGCCGGGCGAGTTCCTCCCCGACTCCACGGCACCATGGTCCGCGGCACAGCAGCGCTCCGCTCTGCAAGAGACCGCCCAGAGGTTTGCCCCGGTGCCAACGGCATGCCACGGGCACCCAGCGACGCACGTCGCCCCGGAGCTTCGCACGGCGGAGTACGTCTTCGTCCGCCACGATGCCCATCGGACACCACTGCGGCCCCCGTACGACGGGCCTTTCCGCGTGCTGGAGACCGGGGCGAAGCACTTCACCCTGGACATCGGCGGTACTCCTGACCGCGTTTCGGTAGACCGCCTCAAGCCGGCCCACCTCGATGTGGACCATCCACCGCCAGTGGCCCGACCCCCACGTCGGGGCCGCCCTCCTGCGGGCGGACCCCCGGCACCGCCCAGCCCCGCCGCCCCCCGGTCCTGCACGCATCCCAGGGGCAGCCAGGGGCATCCCACCTGGCATCCCTGCACCCCGGACGCCGCCGATCGCCAGGGGGCGCTTCGGCCGGGTCATTCGTCTGCCCCGCAAACTGGCCCTCCAGGTGCGCGGGAATTCTGGGGGGGCGCGTGTGGCGGACACAAAAGCCCACTGGCGTGGTGACATCATTCCACGCACCAAGTGGGCGGTGGCCACGCCCGAGGGGTAGGCGTGGCCTCATGATATACACCGGGCGACCAGGCCGGAGCAGTTCAGTGTTACAGTGTGCTCTTACAATAAAGACGTTTATATGTTACCGCTTGTCCGCTTCCTCCTTGCTCACAAGCAGCGCGCGTAACGCCGCGCTTTACTACTATTTTTTGGCGTTAGCCAGAGTGACCTATCATTGATCGCCTGCGTTCAACACGCTGCAGAGGAACCAATCGTTGCTCGCTATCTCGGTTTTCATGGTGCGAATTTCGACTGTCGGTCCATTGGCGTCAGTTGATTTGTCCAGGTGCATCGGTGGGTGTGTCGTATGTCGTGTGTCGTAGTGTGTCATGGTGTCGTAGTGTGTCGTGGTGTCGTAGTGTGTCGTGGTGTGTTGTGTGTCGTGGTGTGTCGTAGTGTGTCGTGGTGTGTCTTAGTGTGTCCTTTTGTGTCGTAGTGTGTCATGGTGTCGTAGTGTGTCATGGTGTCGTAGTGTGTCATGGTGTCCTCGTGTGTCGTGGTGTGTTGTGTGTCGTGGTGTGTCGTAGTGTGTCGTGGTGTGTCTTAGTGTGTCCTTTTGTGTCGGTGTGTCGTAGTGTGTCCTTTTGTGTCGGTGTGTCGTAGTGTGTCCTTTTGTGTCGGTGTGTCGTAGTGTGTCGTAGTGTGTCGTAGTGTGTCGTAGTGTGTCATGGTGTGTCATCGTGTGTCGTGGTGGGTCGGTTGGTGTGTCCCTGTGGGTCGGTTTGTCCTAGTGTGTCCTTTTGTGTCGTAGTGTGTCCTTTTGTGTCGTAGTGTGTCCTTTTGTGTCGTGGTGTGTCCTTTTGTGTCGTGGTGTGTCCTTTTGTGTCGTAGTGTGTCATCGTGTGTCATAGTGTGTCGTGGTGGGTCGGTTGGTGTGTCCCTGTGGGTCGGTGTGTCCTTTTGTGTCGTGGTGTGTCGTAGTGTGTCCTTTTGTGTCGTGGTGTGTCCTTTTGTGTTGTCGTGTGTCCTTTTGTGTTGTGGTGTGTCCTTTTGTGTTGTGGTGTGTCCTTTTGTGTCGTGGTGTGCCATGGTGTGTCCTGGTGGGTCGGTTGGTGTGTCCCTGTGGGTCGGTTGGTGTGTCCCTGTGGGTCGGTTGGTGTGTCCCTGTGGGTCGGTTGGTGTGTCCCTGTGGGTCGGTTGGTGTGTCCCTGTGGGTCGGTTGGTGTGTCCCTGTGGGTCGGTTGGTGTGTCCCTGTGGGTCGGTTGGTGTGTCCCTGTTGGTGTGTCCTGCGGCGTTTGTTGTGTCCAAATGCATCGTCGGCATGGCAACTTTACACGATTCACTACGATTATCCTATGACCGTTCAGTTGTGTAGCATTGGAGGAAATTGGTTGGTATGACCTTGGTCTTACCTGACTTGGACTCCATCCAACACATTTACCCCGAGCTATCGAGTTCTGACGGAGATTTTTGTATTTCGAACAATAACTTTTTCCGCAATAGCTGCCACTCTTGCAATCGACAGCACAACAATAATTCCCGATTTAATTGTGAATTCGCAAGTATGATGTGAAATTCCACGCAACCATAGGCGTCGCACTGCAGGGCAGAGCACGGCATCACAGGCTTTGTTTGTTGGTGCTTATGTCACGCGTAGGTCGAGCTCCCACCAGGTGCCATCCATATAGGTCGGGGTCAGCAGCGGTGTGTGCAGGTGAAGAAAATACTTTCCACATCTGGCGTAAGATGTTTGCACAGCCTGTAAATTCACAGCGCAACAATATACTTTCCTCCATACGCATCGAGAAGGCCTTATATTTGACCTTCAAAAATGGTGCGTCCTGCTTCCTTGCTTGATGCTCAGCATTCAAAAGGATCGAGCGTGGACAAATGACCAATGGGTTGCATCCATTGTGCAGGCTTGATGGGCCTAATGGCCTCCTCCTGCATTGAAGTTCCTTGTTAGGGAACGCGCATTATAAAAGGGTTAGGTTAGGTGGGGGAAATGTGTGTGGAAATGCAGATGGAGATGAGGGAGTGATGCGAGATGGTGGTGCACTGCTGCTGGAAACCCCAGAGGGGAGACTGGATTGAACAGCCTCTGGGAATGCAGTTACAAAAAGAAGAGAAAAGAGCAACAAAAACTTGGGGGTTTTCCAGAAAGCAAATATTTGTCCTCGTTATTTTGGCTGAAATTGCACGATTCTAAAACGATGAAATAAAGTGAAGGAAATGAGTGATCATGCTGTCAGTACATTAGGTGTACCGGAAAGTAACGCCATTTTTTAAGCTGTGTATTGTGTACACAGCTTTAAAAATATAGTCGGAAGAAGCTTCACCCCAATGATTCAGACATGGACTGGAAATGACTCGAGGCGAAGTACTCAGTGTCAATAAGTCTTACTCACTCACAACGTTGGTCTTGCTCATTGGTGTTTCTCATATATATATATATATATATATATATATATATATATATATATATATATATATATATATATATATATATATATATATATATATATATAGTCGGATATATATATATATATATATATATATATATATATATATATATATATATATATATATATATATATATATATATATATATATATATATATATATATATATATATATATATATATAGTCGGATATACGTATATATATATATATAGTCGGATATACGTATATATATATATAGTCGGATATACGTATATATATATATAGTCGGATATATATATATATATATATATATATATATATATATATATATATATATATATATATATATATATATATATAGTCGGATATACGTATATATATATATATATAGTCGGATATATATATATATATATATATATATATATATATATATATATATATATAGTTGGATATATATATATATAGTCGGATATATATATATATATACGTCTGTGTAGGGTGAGGCATCAATGTCTGTACCATCCCTTGGATGGACATTAAGCTGGGTGATTGTCTACTAGCTTTAGTTGGTGGACATTAATTAACGATCCCACTATGTCCTTTGTGCAGAGCAGACAAGTTATCGCCTGTACACAGGCTACATTCCTTATTCGTGCCCTTTTATTAAACCTCAGGCCTGGCCAGCCAGTTCATGAAAAAATTGGGCCCAAAACTTTTCACGGTTGCCCCACGAGATGTTAATACTTGGTTGTAGTTGTAGTAGTAGCGGTTTTGCAATAAAGGCAAACCCGCTATAGTTAATTACACGGCAACCTGTAGCCTGCAGTAGTTAGTTATTTCTTATTAAATGTAAAGATTAGCTCCCCTCCCAATGTTTAGTAATCCACACCAATATGCGTTGAATTAGGCAAGATTTCACACCTCCATGTGGTTGAAGGAAGACGTTTTCATGTGCAGGAAGGCGTGGCTAAAAGAACAGGCCATGTGACCAACAAGCGACCAATGACAGGTAACCAGCAGGCAACCAATCAGGTCGAACCTACGTCACCAGCCAACGATAAATGAGGGGTCGTGGACACGTCACCGGCAGGCGACCAACGGTGGGTTGTAAAACCTCCCCGAATGAAAGAGGGATGGTGGAATGAAACCTTCCAAGAGGGAGGCAGGGCTGAATGACCACACGTGACCAACCTCGGCCAATGGGAGGCCGTGGAACCTACTAGAAGAACATTCCACCCAATAAAGTTCTGTGCCCATCGTCATTCGAGCTCACTCTCGGTGTTCATCTTGAAGCTGGCTGTCCGATGTGCTGATTCGTCCTTCCTGCGCTGAAATTCATCCAACCTGAATCATCATTCGCGTGGACTTCGAAGCGGCGGTTTGTCCTGTGGAGCTCCTTCAAGCCGCACACGGGAACTGCCAGACCAAGTCATCGTTTGCACGTTTCCCGGTACAAAAATAACCGGTGTGCTTCATTCCCTGTGTGTGTGTGTGTGAAGGCGCCTGTTGGGATTAGGTTAGGTAAGAACTGTTAAGGCTGCCTCTCGTCTCTTTTTCTGTGCCTTGGAAATAAAAGGCTGTACATTTTGTTATTTTCAAACCTGTTTGTATCATCTTTTCCTTCATTGGCCTAGCATCGTCCCAAATCGAATTTGACTAGTCAATCAGGCCCATCAATCACGGAAGATAACGCCACGACCCACACCGTGCGATCCACCCGGCACACCATAAGGTGTGGGAACGTGAGGGTTCAATACCCGGTCTTTCTGGCCGCGTGTCTCGAAGATATTTGGGTTCAGTGACCAGCAACCCTTCGGCATGTGGCGGGGAGACTGGCCATTGAAGTTGCTTTGCAACCCGTCGACCACGAGTTTAGTCGCGGCCTGTGGACTCGGGGTCTGAGGGGAAACGGGGTCATAAACCCCCCTTAGTACGTCGACAGACCCAGGATCCGCAACAGTATGTACAGTGCATTCAGAAAGTATTCAGACCCCTTCACTTTTTTCACATTTTGCTATGTTGCAGCCTTGTGCTGAAATCGTTTATATTCATTTTTTCCCTCATCAATCTACACTCAATACCCCATAATGACAAAGAGAAAACAGGATTTTAGAAAGTTTTGCAAATTTATAAAAAAGAAAAAACTGAAATATCACATCGACATAAGTATTCAGACCCTTTGTTCTGACACTTGAAATTTAGCTCAGGTGCCTCCCATTTCTCTTGATCATCTTTGAGATGTTTCGACACATTGATTGGAGTCCACCTGTGGTAAATTCAATTGATTGGACATGATTTGGAAAGGCACACACCTGTCTATATAAGGTGTCACAGCTGACGATGCATATCAGAGCAAAAACCAAGCCATGAGGTCGAAGGAACTGCCTGCAGAGAGGACCCAGTACCCTGGTACTCATTTCGCCGACCTCGGAAGGCTGAGTCAACCCCACCTGGTATTGATTCAACAGCTGAACAGGATTCAAACTCAGGACCTTAGATCCCAAGCCCACCACCCTAACCATTAGGCCAACACCAGGTACACCAATTGTAAAACTCACCTCAATTCTGCCTTTGGCCACGATGGAAGTTGAATAAAAATAAACCATTATTATTATTATTATTATATTTAACGTAGTTTATTTAAAGCAGAAATGACTCGGGTAGTCCAGACAACGAAACTCGGACAAATCCCCAAGCAGCACCCATTGCGCTTTTTTATGCCCCATTTACACTCCCCTCAAGTCCTTCACCTGGCCTCACCTGTAAACCTACTCGAACACATGGTCCACACTATTCTTAACACTGATTATAGCTGTGTGGATCCCTCCATCCCCCTTCCACTAACAATATCAAGCAATCTTTAAATATTCAAATAAAAACGGAAACCATTAAATGAAGTGAAAGTGTAAAGAGCACAAAAACTTCCTCCAATTAAAAACAAGTAACTTGTTGTATTTGTCGATCTAACCGTATTTGTCGATCTAACCATTATGCCATACACAAGGAATACAGAAATATTCTCTTTGTGATGGAAGTGCAGGCAGAAATTATATTTATTGGATCTGGACCGGATTCCATTTTGTGACTGCAGTGGAAGTCTTTTCTCTAAAGCAGGTACACCAAGAGTACAACCTACCTTTTAGGATTTACTTTGTGAAGTGTGTCAATGTTTATTAATCCGGCACTGGGTGTTTTGACAAATCCACCCTCGTTTCATTCTAAAGGGCGTTTCCTCGAAAGGCCGATTGAAAATTGTATTATGGGAGTGGCTGTTTTTTATTTTTAGCTACAGTTACAAGTCCACTACTTATTTAGTGACTCGACTTTTTCCCACCTGCTTGTGGGTTTGTCATTGGCAATGTTTTTGAAAAAGTTTTTCATGAACAAGCTGGCAAGGCGTGAACAAGTTGACTGATTATGGCAGAAGTTTGTAATTTGTTCATGGTGCCAGCAATAAACTTGCGACTCTTTAAGCAGGACACCGTTGGATCTATAACGTCCACCTACTAGTACTAGTACCCGACTGCAAAGCCGCAATGAGCCGGCGAAGCCAAAGCCGCAATGAGCCGGCGAAGCCAAAGCCGCAATGAGCCGGCGAAGCCAAAGCCTCTTGCCACTATTTTACCCATCACTATGGCATCAGTAGGTTAGGTAGTTGGTAGTAGGTCTGTGTAGTAGGTACCGTACCTAGCTCAAAATGACACCATTTGCATTCTGGATGAGATTAAAATTTATAAAATTCACTTCTTTATTAATTCGGTGAATTCCGTCTCAATTTCGGATATTTCCGGCCGTGAAAAACTATTCCCGACGGCCGCGAGATTTCTAAAAAATAATTCTTCGTCAATTTTAGAATATTTGACGCCGTTTTCAGCCTCCGAAATGCGGTAATAAGCTTTTTTGAAATACTTTTTCAAATGCTCGAATCTCATTGGTTCCGGTGTTTGGTGACGATTTTCGTTGAAGATAACCATAGCCTGTGCGGGCCCGGGGAACGAGGTTGGTCTTAAAGTATTTTAATTACAAATTAGAGGTGCATAAGATTGATAATCAAAAAAAGACGGGTGAAACAAACTCCTATTGACCTTTTTCGCAATTCTTTTTGCATACTTCCGCATCCGCAAGATGGCGGCCTCCATGGAGCGATTTGGTGCGTCAAAGTTTCGAAATTCTCAAAGGATTCAGCAAAATCTGGCTTTTCAACATAATACGTACGCGTTCATTCACAACACCGGCTTCGCCGGCTACTAGTACCGACTGCAAAGCCGCAATAAGCCGGCGAAGCCAAAACCTCTTGCCACTATTTTACCCATCACCATGGCATCAGTAGGTTAGGTAGTTGGTAGTAGGTAGGTGTAGTAGGTACCGTACCTGGTAAGACTTGGAAAAAGATAAGAGCAGACAGTCCTCCCCAATACCTGCATACCTCTTGCCACTATTTTACCCATCACCATGGCATCAGTAGGTTAGGTAGTTGGTAGTAGGTAGGTAGGTAGTTGGTAGTAGGTAGGTGTAGTAGGTACCGTACCTGGTAAGACTTGGTAAAAGAGAAGAGTTATCACGAATTAGCTTGGGTACATTTATGTCGTGGTTAAGCATAAACGTCGTCCTTCATGCCACATCTGATAGGTCGGTGTGGCGATGAAGAATGGAGGCGAAACATTGTTCCTCGTTTTGGCTTTGACCGAGTGACATGGCGTTTTGCAGAATCGAGTCGAAAAACACGTTGTTCAAGTGCTCGTACTTTTTCGCTGTGCAGTAAGCGAGTGACTTGATACGTTTCACAGTGCCCAAAGCAATGACGATTTAGCTTAGGAAATTTGAGCATATGATGAGAACTATTTCGAGCAGCATATGCTTACACGTGATTCGGTTGTTTTGCACCAACCTCGTTCCCGGCGTCGCAGTGATTCCCGTCGCAGTTCCCGGCGTCGCAGTGATTAATTCGGTGAAGAATTCCGTCTCAACTTCGGATATTTCCGGCCGTGAAAAACTATCCGTATTTCTAAACTAAATATGTAAACCGCTTATACCATATTTCTGGCCGTGAAAAACTATCCCGCGAGATTTCTAAAAAATAATTTTTCGTCAATGTGAGAATATTTGACGCCGTATTCACCGTCCGAAACGCGTAATAATATTTTTTCAAATGCTCGAATCTCATTGGTTCTGGTGTTTGATGACGATTTTCGTTGAAGATAACGAGGTTGGTCTTAACGTATTTTAATTACTAATGATAGGTTTCATTAGATTATGAATCAAAGAACGACGGGTGCAACAAACTCCTATTGAACTTTTTCGCAATTGTTTTATGCAAACTTCCGCATCCGGTCGATGGCGCCCATCATTGAGCGCTTTCATTTTAGACATATTTTTGCAAATGCTCGACTCTCATTGGGTCCGGTGTTTGGTGACGCATTTTGTTGAAGATAACCAGGCCCGTGCGGGCCGATGTTGGTCTTAAATTATTTTATTAATACATCGGAGGTGCATAAGATTGTGAATCAAACGACGACGGGTGAAAGAAACTCCTAATGAACGTTTTAAATTTGTTATGCATACTTCCGCCCACGCAAGATGGCTGCGCCCACGGCGCTTCGGATTCTCGAGCCAAGGCATAATCAGGTTTTCAACATAATACGTACTCGTTTATTGACAACACCGGCTTCGCCGGCTACTAATTCTGCAGATGGGACACCCAGCTTATCCTCACACACACATTGATTCCTCACCCTGCCTGCGAAACACCAGGATGATGGTTTATAGCTGGGTCAGGATTCAAGCCCACACAACACAGCTCTGAGGAGAGTGTGCATACCTGTCGGCTATCTTGTCAGTGCCGCCACAGTTAGAAGTAATAAACCTAAGTTATTGCTGTCCGAAATAGCCCGGCCTGCATTTAGATTTTTCTTTCTTGGATAGAATACGTTGGGTTCATGAAGCACGAATGGTGTTGTGCCTTCTTGAATGCCATCACTCTTCTACCCATGCTTCCTGTATATGACTCAAGCAATTGTTACGTGCTCCTCCCCAAACCCCGGTCACAGTGTACCTCCGAGCCCCGAAAGGAGTCACGGCAGAAAGATGTGTTATTCTGTGTGTCAATGACCAATGGTGAAACCACACCAATTGTTACCAAAAAACAAGTATTGTATTAAGGTCACACAATAATAACAGCACAAGAACAATATTAATCAATTGTACAACAAATTTATATCATTCCTATGATGGTACCATCAGTTTCTTACAATATAACTCACTGTGCTCCAAGTGAGCGAAAAGAACATTCCCAAAGTCTCTGTCCCGGCACCAAGCCAAAGTCGATCCACGCTCCGGTGATCGCAAGAAAAATGTCGTATCGAGACCAGAATCCAGTTCGGCTGACAGTCACACTGCCAAAGAGGCGCAAAGGTGCCCTCAAAAGGCGACTGAGAAATCACACCTTCGGGTATGAACGTTCAACGGCTCCCAAACGAAGAACCACAAATTCCCAATCAAAATCCACGTTACACACGCAAACCAGGCTAACGGCTGGGTGCAGTGAAATGGCCCGAGCGAGGCAAAATGGCCGACGGGCCCGTACTGGAGGCGTACCTGCACTCCAACAACGATTCTCTTCGGAATCAACCGCAAAACCTGTCACGGAGGCTTATCTGTCACAGCGATCACAACTCTGTCACAGGAATCCCTTTCCCAGGAAACCCAAAGTTCGCTCGTGATCCCCATTCGCCAGCGTCTCCTCGAGACCTCAAAGCAGCTCGGCTTTTCTTCCCGACCTCACTTGCTCCGCTTTTTTCTTGCTCTTCTTCTTCTTCCGGTTCCTCCCGATCCGGTTTCCGGTTTCTTTTAAAACACGAATTTTTAACCTTTTGAAAACAGTTATCTCCATTTCACTTAAACGATAATAATATTACATGGAACCAAAAATGCTTACAGTGGATGAAAACCACAACGACGGAAGTGACGAATCCATAACAATCTTACAGGAAATATCGTGCCAAATATCCTGCCATATACTCCACAGTTCTGTAAGGTTAGTAGGGATCCTCTTGTTCTTTGTTTCCAGTTGATCCTATATGGCATTGATAAGACTTATGTCCAGACTATGGGGTGGTCATTCCAACACTTGGAGCACACCAGCTGTTTCCTTGTTCTCCAAATCGTTTTACTGTATTGGAAGTGTGTTTGGAATCATTATCTTGTTGGAGAATTTGCTTGTTCTTCTCTTCGGTCGTGCTGCAGTATCTGCTTGTCATTCTCTTTTGTAAATGTCCCATTTTTTGTCACAAGTGTTACTACAACAAAAGTTGAGATACAACTCCAGACAGTCACAGAGCCTCTCTTGTGTTTTACAGTAGACTGCAAACATTGTGTCAAAGTGTCCTCCATGTCTTCAGCGTGCAAAGTGGAATTCCTTTGATCCAAAAAAGTTCAAATTTCGATTCATCAGACCAGAGTACCCGATTCCATGGTTCAGTCGCCCAATCTTGGTGTTGCCTTGCGAATTTGAGTTTTTTCACCTTATTCTGCGGTCTCAGCAGTGCTTTATTTGCTGCAGCTCTGCCATAGAGACCTGCTACAATCGGCCTTCTGGGGACAGTGCAGGGCAAGGTCTTGATGTTCAGGCCTGCTCTCATTTTATTTGTCAGCTGCTGGCTTGATTTTCTTCTGTTGCGTAAGCTGAGCAACTTCAAGTGATTGTCTTGCCTTGGGGAGATTATTCTTGGTCTTCCTGGCCTTTTATTGTCTTGTCTTGTACCAAGCCAGTTTATTTCAGGCATTGCAAAGTGTACTGCATCTCACACCATTGTAGGAGATCTTAAGCTTTTCTGATATTTTATTCAGTGTGCCCTTCTCACAGAGTTTAGATCTTCAGACACTGTTCTTTTGAAAGTTCCTTCCTTGGTGCCATTCTGTACCCACTCAGACTTCTAAGCAAGGGAACAAGCTGATTTTTTTTTTTTTTGTATACAAGATCGAGGCTCGTGTAAGAGCTAACGTTAATCACAAAAAAAAAAAACTGACATAAAACATATGATAACGGGAGCGGGAGACAAGATGGGGAGAGAGAGAGGGAAGCACACAAGCACAACAGTAGAGAGCAGGGACATCGGAAGATCTGTGGGAGGAGGCATGGGAAGGGTGGGAGAGGTATAAAACATAAGGACACTGCTAGGACTTCCAGGAAAGAAAGAAGTCGGTATTTCAAAAAAGTGGATCTGGGGTGAATTAACGAGGGTAGAAAAGATCAAGGTTTTGGATGGGGGAAGATAAGAGATGGTGGTGAACAGCTGTTTTAAAGACCTGGAGGGAGGAGTGGGATTGAAGAGAGTGAGGGAGTTTCTTCCAGATGTGGGAGAAAAGAGGAATGAAGGAGTGAAGGTGAATAGAGAGTCTTGATTTTGTCAGTTTAACCATAAGAGGATTGCTGGCAGATCTCGAGCGACCTGTAGGAATATTTGTGGGACAGAGCACAAACAGAGCTGGGGGAGCAAGGCCGGAGAGGAGTCGGTGGAAAACAAACACCACCAACCTGCCTGCGGTGAGCGAGTGAAAAGCCCTTGGAGTTAGCTTCATCGCGGGAGATTCCAATGATTCTGAAAGCTTTGGTTTCAACAGTGTGAAGCCGAGCTAGGTGTGAGGAAGGAGCACCAGCCCAGAGGGGAGAACAGTATTCCATTGAGCTGCAGATGAAAGCCTTGCATGTGGTGAGGAGCTCAGGTGTGCCAAGGAAGGACTTCGCACGATGGAGGATGCCCAGTCGGCGACTGGCTTTGGAGGCCAGCTTGGAAATGTGGTTTTCCCAGGAAAGATCATGGCAGAGAGTGAGACCCAAAAGCTTGAGTGACAGAACTTCTTCAAGAGGATTGTTCAGAACGTATTTGGGAGGGTTGTCCATTCGGTCTTTTCGGAGAGACATAGTAAGAGTTTGAGATTTGTCAGGATTGAAGGACATGTTCCACTTGTTTGACCAGTCTGTGATTTTGTCCAGGTCTGCAGAGAGTGAGGAGGCTGCAGACTGCCGATCTGAGGGATGAGGAATGGAGCGGCAGAGAGTGGAGTCATCAGCAAAGAGATAGAAAGGATTTTCCAGAGAGTTGGAGAGATCATTGATGAAGACCAGAAAAAGCACAGGGCCCAGAACACTACCTTGGGGAACTCCAGGCTGAACAGGAAGGGGAGATGAGAGAAATCCATTCAGGGCCACACGTTGACTACGACCAGAGAGGAATTCCGCAAGCCATGCGTGGAGATTTCCATGGATACCATAGGAGGAGAGTTTGGTGAGCAGAGTGGGGTGCCAGACCGTATCGAAGGCACGTGATATGTCAAGGGAGACAGCTCTGATTTCTTGTTTGGCATTGAGGACCTCCATCCATTGTTGAGACAGCAGAAACAGCATGAATGTCCAGAGTAGAATGACCTGGTCTGAATCCAAAAAGCATGATTAAAACTAATTTCACATATTCACTAATGTATAACTTTTATTATGGTTTCTTGTAATTTATATAAATGTAACTGATGTTGATTACTTCAATAATTTATTTGCTGTACAAAAATCCACAGTTTCCTGCATATTTACTTCTGCCATCAAAGGAGGTTGTTTTCACTCCTGTCTGTCTGTGAGCAGGATAACTCAAAGTTATGGACGGATTCAGACAAAACTTGGTTGACAGGTTGGGTTGTGTGACGAGGACGGATCGATTAGATGTCGGTGAAAATCCGGATAGTAGAATTTTAATGATTCTTCTCCATTGAGATTTAGGGCCAAACACGATATGTAGCAGCATATCCCAAAAAGTTATGGATATATTCGGACGATTGCCCAGGTAGGGTTTACCCGGGTATGGTTTTGAAACAGCAGATGGCTTACCTTGTAAAGCTTTTCATCGTTTCTTCATGCAGATTTATATAGCCTGGTATTGGCTTAGCGGTCAGGGTGTGGCTTGGGATTCTAGGATCCTGGGTTTGAATCCCGGTCGATCGCTGAATTAACGCAAGGGGTGTTGACTCAGCCTGTCATCCTTCCGAGGTTCGGCAAATTGAGTACCAGTTCACTGGTAATTCCCTGTGTGTCGCAAGAGGTGACTAACAGGGTTGGAGGCAGGAAGGGCATCCGGCCATAAAACATTGCTTCAAAAAGGGGACCATGGTGCCCGAAAAATGGCCTCTAAAGGTAGTTCTTCATCCACGATCATAGTAAGACGAGTCCCTCTAAACCATGAGTAGTCATGGTTGGGAGCAACAGGAAAGATAAATCCTTCAACATCCATTTCACTGTTGTAGGTACCATAAGGCAGGAGCACAACCATCTTGGGAACCACTTACTATTGTATTTTTAATTTGAACTTTTTCAACCTCGTATCTGTGGACAAGATCCTGCAGGTTGCAAGAAAGTGTTCATTCTCACCTTATTTAATGAATTACACACTCATACAAGGCCATAGAATTGATAACAAATGGTATAACTTTTAACTTTCTCCCTCTTGTTCTTAAATCAACCCTTTTCCTATTTGTGCACACCCTGTCAAGTTTTTCTCAATTTCTCCACTGGCTTTCTTTCCTTAGCAGCTTTGTGGTAGGATGGGTTAAGCCACGGTGGGTTGCCTGCACATGTGGGTTCAAAGCCTTGTGCCCAGGGCAGAAGTTTCGACACCGTTGATAGAAAGGGAACCTGTTAATATCAGTTATTAACCACAAAAAGTTTCAACTTGAACACTGCTCTTTTAAGAGTATGTGCCTCCCCCATATCCATCCCTCCTTTCCCAGGTGGTACTGTATATATGTGATGGCCTTGTAGAGTTTTCACAAAGCGATATAAATCGAAAGCAGTCAAAAAGAAGATTCCAGTAAAAGAGGGGAGGGAGTGTTGCATCACTTTTGCCAAAGTAATAATCAGACAACATAGCATTTGGATAATGTATGCAGTGTTCATTTGCACAGTTTGGGAGACAGCAGTAGTTCAAAGTGGTGCTTTTTATTAAAACGTACAAAAAAACCAGTGCAAAGTGACATCTAGCCAGTATTCTTATCACGAGACTGGGACAAGCTGGTTACAAAGGAATTTTGACCTGAGATGAAGCGTGGAAAGTGTTACACTGGCACATGGCTCATGTTCACTCCGATCCCTACGGCTGTGGCGTATTCCCTTAACAGTACAACCACCACAACTTAAAAAGCAGTGCCTGGCATCAAAAGTAGCCTGGGATTCAAATAGGATAGGCTGGGGAAGGGAGAAAGAATTGCTACAAATTATTCAATATTTGTATACTCAATAAATTCTGAGTAAATGGTTTCCCTTTCTCATGTTGGGCTATAGATATTTTGCACAGGCTTGTTCCTCGCAATAAAACAACTACAAAAACAAACATGTTGGTCCAAAAAAAAAACAAAAACGAGCAAAACAAAGCACCCGGCACAATTATCAGATTTGGTGTCTGTTTTTAGTAAAATGCCGCTCTTGTTTGCATAACATTTGTGTCTGGTTTTTGACTTGTGCCATACATTTGGAAAGCAGTGGCGTTTCTCCAACCAGAGTTTAAACCACTTCCCCCCAACCCATCCCTCCAAACAATAAATCAACCACAGTATTTAAGGAGATTCCGCTCAAGTTAAAGCGCCAGGAAATGAAGTGCTCAGCAGTGATGTCATAGTTTGATCAATGGCTCAGCTTAGTTTATTTTTGACAAAATCATAACGTCATGTATTATAGCTCGAGTAGCTCTGACCAATTCATGACTCACCTGCCTAGGCACTAAATCTGAGAAACCATTCCGACTGCCTCTAATTTTAGTAATCTCAAACATTGTACCACGTAGAGGCACCACGGGTGTGAGGACTTCTTGTTTCTGAACAGCAGCTTCCACTGCGCTGCCTGGTTGCCCGCTTTAGTTATCGACGTGTTACGGACACTCTAAAGCGATCCTGCATTGGCAACATCCTTCAAAATCTGCGTGGGGATGCTCTTTTAAAATGTTCCGACTTCTGACCAGCTTTAGTTTGCTTCAATGAAAAAATAAAATAAACTACTTGAAAAAAAGTTTATTTAATCTGTAATCGGACACTAGCAGCCTGTGAAAAAAAAAAAGAAGCCTTCGTTTCCTATCCTTGGCTTCCTGGACGTGCTCAAAGTGAAACAACAGGCTGAAGCACCATCAATGTTCTCACGTATTCACCGACCACCATGTATCAAAGCTTAACAGATTTATCTCTCCACCCTTGCCAATCTTGATTAAAAAACAAAACAAAAAAAAAACATGACAGCACGCAAGTCAAACTGTAGTTTTTTTTTCTTTTAGCTTTTTTTTTTTTTTTTTGCGCTTGTGGCCTGGCAAGAGTGCAGATAACTTTGAGAATCCTTTCCACTCGGCGTAGATAAGTGGCATGTTTGGAGCAGACTGCAATCACAATCGCAGCCGCAAACCATTTGGATAGTTTTCATCCAACGCCCAGAGATGCCACCTTATTACAGGTTCGCCGCAATCATTCATATTACGATTCTTCATCGCACCGTAGGTTGATCCGTTCCAGAGGAGGAGAAAAAAGTCGCATTTTAACCAATAAGAGCACGAGCTCAGGGTGCATGGTGTTCAGTGAACGGCTCGAGAGGTGTACTTCTCCAAGCGTGGTAATGGGTTTGGATCACTCTGGAAGGGAAATGGGGGTGGGGGAGTGTGGTGGTGCGAAAAAAATTAATACAATAAGCACTGACACATATCAAACAAGAAAGTTACAAAACCTGAAAGCATTCAGTGTGAGAAGATATTCTACTTTGCTGACACAATGAAGATGTAGTGAAATAACCTAAAAACAAGTAATCATAATACTGAAGGAACTGACCTCGGAATAAATTGGAGGTGGTTGCAAACGGAACTGTTCCATGAGAGCTTGCACAGTCTCCGGAGCACCGAGCAACAAGGAGAGAGCTGGGCCACTAGAACTGCCACAATCGTGCACCTCAACTTCATCCTCCACATTGGATTCTTCTTCTTCTTCTCCGCCAACAATCGTCATGTAACTTGGTGGAGCTACAAAAATGCAACGGCCCAATTTTTTCACAAATAGAATGTACCCATTACTCATCTTATACTAAAAGGAGAGGCGTCCGTGTCTGTCGCTTCATTCCAAAGGGTTCCTGCTGTCGAATAACGGTACCGTTGGAAAGCCGATCGATTTACTTGGAACAAAAATATGTCCGTTTAATCATAATATAGTTCCTGTTTTAAAATCCCCTCTTTCTGGGATCGAGGAAGAAGAAGCAGGAACAGGAGCTCAATGTTGTGGTTCTAACAGTAACATTTATTATTCTATGGCAGCATGTACTCTTTATAAAGACATGGAAGCAACAGCCACGACAACAAGAAGAAAGGGCAATCGGAGATTGCAGACCCTCGCCAGGACGTGTTTGTGTGGTGTATTTTGTGTGGTATTTATTAGCTGCTGGGTTTGTGTGGTTTATTGACGGCATAGATTTATGTTCAATCCAATGTGGCTGCCGAACCACATGGCCAATGACGTCATCAATTAAATTCTCCCATGCAATTTTTGTGTTTGTAGATCATGCTCAATCAGTTTCAAACTGATCAGATCAAGTGTTCTACTTGCCTAATTATGACATCATAGCAAAGGCACCGATGACAATCATGTTTATATGTTCGCCATGGGGATTAAGTACTTGACAATGAGACATGTTTCAAGTTTTTCTATGGAGCAGTTTTGCAGATAGAGGTGCAATTTTTTGTTTCGGTTTTTCCAAGATGGGTGCTTGTACCACGTGATCTACGACGTGATGATTATTTAAAAATTATACAGGAGACGCTCCTATGGTAAAAATTTCTGGGCCATTGTACCAGCGGTGGTAGAGAAAAGCACTCATGTTCTGTGCAGAGAAACACAGAAACGGACCCAAATGCCACACCCTCTTCTCTGGTGAGGGTAACTAGAGTAATCATGTTATAAAACATTCTTTTTTGCACGTATTACTTCATTTTGCATCCTTATTGACACAGAGAGACATGCAAGATGCTTTCGAAGTACAACAAGCTGTCCTTTGATTAAACCTGTCAGCGAAGCAATGCGTAGGCATGCCTAATGCTAAGAAAGAGCTCAATTGCTTGTTGGCCCGGCCTGTGAACCCAAAATTCTTTCACTGCAGCATGTACTGCCAATAAGCGAGGGGATCGAGTCCAACAGTCACTGATTAAACGGCAACCAATCGTGAACTTCTTGTATTTACACTGGATATAAAAGACTAGATGTGTATCCTCAAACTTTCTAACAAGTGCACGTTTCAGCAAGCACACCCCCCCCCACCCCCCCCCCCCAAAATACATAATTAGGGAACCTTTCAAGATGAAGATCTTTGTCACCATGTCGCCAATTATAAGGACAATGCGTATAGGCCCAGTGCCATGCAACACCAGCGTAAAAGTTCAGTGTTTGACCATGTGGGTTTGCAAACATTTACAGCCCCACCAAACAAACGGAGCTCGACACGAGACGAAATGTAATACAAATGCAAACACAAGAAATACCGCACAAGCGTCGTGTGTAACGAAAACACAAGTGCATAAATATTCATAGTCAAAGGTCAGTCATTGATGATCGCTGCTGAAACGTCTGCATTCTCAAAACTGGGTCTATCAACAAACTATGGTAATTGCATAGAAAATGTCTTCAGCTCTATATTTGGAACAGCCTCTAGCAGGCCAGAAACATCCACCCTCCTCCTAAACATTCTTGAGTTATTACTGAACTCGCATACTCGAACCAGAGACCTTCGGGACACAATTGACAATTGCACCAAAATTCAATGACATCCCGAGATTCAGATTGAAAGAGTTTGCAAAATTTCAGCTTCACCTTTGTGTTACCCCTGTCTCTGTCTGCGACAATAAAATATTTCCTCGATTACATGTTCAATTCACAAAAGACAAATCTTGGATCCACGAATACATCCAGAGCTTTATTACTATGACAGTGGTAGCTCACCTTCGGGCACAGGGAGAGACCCGCCGTCCCAGCTGGATGATGTGCTGCTCTGGCTGCTGACACTAGAAGAACGACTCCATGCATGCAGTGGGACTGTGCCCAGAACAACGGGCAAGCCGAGGCATACCTTGGATGCAACCTTCACGTCTGCACAAACCTAGGAAATAAACAGAAATAAATATATTACCATAACAAAAGCATCGTTACCCATGTTAAAAAGGTATTACTGGTTATTAACCTGCTCCAACCAAAAGAGGTGAACCGGATCAATACAGCAGATAAACAAACCTTCCTGGTGCAAAAGCAATTCGCCATTTGACTTACCACGAGGTTATATTCCACGCGGATAATGCTGCAGCTGATAACAGATGGACAGACGGGGGGTGCCTCCAAGGAACGCGCCTCCCAGACCTGACGGCTACCCGGGGCAACGGGTGTCTCGCCAGTGATAGAGGCCACCAGTTGCCGTACACGCTTTACCCGTCCCTTTGCCAGAAAGGTTTGCGTTTGATAGAGGGCAGCTCGAGCCACAAATGGCCGTGACGTGGCATTCTCAAACTCTGCGTTTACTGGAATGGCCTCTCCTGGGGATGTTATAAGATACAAGATGCAACAAGTGATGTAACATAACAGCAGTAGTAGCAGTATTAGTTATTCCATTTAATCTGTAAAACATAGAAGACTACTTATTCTGTAAAGTTTATGAAGGATACTTGCTTTACCCTACAGTATAATGTGATGCTTTGGAAGAGAACAACAAAATAAATAAATAAACAGCTTTAAATGTGAGCAGCATATCAACACAATCCTGGCATTTGAAAACTTCAGCTATCCTTAGCTTGTTCCTGTGATATATAGTTACAGAAAACAGCTAGATGACAAAACGTCGAGAAAGTGGTGAGCAGCACTGGCGGTGCAGTGCATGAAGTGGTGAGAAGCACTGGGGGTGCAGGGCCTGACCATCTAATTTTAAGCCATATTGGGATTGTTGCTTCCAAAATTATCCATCTCTATCTCTATCTATTTTAGCCTGGTGTTGGCTTAGCGGTTAGGGTGCCGGCTTGGGATCCTAGGATCCTGGGTTCGAATCCCGGTCGATCGCTGAATTAACGCCAGGGGGGTTGACTCAGCCTGTCATCCTTCCGAGGTCGGCAAATTGAGTACCAGCTTGCTGGAATGAATGATCCCGGTGTGTACCCCGGTTTAGAATAGGTGCACCGTATCCCTGCGCATCGTAAGAGGCGACCAAGGGTTGGCGTCAGGAAGGGCATCCGGCCATAAAAACATTGCCTCAAACAGGGAACCATGATTGTCATGGGGCCCGCAAGGCTAACCCCCGCTCTAGCGGGGAAAATGGCCTTAAAACGATCATTCATTCATTCTATCTATTTGACAGGTGCATAAACGAGGTGCTGTATTGTAAAACAATCAACTTGTCCAATCTCTTACACATGACATTATACTGCATGCAGCAATAAAGAGGTAAAGTGACTGCATAATGCAAGGAAAGCAAAAGAAGAAATTATGCACAAAGCCTAAATCAAAGGTGTGTATGCTTATTTGACCCCCACCCCCCCCCCCCCCAAGGTCCCTAAAAAGGCGGATGACCTACCGAGACAATAACCCTTGCGTGCTATTTTGGCAGATATCGAGACGTTTCCCGCCATGCAGAGCCAACTGCGAACCATGCGTTGTTTTGACTCGGCAACCGGCATCTGCACAGCAGTAAACACGGGAATGGAGATAAGATGGACGGTGATCAGTGTATATAATCAACTGGAAGACGTCATCATGTTGAATCTTTGCATTTTCGTTGTACAACAATGAAACAACAAAATAGCAGGCAGATATACACATTGCACCATCACAGTGGAGGGAAGTGGTGAGGGATAAAAATTGAGAAAGGGTGGGTGAGGGAGGGTAAAATTCAACATCAACGAGCCAACTTACCTTTCATATGTCGCTTATATGTATCAGAATGCATTTTGCAATGCAGTTACACAAAGCATGCATAACCGTTTGGCCTTTTCACCCTTTATCAGATGACGACTGCCTTAATTTAGACAAACCCATTGCCATTATGCATTCTACAGATCCACAAACCTAAATCTTGCTTCATCAATTTGCAAAGGGCTTCCAGGAAAGAAAAGGTTACAGCTGTTTCTCAGTGTAATTTTGGATCAGCTAAGGAACTAACAGTGTCATCTAACTTACTTGAGGAAAGTACGATTTGGCAACAAGGCAGCAATAACCAACCCCCACCACCCCACCATCACTGCCCCTTCAAAATACTGTTTTGAAGTTGCTGCTGTGAAGGGTGGTCGGGCTTTGCAGTCGCCAAACTGTATTGCGTTGATTCTGCATCCCACAGCTTGCACGACAAACGGTGATAAAAGGAGCTCAGGATACCACTTGCAGAAGATGTGGAGTCCAGGAAATCAAGCCCTCCCCCAATAAGGTCAATCCCTTTTGCCGCTGAAGTGAGATGACATTCTCACTACCTTGGATAGTAGTAGCATCACTGGCAGTGGTGCTCCCTTACTACAGCGTTTGTAGTTGCCCACAAGGTATGTTGACCAAAGCAAGGAGAAAAAAAATAAAATAAAAGAATAGAATTGTTAACTACCATTTCCTCTGGTCGGGATGCTCCGATGGAGGAGTCTGGTTGCATCTCAAGGGTCCTTGAGAAGTAGGTGAAGCACCGCCATCTTGGAAGCCCACAAGCGAACAACCCACCTGTGCTCCATCCTGCATGCCACCCACCGGCCTTGCAATGCGTCGAAGAATGAGATGGTTTTGCAGCAGGTCTGGTCTGCAGATTACCTGGGATAAGAAGCAGATGAAACGAGCTTGCACGTTCCACTTCCTTGGACCACAGGATCTCTTTAAATGGCACTTCCACCTGTGGTGAGGTTCAGGATTGAGCCCAGAAATGCAGTAAGGCTTGAAGGTGCACCATCTGGAGGTAGATGCACTCCCAAGTACACGGTATTCTGAGCCACTCTACCTTCTTCTTTCCTATATGGGACAGAAGTAAAGAGATATTAGAATCTAAGAAGATGGAGAACGCCCATCATACACGTCGAGTTACTGCAGTTGTCCAGGGTCCTGCTGGCTCCAAGCTCGTGTCCAGGTCTTGGGACCACTGGATGGCAGGTATGCAGCATCCGGGTTTTGGTACAGGCTGGAAAGCAGAACCATACTTGTGTTGCCTCCAGGAGAGCAGCCCACGAGATGACGAAGGAAATGTTTGGCTTCCATCGTATATTGGAGCTTGCAAATCCATCGAAGAAGTTCAATGGAGCAGTTGATTGACGTGCTTCGAGGCAACTCGTGGCCTCTAA
Source organism: Myxine glutinosa (assembly GCF_964187855.1). Classification (NCBI taxonomy): domain Eukaryota; kingdom Metazoa; phylum Chordata; class Myxini; order Myxiniformes; family Myxinidae; genus Myxine; species Myxine glutinosa. The sequence continues at coordinate 44,957,637 of NC_136266.1, read as the reverse complement.
TGCAGTACATGCTGGAGTCTATTGTACATATTTTGTTCAAAGTTAAATTTGACTTATACGCAACATTAAACAGTGTTTTATGTGTCTTAAAAAGACCTTGTTCTTTTTTGAAAATACATTCTTTGAAATGTCAAAAGCAAGCAATGATGAAAAGGGAAGTGTTAATGGTAAGGAAAGGAATGGGTGTGGGTGTGGGAGAAAAATAGAGGTCAATGTGAAAGGGACCATTTGTTGAAAGGTAGCTGACAGCTATCCAAGCTGCCTTTTCCTTCCTGTTCTGAATAAATGCGTTCCCACAAATTTAGGATGCTCGTGCCAACAGCTTGAGAAACCAACGCACATCCTGGGTTTGTGAGAAGTGCGACATCGGTGCAAGTACTTAATGCTGCCGTGTAAGGCTCCATGAGCCATGCCAATCCAAGTTGCTTTTCTTTTATGCTTCCCAGAAAAGGTACAACATCAGGAACCTTTCCTTTTTCAATTTTTTTTTTTTTTAAATCCACCACCCAAGGCCAGCCTTTCCCCTCTCCCACAAATTCCGCCTTTGCTGGATACCAAAATCGGGTTTCACCTCTTCAACACGAGCAACACAAGCACATAATGGGCTCAAACAAGCAATGGCAAATGATTGAACACAAAACAAGTGGGGTTGGGGGTTTGGGGGGAAAATATTCATTTTTTTATTGTATCAAACAGTTTTAAAATGAGTCAGTATTGTTCAGTACTGCAACCCGCAACACCCATCTGGCAGGTTGCTATAAATAAATAGAAAACCCTAAACTTTATATACATGCCACGTGGGCTTTTAGGGCGTTTAATGGTGATCCCACCTCACACACTCAGAAGCACACCTTTCTTGCGAGTCATGTCTGGAATATAGACATTGCTGCTGGCTGAGGGTGGAAGCAGTTAACTGAAGTGAAAAATAACAGAAAAAGAAAGAGAAGATGGTCATGGTAGAGGACAAACTTAAGAATGACAAAATATTGCAGAACCTAGTGAGATTTATCACTGACCAGCAAAGGTGGCGTATTCAGGTCGACGCTCTCCAGTACGGTGATTTCAGCCCTAGCTCGGCGTGCCAGACTCCAAGGACAGAACAGCTTGGCCTTCACCCAGTAGCGCACCCAACCATATTTTCCTTCAAATGAGTTAGGCAAGGCTCTAGACAGACAGACAAAGGTAAAGATAATTAGGAGTGGGTTTAATCAATCTCAGCAAATGTCTTACCTTCTCACATTGCTTCTTTCAATCATAATATAGCAACTGTTACGGATTCGTCACTTCCGTTGTGGTGGTTTGCATCCACTGTAAATATTTGATTCCATGTACTATTATTGTTTTCAAAAGGTTTATTGTCCATGAACCGTTTTCAAAAGGTAAAAAAGTTAATGTTAAAAGAAACAGGAAACCGGATCGGGAACCGGACAACGAGAAAGGGGGCGGAGCGAATGAGTCGGACAAGAAAGCCGAGTTGCTCCGGGTTCTGAAGCGAACGTTGGCGAGCCAGAGTCACTCGCGAACTTTCGGGTTTCCGGGAAGGATTCCTATGACAGAGTTGTCATCGCTGTGACCGGTCAACCTGCATGTCAAGTTTTGCGAACGATTCAGGAGAGAATCATCACCGTGCCGTGCACCACGAGACCGGGTCGTCGGCCATTTTGACTTGCGCAGGACTTATGCTTCGCTCGCGGTTTCGTCTCTTTTCGACCATCTCCCCTGCATTCAGACGTCGATCTGGGGCGTGTGTGTGTGACGTGGCTTTTTGAAGGTTAATTCGTCCATACCCGAGGGTGTGATCTCTCAGTCGCCTGTAGGGCACCTTTGGATTTCCCAGGGGCCTTGAGGGGGCTTTTGTGCAGCTTCGGCTGTGTGACTGTATTTGCCATTCGCACGGGATTCTGGTCTCAATTGGACCTCGTTCTGGCGATCGCTGGAGCGAATCAATTTCGTCTCGAAGCCGGGAATAAGAGACATTGGGGAATGTTCGTGTTTCACTCACTTGGAGCACAGCGAGTTAAATATTACAAAACTGATGGTACCATCATAGGACATATTGATTGTACTTTTGAATACTATTATGGTTGTACTGTTATTCTTGTGCGATTTTAATACAATATTTGTTTGTGAGTAACAATTGGGGTGGCTTCTCCCTTGATCTTTGACATACAGAATAACACATTTTTCTGCCGTGACTCCTCTCCGGGCTCGGAGGTACACCGTGACCAGGGGGTCGGGGAGGAGCACGTAACACAACCAACAATAAAACACGGCCTGAACATCTTTGTGACAGTTTTTCACATAAAGACTGCATTCAATGGAAAGCTCAACGCTGGCAGGATAGCATCTAGGTATGCGTATTCGCCCTTAGGCTGTCTAGCCTGAGTTCGAATCTCAACCCAGCTGTAAATGCATGTGTGCGCCATTCATCGAATGGAGGTTAAGCTGGAGGACCCATCTGTCAGCACCGGTCGTTGGAGGATGTTAAAAATTCCACGGTGTTTCGCAAAATGCTGGCGCGTTATCGCTGGTATCCTGAACAAATTCCTGCTAGCTTCAGTCGACCAGCATATGTCTGGCCAGCCAGTTCGTGAAAGACTTGGGATTTTTAATTTTTTTAAACAATCGTCCTGGACCGACCCCTAGAAGGTGGTGGGAATAATTGGACATGGTAAAAAAAGAATGTTATTCAAAAAGAAACTTGCGTTAACTTAATGGCTGTTTGCTAAAACACAGCTGTCAGCTTATTATTTGCCTCGAACAGTTGCACCTCCAAGCCTCTCGACCTCAATGTCAACAGGAAAAAAAGGACGTTAACAAAACAAAAACAAAGGCATTCAGATTCTGAACGAAAGCATTCTTAGAACATCGTTTTATTCATGTCAAATATACCGTACTTCACATTTGGGCATAGCACATTTCCATTGTACCAACAACCAAATAAGTGTTAGTTACTGTATATCCAAGTCTCCAATTTCTTCCCTGTTGATGCAAAGCAAAAAAAATACCCAAAAGAGAGAGAGAGCATGACCACATAGAGTTTAATCTCTTCTGAAATCCCGAGTGTGACGCAGAAGAAGCCGAATCAAGGGAAAAAAAAAAAAAGCGGCAGAATCAACGAGTCGATGCAAGGGGTAGGTTGGATTCGGATTTTTGGCAAACACAAATGGCAATCTGCAAGACAGGCTGGTTTTGCGCATTCTGCGATGTACAAAGGAACAACTCTCGCCGAGATGCATCACGCATTTCAAAGCACACCGAAACAGAAAAACAAAGAAATAATACCAATCGAATAAACACTGCCTTCCATGTGCAACTTTGCAGGCCCCTGTGCGAATCCAGCCATACTAGATTGTGTTGCACAAAATCAACTATTATTAACATGTCGATGCTCTATGTATAGCATTCAGCGGACTGACTTTTGCATTTGGATCCTCGGCAATAGCATGACAGATCATCGTGCCCCCTCCCCTACATATTGATACAAAAATGACCAAAGATGGATCAGACAAATTAAAGAAACACTGTTTTGTTTCCAGCTGTTCAAATTAACAGTACTACCCTTTCTGTTCTCGACACAAAGACCCTCTATGTACAACTCAAAACCAGCCCGAGTTAACGGTGCCATTCTGCTCTCCCTCGCCTTGGACTTGTATAATGTCGCAGAAAGCACCGCACTGGCTTCAACACAATGCCACGACAACAATGGCAAGGTACGACAGGTGTGAAGGTCATTTCGCAAAGGAATCGTTAAAAGCAGAATGCAAAACCAGCTGCCAAGGCAAAGGTTAAACAAACTTTAAATTCACCTTTTGAGTAAGGTTATGCTGCAAATAATATACTGGGAACAGATTGATGCCCAGAGGACGTCTTTTTTTTTTTTTCTCTCTCTCTTCTTGTTTACAGATTTCTGTGCTTGAACCCAGATGCTCTGCTCCTGCTGGCACCGCCCTCTTTGGCTTATCATTCATGTCATTGGCTCCCCAAGTTTGCGTCGCTTGCTCGCCATTGGCTCCGCTGTTGCCAAGATGTTACGTGCGAGTTCTCTGCAGTGTGCATTTCATGCACAACCACAAAGCCACAAGTGCCGTGGACTTTTAAATACCAAGCCGAGGATTGTGAGGGTGGAAAGTATGTGATAAGTGTGAGCATTCGAACAGCAATTTGGAGATACATCGTTTACTGAGGATGCGAGGCCATCTGAAATGCATGAACGCGTGCGTCGTGAGGTTGACGGCCCAGAGCCGCTTCGTTGAAATGTCGAATTTTACAGCGAGCACCACTCAAGTTGTTTCGCACTCATGGCAAGCCGCCATTTTGCGTCAAAATCCCCAAAAAAGGAAACGGCTTTTCACAACGGCCAAAGCTATAACCGAGCACATCGATTCAACATCAAACTCATTTTGTACGTGACGCATAGTAGTCCGACAACGCTCGCCACATTGTTTAACCGCACCTGGTTATTCATAGAGATGTATAAAATTGACTCGTGAATGTATGTGCGTGCAGCCATCACCAGCCCTCGCTCACCCTGCTGGCAGCACGAAGCTGAAATCAAACTCCTGATGTCCAGATGGCAGGACCAGCAGCTGTTCATCAGGTCTATCGACATCTGGAGCACAAGAAAGGAAAGGGTGGTGTTGGTGGAAACCACTATAGCCTTCTGTTTGTTGACATCCATGTTTTGTGTTCTTTTACACAAAAAAATATTAAGCATTTAGAAATATCAAATTATTTTGCCGAGTGTTCAAGTTTACCAACTGCCATTCATCCCTTCGGCAAAGATCAGAAACTGGCTTTTCTGGTACCATTTGAAAAACAATAAAACAGATTAAGGGAAACAATGCAACAAAATATCGAACAAATATGTCCCTTTAATCAAATAAAACAACAAAATATCTAACAAATATGTCCCTTTAATCAAATAAAACAACAAAATATCGAACAAATATGTCCCTTTAATCAAATAAAACAACAAAATATCGAACAAATATGTCCCTTTAATCAAATAAAACAACAAAATATCGAACAAATATGTCCCTTTAATCAAATAAAACAACAAAATATCTCTCAATATGTAAATATATGCTATTATTTCTTTTCTTTTTTTTAAACAAAATATCAGAATGATCATCAAACTCATCAATTCTTCGGCGAAGGCCATTTCTTGTTTATTTTTGCAGCACGTTTCACCTTCGGGTTAGCAACCGCCCCCCGCCCCCCCAACATGCGTGCGATACCGCAAGCCTGAGCAGAACTGCTATAACCATGAACCTGTTTACTCGCCACCTCAAGCTGCACTGGATCGTAAAGAACGAGCAGTTAAACTGTTGACTCTTCTCCCTTCACGCTATGCTGCGAGCAATGAAAATGGTGGGTTCCGAGCCCGGTCGACCACCCTGCGTCACTCCAGGTCAACGTTGTGCCGTTGGTTAACAATCTGCTGCAGGTTCGCATCACCGCAAGCGGTGTGCCAACACAAATGTCAAGATTTTTCTCTAACATTCGGCTTGCAAATCATCTCGTCGTTTTGCTTTAGTCTCTTACCTGCTAATCTTTTGAAAAGTCATTTCACAAAAATGGAATCACAATCTGAAATAGTAAAACTGGTAAACAAGTCGAATTTATTATTTAAATTAATGCCCATCACATAGTTCTGCGAATATAATTGTGGTATAATTGTATTGTGGTAGTGCACGACATATAATTGTGGAGAAAAACAATATAATCCCTTGGGTGAAAGGCTGAACACCTGAGCAAAACAAGTCCCTTTACCATGAGGTTTGCGTTGTAAAAATAAGGAACCGTCTGTGCTCGAACAGAAACCAACACCACAAAAGGATTCAACATTGCAAACTGCAAACATTGGATTTTAACTCGTTTTTTAATGGCACATCTATAGTACAAATGCGAAGAAGAAGGAAAGTCGGCACCTTTGGGGAAGCATTTTTGTTGCTCCCATCTTGGGATACGGACAAGGCGAGGATCCCAGGTCCAGATTTCAAACATTGTCATCCAACAGCCTTGTAAAATTACACTAATGTTTCCCAGTGCACTTGCCATACATATATTGCAAGTTCCTTCATGGCAACCAGCTTGGTGGTGGAGTGGGAGGGGGAAACGAATGTTGCATTGCCCTCACTCGTGGAGGTTCAATTCCCATGGCTGCTTGAAATCTGGCCGAGAGAGATCGGCCACAACGAGTCCATTTTCCTACAGAAATACCAACTGCGACACCGCAACAACCAGTATCTAGGCCTACATTATAAAACCTGAACTGCCACCACCTCCATGAGAATGACAATTTCAGTTTAGGGGTGTAAAAGGGAGAAGGGGGGGAGGGGAGGGGAGGGTTAACAGGATCTAAGGCTCGTGCATAGTTGCAAAATAAATCATGAACACACATGCATAAACATACACGAGACAACACCGGATTCGACTCCAGACAAACAGCTGCTGGGCTTGAGGGAACAGACATCGCATCCGAAAGTGCTCTGGGTACCGGCGACACCATCTTCACGGTCGCTTGTTCTCTCCGCACCCAGCAGGACCATCAAGGATAAATTTCCTCCTCACCGTGGATGCCAACCCAAACCGAGCTCTATCCTTTCAATGCTGCGCATCAAGCAAGGAAGCAGCATGTACAATTTTTAAAAAGTGTTTGGTACGACTCAGCCAGAGTGGGAATCTAACCTCCCCGACTCAGAGCAGATGCTCCAACCATTCTGCCACCGACTCTGCCACCTTGTAGTTCTTATTGCCGTATCCCAATCCATGGTTGGAGGAGGATTCCAGAGCCCCAATTTGGGAAAGGGAGGGGATTTGTAAAGCCCCCAAAGCTGGTTTATGCTGGGAATTGGCACTGCTAGGGTGCCGGCAACAATCGCCTACTCTTTGCAAGACACTGCTGGATCTTTAACATCCACCAGACGAGTCCCCATCGTAATGTCCCATCCAACTGATTGTGAATTAATTGATACAATAAATAATCTGCCTATAAAGTACCAGATTGACAGTTTAGAATGACACCTGAAACCAAATCCTACCAACCCACATAAGATGTCCTGCTCTCTGGACCAAGATGTCCTGCCAACCCACATACGAGTACGAGGCAACAAAGCCAAGCAATGGGTTGGTAAACAAAGACATTCACCAATAATTGCCATCGAATTTTTTTATTTATTTATTTGTTCGAGTGCCATAGAGCATAGTCACAGGCACCGAGATGCACACCAACCATTTAGGAAGAGTGACACCGTCATCGAACGGTTCACCGTATAATCGGGGAACAAGCAAATGTGCTTGGATCAGGCTTGCATTCATGGGCCTAACCAAGTAAGGAGTGGAGAAAGACAACACATGGAAGTCATAGTATATTTAAAAAGAAGAAGAAGAGATCACATATTGGGCCAGGAGACATTTTGAATGCAATTCTTCATTCGCCCTTGTCAACGGCTTCGAAGCTGTTGGGTAAACATGGTATGCGGTAGCACACGGTGCAAGGTTTCAAGAGGCAAGCCTTCATGCCAGCATTTTGTACCAGGCCGATCCAGACTCGGTGCCAAATCTTACAGCTGTGCATGCCGTCGATGGCATGAAAGGAAAGGAATGAATAATAATAATTAAATAATGAACTGCAAAAACGATTTAACGACTTCCTTGCAGATCTCACGACAATAATAACAGTCGGTGAGACGAATGCTCATGAATGTATGGCAGCAACGTTTGCTTGAAACAGTCGAGTAGACAAACCCAGGGAATATTGGAACAAATAATGGCAATACCACTAAAAGCATTGAAAAACAACTTTGTCATGCATTGCCAAATTTCCACAACTAGGTTTCACAAGACGCTCAAGCATCTACCCGCCCACAACAAATGGCTTACCGTCATTATCAAGGAGCAATGCCATCAATGTGTTTTGTCCTAAAAAAAGGCCTTATTTATTTATTTATTCACTTATACAGGGAGCAAAGTCTCACTGAAGACCTTGCACACAGGTCACGTCCGCGACGAGGATATTTGGAGACTTCAAGGTGAAATCTTAGATCGATTACAAGACGTTGGCGGGATTTAAACTTGGTACCATGCCAAGATGAGTCGGGCCAAACCTTTTCATCCAGAAAGTACACTTTCAACTGTAAGCACCGACACGAGTAATAATACTTCTGGACACTTGCCACAATAATTCCTACAATATTCCAAAACAATCAAATCATTTCTCTCCATTCACCTATGGGATCTTTAATCACAAATTTCTTGTCGAACTCTTCTTCTTCTTCTTCTTCTTCTTCACGTATTCACAAGACACGTCACAGCTACAATCTAAAATTCCAGTTTCCTGATAATAAAAACGTCAAACATGATGTTCAGACCTGCCCGGGCTTGTGCGAAACCGATGTTTTCTCCACGTCCAGTTTGAAGTACCACAACATTGTTGCGGAATCGTAAAACACCCTAAATTGTGGGGCTTTTACCGACATCACACACCATAATTTGGGACTCCCGTTAAAACATGTCAAGGAGCCCAATCAACAGTTGGAAAGTCCAATGCTAACGAGATCATAAATGTATAATATAATTGCTTTGAAATCTCCAGCAACAAACGTTGAAGCCCAAGAGAGGTCGCTTTCACATCGCAGGCAGGTCGGTTGTCTCTTTCTTTTTTTTTTCTTCTTCCTCTTTTTTTTTTTAACCATCTCTTCTCCGATATTGCTCCCTCTGTGCACTGCACACCTCAACTCCTTTGTTCCTCGCTTCTCCCCTCGATGGAACTGCCTTCCAGAGGTCATTCTTTGCCACTCTTTGATCCAGGGGTTGAAGCATCCAGCGCACTGCCACCTCATATCATGAACCATCCTGACCCATGATCTTTATTACTCCCATTAACCCTTCCTAACCCAACCCTTTGGTTTCAGTGTTTCCCCCGCTTTCTGCTCATTCATTCCCTTGGTGGCCCAACTACACTAGTCAGTTCAACCATGCTCTTCCATGAGCCTCACTCCTGTACTACAAAAAAAAAAAAAAAAGGTGGAAAGAAGGAAACAACAACAAAAACCACAGCACTTATTTCACTAACTTGTGCTAAACCAGGTAAGGCAATCACCATGATGAGGTAACCTATTACACATCCAAGTAAATGAGAAAGCGGATAGGGGAGATGTGGAAGAACAAGGAGGGGAAGATCAGAGAAAGGCAGATTCGAGTAGCAAGGAATAAGCAGAGGGAGAGACAAGGAATGGGGAACGCCGTGGGGAGGGGGCAAGCAGAGGGGATGGTGGTGGCTTAAAACAAATAAAGAAATCGTTGTTGCCATGCACTAATCCAGAAGATGGGATCCACACCCCTTTAGACACGTAATACAAATCAACACACTTTTAACTTATGACAGCAATAAAACTTCCTTTCATATTCCTTCAACCTATTCTTCCCCTCTAATCTCCACCCACGCACGCAGCCCTGGTGCGCATTGGCCCTCATGCCAGCTGGACCGCACCCGCGGTGCACGCATGCGCGTCCCGGCCAATGAGCGCGCGGCGAGTGCGGCTCCAAGCCGGTTTGAGCAGGCGCGCGCCGGCGTAACGGAGTCGGGATCCTTGCGCGAGCTATGCCATTCCAGGACAAAATAAATAAATAAAGGACACGTACAAAGACCTCGGCAAATCGTATCCATTTTAAATCTCACAACCTTGACTCGTATACACTTATAAAATATCAAATATGAAGCTAAAAAATTCCTCTAATTACTCCTTCGGTGGTGCCATGGGAACTTTGGGCACATAATGCGGTTAAGCTCGAGGGTTGTGGTTTGTCATTCGAATTAGTCATACAGTGGGGGACATCTTAGAGACTGGGAGTCACTCCCTGGATCACCGGACCCAATCTGGAGGCAATTTTCATCGTTACAATTGCTGCTGGAGCCCTCGTGATCATGCACGCGATTGTGGGGGGGGGGGGGGGGGGGGGGGGGGGGGGGGGGGGCACGCCATTTTGGCTGCTCAGAAACCCAAGCAAAAGGTCCTCAGAACGAGACACCCAGAATAGTCCAAGATACGCCAGCGACTCCTTTTTGAATATACAAGTGTATTTAATTATCAGGGAAGCATTTGTTCCCCTCAGTTTTAAACATACATTTATTTAAAAATAAACCGCTGGCATTTATTGGACTATTGCGGGTTTCTCGTTCCGAGAACTCCTCGTACCAGGACGCCAGTAGTCTGGCTTCAGACAAAACAGAGGCCGAGCACAATTGCCTGTTGTAAATCCCAAGGATAAATGGCCATGATCGTTCCAAACTCCCAAGTAGTCCTTTCCGGCGAACAATGTGCACTGTAATGGGAATTGTTCAGATATAAAGAAAATTCACATCATTACGAATTGGAAATAAAAAGACTCAGAAGCTCTTTGTGCTAATGTTTTTTGATAAAACGATGATTATGACAACTTGTGAGTTTAACAATGGTTCCAAGTTCAACGACTGGTTCTGGAGATGTTTAGACCCTCTGCAAATCTACCCAGCACCACCACCAGCATCCTTGGTATGTCCACACCCAAATCAATGGCTCTCAGCTCGACTTGCACATTGGATCAACATCAGGAAGTGTGAATCCTTTATTGGATCTGAAGACATACCTGCCCAAAAGAGATCAAAAGGACAGGGATAAAACCGTGCAAGGACAGGTGTTCATGGATTGGTGCTGGAAGAAGCGCACCATTGCTGATCGCGACTGTGGGTTCAAGATGAACACCAAAGTGTCCTTCAATGTTTACGCATCATATCGTAGGTGACCGTGTGAAACACCATGCAGACAATGGCAAACTACCGCAGCCAGATTACTCGGATGCCTTCAAGCAGAACTGTCCAAACAGGGTATTATTAACGCACAGACAGGTGGGGCAAAACAGCAGGTAAATGAAAGGTGAGGTCTGGTCGGTACAAGTCATATCGGGTCACGCTGGCAACTCGAGGAGCAGCTTTCGAGTCTCCAAGGAGAGGAGGGGGAGATTTAAAGACCAGTATGTAATGGCTGATGTGCACCTGGCAAGACTGACCCAGACATGCAATACACAATGACGAGGACCTGCACCCCGTATACTATTGTTTAGCCAACACAATACAAGTCTGAATACACACACCACACACACACAAGACAGAGACAGACAGACCCACACACAAAGACAGAGACAGACCCACACGCAAAGACAGAGACAGACCCACACACTATACAGAGACAGACACAGGCAGACCCACACACAAAGACAGAGACAGACACACACAAAGACAGAGACAGACCCACACACAAAGACAGAGACAGACCCACACACTATACAGAGACAGACACAGGCAGACCCACACACAAAGACAGAGACAGACACAGACCCACACACAAAGACAGAGACAGACACAGACACAGACACACACAAAGACAGAGACAGACCCACACACAAAGACAGAGACAGACCCACACACAAAGACAGAGACAGACCCACACATTATACAGAGACAGACACAGGCAGACCCACACACAAAGACAGAGACAGACACAGACCCACACACAAAGACAGAGACAGACACAGACACAGACCCACACACAAAGACAGAGACAGACACAGACACAGACACACACAAAGACAGAGACAGACCCACACACAGAGACAGACCCACACAGAGACAGAGACAGACCCACACAGAGACAGAGACAGACCCACACAGAGACAGAGACAGACCCACACAGAGACAGAGACAGACCCACACAGAGACACACACACACACACACACACACACACACACACACACACACACACACACACACACACACACACACACACACACACACACACACACACACACACACACACACACACACACACACACAAACACACACACACTATACAGAGACAGACACAGGCAGACCCACACACAAAGACAGAGACAGACACAGACAGACCCACACACAAAGACAGAGACAGACACACCCACACACAAAGACAGAGACAGACCCACACACAGAGACAGAGACAGACACACACACACACACACACACACACACACACACACAGAGACAGACCCACACACAAAGACAGACAAACAGACAGAAAAACACACACACTATACAGAGACAGACACAGGCAGACCCACACACAAAGACAGAGACAGACCCACACACAGAGACAGAGACAGACCCACACAGAGACAGACCCTCACACAAAGACACACCCACACACAGACACAAACACAAACACACACACACAAAGACAGACAGACAGACAGACACACACACACACACACACACACACACACACACACACACACACACACACACACACACACACACACACACACACACACTCTTGGCGATATCATATACTAGCTACTAATACTATAGGGGGGTGGTGGTTGGGGGGTGGTGGTTGGGGGTTGGGGGGGGGGGTGGGGTGGGTGGATACACACACCAAATTGCTGATCACAGATTAATTTAAAGCCGATCTAATCATATCATCATCATCATCATCATCATCATCACACACAATGGTTTAACAGCGCTCCGGAACCATCCTGTCCAACGAAGACCGTACCGGTGTTTCCCAGCATCGTCTCTCGATGACAGAAGTACTCGAGTTCGTCGCTGTAGTTCTGAGTGTACGCCGTGTTGGAACCGGCGCTCCGGGACTCGTTCCACCGGACTTGGGCACAACCACGGGCTTCGAGCCGCAGCAGGCGGACCCGTAGTGGAGCTCGAAGGTCTAAGGCGACCCGACCTCGCACGGTCTCCCCGCTGCGGTAGCAAGGCTTGGCCGAGTCTCCGGGTACCGCGGGGTCCAGAACTATCTTCATGGAGCGGACTCTACCCAAGCCTACCATAGTCGTGCTCTTGGTCTAGCCTCGAAGGGGGCGGGAGCAAAGCGGATCGACCAGCTGTTCACCGAGGCTGCTCCAAGGAGAGAGACGGAGAGAGAGATCGAGAGAGAGAATGAATGAGAAGAACACAGGAGCAATGGCGAACGAGCGATGCCTCTGGTTGAGTAAACGCACCGCGAGCTATGACTCATTCACAACCGTCGCCAACATGCACCTGTTCGAATGTCAAACCAAGAAATGTCGAAAATGTCTTTATATCGCTTTTTCTTACAAGCCCTTTAACTGCTGAGAAAAGGCGGAGCTTTCTTTTGAATGACGGGTAACGGGGCGTGGTTTATAACGACGACTGCTGGTCCAACGCGTAAATAGGTCTCTGCGCATGCGCGTACAGCTCATCGCGGGCTGCACGTCGGCACGCATGAAGTCATGAGGCGTCGTCATTCCTCATGACGTCGAGGGGTGTCGGCCATTCCGATTGGCTGTTTTACATAATGGGGATTCCCTCATTTTCCTGGGTTGTCGGGAAGCTCCTTACATTCTGAAACATCATTGTTTCTCGTAATTTATCCTTTTATCGTTACCCAATTGTTTAAGGTGATGAAGCGAATTGATAAAATAAATACAGAAGGGTTTCTCAGCAAAGCAGATTGATATGACCATGAGGAAGCCTGAGTATGAGGAGGAGAGGGATAATTCTAGGGAAGACGTCTTTGCATTCAGAAAGCAGTTGATGCTCGGAATGGTTTCCCTGGAAAGGCAGTGGCACAGAAACAGTAGAGAAGTTTAAATTTAAGTCAGATACTATATATTCACTATTGGTACCTACAAGCATTGGGGTGTGAGGGCCGAGGGGTACACAGACGTTAGCAGGACTGGTATATGCAGCTTGGGTATGGATGAGTGTTTGTATATTGTGTAGGGATTTAGATGTCTGTAAGAGGATCTCACAAAAGGTGAATATGCAGTGATGTTTGTTCATCCCCCAATCCACAGCCATCTTCAACCCCCCCCCTCCTCCCCCACGCAGACTTATATATATTTATATATAATATGTATGTGTATATTTATATATGTATGTGTATATATTTGTATATGTATGTGTATATATTTATATATGTATGTGTATATTTATATATGTATGTGTATATTTATTTATGTATGTGCATATTTATTTATGTGTATATATTTATATATGTATGTGTATATATTTATATATGTATATATATTTATATATGTATGTGTATTTTTATTTATGTATGTGTATATATTTATATATGTATGTGTATATTTATATATGTATGTGTATATTTATATATGTATGTGTATATTTATATATGTATGTGTATATTTATATATGTATGTGTATATTTATATATGTATGTGTATATATTTATTTATATATGTATGTATATATTTATATATGTATGTGTATATTTATATATGTATGTGTATATTTATATATGTATGTGTATATTTATATATGTATGTGTATATTTATATATAAATATATATTTATATGTATGTATATATATTTATTTATTTATGGATGTGTATATATTTATATATGTATGTGTATATTTATATATGTATGTGTATATTTATATATGTATGTATATATATTTATTTATTTATGGATGTGTATATATTTATATATGTATGTGTATATTTATATATGTATGTGTATATTTATTTATGTATGTGTATATATTTATATATGTATGTGTATATTTATATATGTATGTGTATATTTATATATGTATGTGTATATATTTATTTATTTATGTATGTATATATTTATATATGTATGTGTATATTTATATATGTATGTGTATATTTATATATGTATGTGTATATTTATATATGTATGTGTATATTTATATATGTATGTGTATATTTATATATGTATGTATGTATATATATATATTTATTTACGTATGTGTATATATTTATATATGTATGTGTATATTTATATATGTATGTGTATATATTTATTTATATATGTATGTGTATATATTTATTTATATATGTATGTGTATATATTTATATATGTATGTGTATATTTATATATGTATGTGTATATTTATATATGTATGTGTATATTTATATATGTATGTGTATATTTATATATGTATGTATATATATTTATTTATTTACGTATGTGTATATATTTATATATGTATGTGTATATTTATATATGTATGTGTATATTTATATATGTATGTATATATATTTATTTATATATGTATGTGTATATATTTATATATGTATGTGTATATTTATATATGTATGTGTATATTTATATATGTATGTGTATATTTATATATGTATGTGTATATTTATATATGTATGTATATATATTAATTTATTTATGTATGTGTATGTAGTTATATATGTATGTATATATTTATATATGTATGTGTATATTTATATTTGTATGTGTATATTTATTTATGTATGTGTATATATTTATATATGTATGTGTATATTTATATATGTATGTGTATATTTATATATGTATGTGTATATTTATATATGTATGTGTATATTTATATATGTATGTGTATATATTTATTTATATATGTATGTGTATATATTTATATATGTATGTGTATATTTATATATGTATGTGTATATTTATAAATGTATGTGTATATTTATATATGTATGTGTATATTTATATATGTATGTATATATATTTATTTATTTACGTATGTGTATATATTTATATATGTATGTGTATATTTATATATGTATGTGTATATTTATATATGTATGTGTATATTTATATATGTATGTGTATATATTTATTTATATATGTATGTGTATATATTTATATATGTGTGTGTATATTTATATATGTATGTATATATATTTATTTATGTATGTGTATATAGTTATATATGTATGTATATATTTATATATGTATGTGTATATTTATATTTGTATGTGTATATTTATTTATGTATGTGTATATATTTATATATGTATGTGTATATTTATATATGTATGTGTATATTTATATATGTATGTGTATATATTTATTTATTTATGTATGTATATATTTATATATGTATGTGTATATTTATATATGTATGTGCATATTTATATATGTATGTGTATATTTATTTATGTATGTATATATTTATATATGTATGTGTATATTTATATATGTATGTGTATATTTATATATGTATGTGTATATATTTATATATGTATGTGTATATTTATAATGTATGTGTATATTTATATATGTATGTGTATATATTTATATATGTATGTGTATATATTTATTTATGTATGTATATATTTATATATGTATGTGTATATTTATATATGTATGTGTATATATTTATATATGTATGTGTATATATTTATTTATGTATGTATATATTTATATATGTATGTGTATATTTATATATGTATGTATATATTTATATATGTATGTGTATATATTTATATATGTATGTGTATATTTATTTATGTATGTATATATTTATATATGTATGTGTATATTTATAATGTATGTGTATATTTATATATGTATGTGTATATATTTATTTATATGGGTTTACCTATAGCTACCTACCACTGTTGTCTCCCCTTAGCCCCCATATCTATTACCACTCCCAGATCTTTCTACTGTGTGATATGCTCCAAGATTGCCCCTTGCCTCATGTAATCTCTATTTTAATTCTTCTTACCCATCCCCATCACTTTAGATTCATTATGTTAAACTGCATCTACCAATCATGTGCATAATTTATTAAAGTATGGTATCTTATATAGACTTTCCTGAATTTGATAACCCCTCCACTCCCCCTCTCTGTTATCTACCTTACTCCAAGCTCATCTCCATCTTTGGAAAGCCTACGATTAACACCACTGTCCAAATCATTGATGTAAATTATGAATAAAAATGGCCCCAATACTGATCCCTAAAGTACCCCACTACTTACATCCTCCCACTCACAGACCCACTTCCTATCAGTAAGCCAGTGGCCAATCCAGTCAGTTATGTGACCAACCACTCCACAAGGCCTAACCTTAGCTAACGACACTCTGTGTCGTATCCCATCAAATACTTTCTGAACGTCTAGAGTCTAGACAGATTACATCCACGTACTGCACTTCCCAAATCCCCCCAGTCAAAAACTGCCTTAAAGACCTCCAATAAGTTATTAAAACCGGCCTCCTTTAATTAGTTTGAAATTATTCAAATGGTTACCTATCCGTTCGTTAATCAACATCTCCAATACTTTCCCCACAACCGAAGTCAAGCTAACAGGTCTATATTCCCCAATTCTTTTTCTGGATCCTTTATTAAATAATGTTGTTACATTTGCTAGTCTCCAATCCTGTGGTATGTGGCCTGAGCCCAGTTAGCTGTTAAAGATATCCGCTAACACCACGCTTATCTGCTCTGCCACCTCCCTCATACTCCTGGATGCATATTATCTGGCCACGGAACGTTATCATCCCTTAGTTTTCCTAGTTGTTTCGTTACTCCCTCCACTCTCACTTGCATCCCCTCCAGATCCCTGTTGCCCTCTGAGATATGTACTCTGAGTTATTGGAAATTCCCCTGACTGTTCTTATGTAAATGCAGAAGCCAAAAAAAACATTTAAAAAGCTTAGCAGTGCAATCCCACCTTAACCATCCACCAATTATCCTGTGCTATTCCTTCAGGGGCCTTTAGTTATCTTAATCTTTTTGTTATCTCTTATATCGTTAAAGAATGTGGTGCTTTTATTCTTAATACTTTTGGCTTGCGAGTTACTTTCTAAATTAGCCTCTGTTTCCTCCTACACTGACATGAGTTTGACTCCAGTCCTGTTATCTTGTACTTAATGAATACCTTATGCTTATCCTTAACTGACATCTCTCTTCCTCCTCAACCACCCTGATCACCTTCTGCCTCTACCTTTACACCTCACTAGAATAGACCTACTCTGCACCTTACACGTAAGCTCTTTGAAGGTTGCTGATTTCTCCAGATGCAGATCACCCACTCATTAACTTTACCCAATCTAAGCTCCCACATCACTTCTCATGCCCTCAAAGTTTGCCCTTCTAAGATCCAACAACCTTAAACCACCATCCTAAACTTCACATCACAACAATAGTGTTGCGCTTCTTACTTTGTGGTCACTTATCCCCAGATGTTAACGCACCTCCACCTCCTCCAACATATTGGCATCATTTTTTTTTAAAAGTTTAAACTCTTCACTTCCCTCATGGGCTCTTCAACAAACTGACTTAAAAAGCAATCTTGGACAAGAGATAGAAAATCCACAACCAATCCGCCTTTCCCCTGTTCTTGGACCCAATATATCTCTGACAAGTTGAAATCCCCCAAAATCAATATTCTCCCCTTATAATATGCCCTTCTGAATTCTTCATGTATTCCTCTTTCCTGCTCTTCCCTCACACCTGTAGTCCAAGTAAAGCATCCTACAAGTACCTTACTGTTCTTACAATCCTTAATGTTTTGGATCAATTTCCTCCTTAATGGCATATACCTTTCTCTCAATACAATACTGTCTTTCACTCAGATGGTCACACCTTCTCCATTTTTATGCCTCCATTGACGAAGTCGCCGGACGCATTTTGTTTTCAGGTCGTCCATCCGGCTGTCCGTCCGTGATAGGTTTCCGTTACCACGATAACTTGAGAACGAGAACTGCTAACGGGATTTTAATTAAACTTGGTGCAGGTATGTATAATGAGGTAAAGATGAAGCGATTCGATTTTGGGGTCACAAGGTCAAAGGCAAAAGGTACGAGGTCATGTTAGGTAAAAATCCTGTTACCGCGATAACTTGTGAACCAGTGATGGGATTCTGACCAAATTTGGTACAATTATATAGATTGATGTAAAGATGAACTGATTAGATTTTTGGGTTAAGAGGTCAAAGGTCAAATGCCAAAGTCTGCAATATGTCTATAATTTGAGAACAGCTGAAGTAATCTAATTCAAACTTGGTACAGGTGACAGTGTCATGTTTCAAACCCTTCTAACACCACTCCTGCTGTGAAACAGGATGGTGGCAGTGTCATGCTATGAGGATGATTTTCAGTGACAGTGACTGTAAGACTTGTGTTACGGATTCGTCACTTCCGTCGTTGTGGTTTTCATCCACTGTAAGCATTTTTGGTTCCATGTACTATTATTGTTATCGTTTAAGTGAAATGGAGATAACTGTTTTCAAAAGGTAAAAAATTAGTGTTTTAAAAGAAACCGGGAACCGGATCGGGAGAAACCAGAAGAAGAAGAGGAAAAAAAAAGAAGCAGAGCAAGTGAGGTCGGGAAGAAAAGCTGAGCTGCTTTGAGGTCTCGAGGAGACGCTGGCGAACGGGGGTCATGAGCGAACTTTGGGTTTCCTGGGAAAGGGATTCCTGTGACAGAGTGGTTATCGCTGTGACAGATAAACCTGCGTGTCGGGTTTTGCGGTTGATTCTGAAGAGAATCGTTGGAGAGCAGGTACGCCTCCAGTACGGGCCCGCCCGCCATTTCACCTCGCTCCCGCCATTTCGCCTCACTCCCGCCATTTCACATCGCTCCAGCCTTTTCACCTCGCTCCAGCCATTTCACCGCACCCAGCCGTTAGCCTGGTTTGCTAGTGTAACGTGGATTTCGATTGGGAATTTGTGGTTCTCCGTTTGGGAGCCGCTGAACGTTCATACCCAAAGGTGTGATTTCCAAGTCGCCTTTTGGGTGCACCTTTGCGCCTCTTTGGCAGCGTTGACTGTCTTGGATTCTGGATTCTGGATTCTGGAGACTTGGATTCTGGTCTCGATTGGACATTTTTCTTGCGATCACCGGAGCGTGGATCGACTTTGGCTTGGTGCCGGGACAGTGACTTTGGGAATGTTATTTTCGCTCACTTGGAGCACAGTGAGTTATTGAATAAGAAACTGATGGTACCATCATAGGAATTATATGGTATTTTTGTGGTGCAATTGAAACAAATTGTACTTGTGCTGTTATACTTGTGTGACCTTAATACAATACTTGTTTTTGGTAAAAATTGGTTGGTGTGGTTTCACCATTGGTCATTGACACACATTATAACACATCTTTCTGCCGTGACTCCTTTCGGGGCTCGGAGGTACACTGTGACCGGGGTTTGGGGAGGAGCACGTAACACTTGTTAGGATATAGTAAGCAATGAATGGAGCCAAATACAGGAAAATCCTTGAGGAGAAGCTGCTTGAGAGTGCAAAAGACCTTAGACTATGGCGAAGATTTAAGTTCCAACAGGACAATGACCCCAAGAGTACAGTCAAAGCAACACTGGAATGGTCCAGAACAATAACGTGAAAGTCATTGAGTGGCCTAGCCAAAGCCCAGACTTGAATCCCATTGATAATCTGTGGAAAGACATGAAGATTGCTGTTCACCGACACTCCCCATAAAGCTTGACACAGCTTGTGCAAATCTGTAAGGAAGAAGTGACAAAAAAAATCTCAACTCTCCAATTCCAGGTGTGCAAAGCTGATATAGACATATCCAGACTTGCAGCTGTAATCGCTGCCAAACGCACTTCAATGAAAGTAGTATTGACTCAGGGGGTTGAATACTTATATTTCTGTATCTCATTTTCAATAAATTTGTAAAAATTTCAAAAAACATGTTTTCACTTTGCCATTATGGGGTATTTTGTGGAGACCAGTGACAAAAAAAATCTCAATTTAATCCATTTTTAATTCAGGCTGTAACCCAACAAAATGTGAAAAACGTTAAGGGGTGTGAATACTTTCTGAAGGCACTGTATATCCCCAGAGACTGTTCTAGTGTCTTGTTTGAGATTTTAAGCCTCTAACTATTGCTGAGAATAAAGTACCAGCATGTCCAGTGTTAAATGACTTGGTCAGAATCCAAAAGGAGGGTCAGATATCAAGCTGTTTGAAAAGAGGAAAGATGACATCAGCAATAATATGGATTCCATGACTTCACTAATTAATTGGAAGGAAGCTTAAAGTTGATAGTTCTGATTTTGCGCTCCAGCTTGTTGTGGATCGGAATGGTACTTATTGATTTCCAGACAGACAGGCGGCAGGTTAAGGAGAACAAATTGAAGACCGCGGACAGGGGATAGGCACTAGCATAATTTGAGAACTGATTCCATCACTGATTCCATCAAGGGCCATCGCTCAAGCAAGGTCGAGGCTGGAGAGTACTTTCTCTACCTTCTCGGGTGAGAAGGACACAAATTTCAGTTGACAGTGGGTCCAAGAGGTTAAGATGTGGACACCGGAATGCATCAGGTACACGAGATTTGGAGCAAATTCCGAGTTAAAGCATTCTGAGTTATCCCAACAGAGGCTGCGGTGATGCCATTTGAGGTGGAGGAGTGGTTGACGGATGGGAGTATACACCAGAAACACACTCGACAAGACAGCACCGGATCTTTGAGGAAGGATACATGTTGGAGAGTTCAACCTTGAGATTAGCAAGGCGGTGTTTTTCTAGCTTGCCTAACGATGAACACACACTTGTTGCATACTTTACAGAATGACCGTAAATTGCCCTAAGTTGGGTTAGCCTTCATGTTGCCTGCTTCATGCTTCGTGCTGCTTCATGTTGCTTCATGTTAGGTTAGCCTGCAGCTATATTCATAAAAAATATATTTTAAATTTCCTGGTTCGCTAGGAACTAAGGTAATCAATGGCTGCAGTTATTGCTCATTATAAACTTTTATGTCTGTTTGCTGTATTGCTATCTGCCATTGGGTTCGTTTATCTGATGTTACTTGTTGTAGAGTATAATTCAGAGGTTTGATGTGTTGTGCAATTGTGAACCTTGCACAAATTGATGACAATGAGGTTACTGAGGCAACTGGGACATCGTGGCCCAAGGAGCAATATTAAAAGTTGGAATTTTTTTTCCTGCCATAGGCAGCTTGAAGGACAAATTGAGCAAGTGCTTTGAAGTCGTGGAACATATAAAAAAAAATGGAAATAATTACATTGCATGCTTTCGATTAATGCGAGGCCTGCATGTCCTTAACTCTCCACCGCCCTCCTGGCATGTCCTTCAGGCAGAGAAGCTTATCATTTCCATTTGACTTGAATTGCATGTGAAAAATCCTACATCATGTAGTTACTGCTTAATTAGGCCTTATCTTGGTGTTCAGCTTTCGTGGCCTGGGGATTTAGTGTGATAAAACGTCATTCATAAATTTGTAACCCCCTCTTGCAACTTTTTAAGGTAAAATGTGCAGGTGATCACAAAATATCATGTATAAAAAATAAAAAAACAACGACGTCATGCAGAGCATGACACTTGCAAAATCCAGCCCTCCCCCAAAAAAGGTTACCATTGATCCAGCAAATTGTCCATTCCATCCAGATTAAAACTGATGATCTTGATCAAAGCTCGGGTCAATAGGATGAAAAGTGACGATTTTTAAGATGAAAATGTATGATTTTAGAAGTTTGGTCTCGAGTTGACCTTTGACCTTTTGACCTCAGAAAGAGTTGGTTTACCTATTTAGTGACTCAATGTGCAAATGCTGTTCAATTTCCAAGTCAATCGGATGAAAATTGATGGTTTTTCAGATGAAAATTGGTTGATTTTGGAAGCTTGACCTTGAGGTGACTTTTGACCTAAAAAATAGTTGGTTTCCCTATTCAGTGAGGCATGATGCAAATCCTGTTAAATTCTCAATTTTTGGTGAAATCCAATTCGGGTGATAAAATGCGATCTGTTTCTCTATCCACGGCCGTGTTCCGCGAATTCGCGTTTTTTATTTTCCTATTCGTGGCTGTGTTCCACAAATTCGCAGTTTTTTTTCCTATTCGCGGCCATGTTCCGCAAATTCGCAGTTTTTCAGGGAGACAATTTTTTTTTTCATGAGCCGTTAGTTTCACATACCGTATTTATAAAACCTTCGTGGATTATCGTCTACATTCGTGGGATTTGCATCGCCATCGTGGATTTTGGCTCTATTCGCAGTTTGGTCCTCTCTATTCAGGGATCTTCGTGACTCGGGAACCTATCCTCCCTTTTTCCATTGAAACAATGCCCCGCTATTCACGGGTTTTGCTATTCGCTGATTTTCCAGGAACGTATCCTCTCACGAATATCAGGGTCCGAGGGTACTTGAAAAATCTTCGATTTTGCAAGTAATAATAATAATAACTAGAACTGCCACTTTAAAACTGCTGGCAGTGATGACCGGTTTACTCGCACCCACTTTTGATGCAACCCCACTGTTGATACAACCCCACTTTTGATACAACCCCACTTGTGATACAACCACACTTTCATTGGACATGCTTTGACACAACCCCCTTGGATACAACCCCGACACACACACACACACACACACATACACACACACACACACACACATCCCCTCTACCCCCTCCCACACACACACCCACACCCCTCCCCCCACACGCACACCCCTCCACACACACACACACACACACCAACCCCCCCCCTCCACATACACAAACACACCCCACCCCCAACACACACACACACACACACACACACACACACCCCACCCCCAACACACACACACACACACACACACACACACACACACACACACACACACACATCCACACCCACACACAAACACACATATCCACACACACACCCACACACAAACACCCCCACACCCCTCCCTCCACACCCACACACACACATCCCCCCACACATATCCCTACACACACATCCCTACACACACACACACATCCCCTCCCACACACAGAAACACACACACACACACATATCCAACCCCCCTCCTCCACACGCACACCCCAACCTCCCCCCCTCCCCCCACATACACACATATCCCCCCCCCCAACCCACACACACACACACACACACACACAGACATCCACACACACACACACACAAACACACAAACATCCCCCCCCCCCCCCACACCCCATCCATTTTAAAAAATATTTTCGTTTAATTAACGATATCTGCCACCCGTGGAAGAACGTCCTGCCGTGGCATGACGTCATCCGTGGCCCGTGCCGTATGTCAGCGGAAGAACGAAGTATCCCGTCAATCGAACTTGGTCAAATTTTTCATGATTGTCACCAAATTTGTTGTGGTATTTTGTTAACTCATCCGAGGCAATACGACAATCGAAATCCGATTTGAAATCGGAGCCAAATTGACGCCGTAAGATCTGCCTGCACGTGTGGATATTTTACCTGTGGAAGATTCACTTTGGAAATGCGCTCCATTAAAAATGTTAGATTTTGGATAACTTCGTCATTTTAAATCGCATTTCCACAAAATAAAGGTCACCATTGCTTGCAGATACCTCTCTTTCTCCTTAAAATTGAAGACAGGATGAACTTCAGAGCGAGAAATAAGCCGAGGCGGCGGAGAGTTTTACAATGTTATTTTCCAATGTAAATGACAATATCGTGTAGTTTTACGAAAATTCATCACAATTTGCCCAGATTTGTTGCATTCGAATGTTAACACCCTCTAGCGACTGCCAAATCCGAAGACAATTTAATTTCGAGCTACCCTTAGCTCGTGAGGTGGTTATGTCACATGGCCTGGTCAAAAAAAAGTGTTGTGGTTCTTCTTCTTCAGGCAATAACAACTTCTAGTTTCCAGACCGTACATCCAATCATCTTGAGATTTTGCACACTTGTTACTCTTCATCACTTCTGCTAGAGTATGAAGTTTCACGTCGATCAATGAAGCGATTCAAGAGATATCCATTTAAAAAAGATTTTTCGTTTAATTAACGATATCTGCCAAACCACGTGACCTATCGCAAATTCTAAAATGACATTTTAGTAGACTGACATGCTGAACAGATCTGTGAAGTTTCTCCTCGATTGGATCAAAAATGAGTGAGGAGCTACGTTTTAAAGGTTCATGCTTTAAACCGTCATAACTCTGAAACCATGTGTCGGATGACGTCATGCTCGCTGACTTTTTTGTTCGTCATGGGCATGCGATTCTGCTTGCAAAGTTTGGCCTCGATCTGTTCAGCCGTTGCAGAGAAAAAGGGTTTTTTGTGTGTTCACGAAAAACAATATGGCGGCTGAACCACGTGACCTACGACGTCATATTTACCATTAAAATATTCTACAGACCGAGTCCCTCCTATGGTGAAAATTTTACCTCAATCGGCCCTATTATTGCAGAGAAAATGTTTTTAAAGGAAATTAAAACTTAAAATGGCAATAGCACTGTGAGACGTGGCCTGGGAGGACAAAATGGTGTGTTTCTTCTTCTTTCAACAATAAAGACTTATAGCTTCACGACCGTACATCCAATCATCTTGAAATTTTGCACACTTGTTACTCTTCATGACTTCTACTACAGTATGAAGTTTCACGTCGATCAATAAAGCGATTCAAGAGATATCCATTTAAAAAAATTTTTTTCGTTTAATTAACGATATCTGCCAAACCACGTGACCTATCGCAAATTCTAAAATGACATTTTAGTAGACTGACATGCTAAACAGATCTGTGAATTTCCTCCTCGATTGGATCAAAAATGAGGGAGGAGCTAGGTTTTAAAGGTTCATGCTTAAAAACGTCATAACTCTGAAACCATGTGTCGGATGATGTCGTGCTCGCTGACTTTTTTGTTCGTCATGAGTATGCGATGCCGCTTGCAAAGTTTGGCCTCGATCTGTTCAGCCGTTGCAGAGAAAAAGCGGTTTTCGTGTTTTCACGAAAAACAATATGGCTGCCGAACCACGTGACCTACGACGTCATATTTGCCATTAAAATATTCTACAGACTGAGTCCCTCCTATGGTGAAAATTTTATCTCAATCGGCCCTATTATTGCAGAGAAAATGTTTTTTAAAGGAAATTAAAACTTAAAATGGCAATAGCACTCACTGTGAGACGTGGCCTGGCAGGACAAAATGGTGCGTTTCTTCTTCTTTCAACAATAAAGACTTATAGCTTCGCGATCGTACATCCAATCATCTTGAAATTTTGCAAACTTGTTATTCTTCATGACTTCTACTACAGTATGAAGTTTCACGTCGATCAATAAAGCGATTCAAGAGATATCCATTAAAAAAAAAATTTCGTTTAATTAACGATATCTGCCAAACCACGTGACCTATCGCAAATTCTAAAATGACATTATAGTAGACTGACATGCTGAACAGATCTGTGAATTTTCTCCTCGATTGGATCAAAAATGAGGGAGGAGCTAGGTTTTAAAAGTTCATGCTTAAAAACGTCATAACTCTGAAACCATGTGTCGGATGATGTCGTGCTCGGTGACTTTTTTGTTCGTCATAGGTATGCGATTCTGCTTGCAAAGTTTGGCCTCGATCGGTTCAGCCGTTGCAGAGAAAAAGGGATTTTCGTGTTTTCACGAAAAACAAGATGGCGGCCGAACCACGTGACCTGCGACGTCATAATTACCATTAAAATATTCTACCGACCGAGTCCCTCCTATGGTGAAAATTTTATCTCAATCGGCCCTATTATTGCAGAGAAAATGTTTTTTAAAGGAAATTAAAACTGAAAATGGCAATAGCACTGGGAGATGTGGACTGGGAGGACAAAATGGTGTGTTTCTTCTTCTTTCAACAATAAAGACTTTAGCTTCGCGACCGTACATCCAATCATCTTGAAATTGTGCACATTTGTTGCACCTGATGAGAGCTACATTGCATTAAAAATTCAAGTGGATCCATGCAGTGGTTCAAGAGTTACAAGCTTTTTAAAATTTAAATTCCATTATTTATTGCGGCCAAACCATGTGACTTATCAAAACGTCTCAAGTAACGATGAAACATCCCCCCATGTGGAACATTTGTGTAAAGTTTCCACTCGATATCTCCACAAATTATGGAGGTGATTCCATTTCTAGTTTGAAATTTTAAAACGTCATAACTCTGAAACCACGTGTCGGATGACGTCATGCTCGCTGACTTTTTTGTTCGTCATGGGTATGCGAATACGCATGCCAAGTTTGGGCTCGATCCGTTCAGCCGTTGCGGAGAAAAAGGGTTTTTTGTGTTTTTTCACGGAAAACAAGATGGCGGCCGAACCATGTGACGTATGACTTCGAAAATTTTCGCATTCTGAGTTTTTTTTAACTAAGCATCTGGGGAAAAAATCTCATTTTCGGGGGAGAAAAACTGTGTTTGACGAATTCTAACCTCTTAACGTTAGCATTTTTGATATACTCAATACACATGTTTTTTGTTCCCATTGCAGAGTTCTTTAGAATGAGCCATTCCTCAAATTTTTCCATTGAGCCGTTTCGGAGATACAGAGGGGCAAAGTTGAAGGTGTTTTACAAGATGGCGCCCATACCACGTGACCTATGACGTCATCATTAGCATTAAAAAATTCTACGAGCCTAGCCGATCATTTGATGAAAATTTCCTGTCAATCCGACCAGCGGTTGCTGAGAAACTTAATTATGAAGTTTTCGGAGGTGCAAAATAGGGTGGCAGAATAATAATAATAAAAACTCTAGCAGTAATAATAGGTTTCTCTCCATTTCATGGAGAGTAAACCAAATAAATATTGTGCTGTCAGGTACATCTAGGCTGCCAAGCAAGCCACATTGGTATGGGGCACAATTCTGGACGGGCCGCCATTCCGATGCAGGATACTCAAATGGCTAATTTTTCTTGGAGCTGGTGCTCATTTTGCCAACCTCAGGATAGAGACAGGCTGAGTCAATCCACCTGCTGTTGTGTATGGCACAACAAAAGCTTGAAATCTGGAACCTTAAGAATCTTAAGCCAGCCACTTTAACCGTTAAGCCACCACCAGGTTTCAAAATAACATGTATACTGTCTCATTATTTCCCGACAGGTCTAAATATCAGTTTTCTCACATAGGTTGTTTAATTTCAGCAAATAAATTATGGCATCTAGTACCAGTGTTGAGGTACGCAGGCTTCTGCCAAACTACTTACTGTCCGAAGGCTTCTGTGCTATATTATCAAAAACGTTGACTGCTGGATGAAGCGCATTGAAGAGGATGGAGATGTTTGTCAGTGGTATTTCTGTCTGATATCACTTTCGCAACAACCCTGATCAATGCAATTATGTTTTATTACAAAACAAACAAAGTTTAAGAAACTTTATACTCATCAGGCATATCTGCTAATTAATGAGACAGCATACATGAAATTTTGCCATCAATGAGGCCTTTTACTTAATAAGTTACAAGTAACGTCACACAACTTTGGAAATGACCCTCATATCGAGTTCTGTTGACATCGAAACTGGACAACTACATAACGACTCTGTGTAGAATTTCAAAATTGTGACATATCCCTTCCGCAGAATGAAACGGCACTTGCTTGTTTGAGGACATAATGCAGAGTCAGAGATCTGTTGCTTTATTCATCGTATCGCAGTTACTGTGGATGTTTCTAAACATAAGGAGCACAGAAATTGATTGAATTCCTTGGTCGAAAATCCCATAGAAGCCAATATAAATCAATAGCACATTTATATGGGTCTCTATTGGAAATCACGGTTTATATTGGTGTATGCAGGAACCAGTAGAGTTTCCAGTAGAAACTGAACCAGATTAGGTTGAAACCAACAGAAACCATTAGATGCAACTTGTCTGAAACCCATAGAAACCAACAGGAACCTTTAAGTTCAACTGGTCCTGCAGAAACCATTAGAGTTAACTGGTGTGAAAACACATAGACCAATCAAAATACTTTAATTATATTTTGTTATAAACAAACGCAAAACAAAAAGTTTCATATTGAATTGAGTTATAGCCATGTTCTTTATAACAGGGTTTCCTGTAGAGTCTTTGTTGCATATGTGAATACAAGCTGATGTTGTACAAGTTATTTGTAAAAAGGCAGGACATTTATGGCAGTGGATTAACAAGTTCCACATGTGGAACTGGTCTTCTCTTTTACTGGTCCAATTGACCTACAGTCAAGTGAAAAAGTAAGTACACCCCATGTAAAGTTTTGACTTTTTCAACATATTTCAACATACAGCTATTTGATCTTCATTTCAACAATATTTATAGATGAAGGTATAATATAACAAATATCATGAAACATTTACATTTTGTAGTCCATTGTATAATTTAAATAAACATAAATGCAAATTTAGCACGTGGAAAAAGTAAGTACACCCCTACATTTATCACTACTTCAAACACCTAAAATAAGAATCAGGTGCACCAGCTCAGGTGCAAATGATTAGAACATTGTTAGAGAGGTTCTTGGAGGAACCTGTCATATTTAAACCTCAGACATTTAGTTTGGTTTGCTCTTTGTTGTTGAAGTGTGTGGCGTCATCATGCCCAGATCAAAAGAGCTCTCTGAGGCCTTCAGAAAGAAGGTTATAGATGCCAACGAGTCTGGGAAGGGATTTAAAAAGATCTCCAAACAATTTGAAATCAATCATTCGACTGTCCGGAAGATCATCTACAAGTGGAGAAGATTCCAAACAACTGCCAACTTGTTCAGGCCAGGCCGCCCCAGCAAGTTCAGCCCGAGAGCAGACCGCAAGATGCTGAAAGAAGTCTCTAAGAACCCCAGAATGTCATCACGGGACCTACAGGTAGCTCTTGCCACTGTTGATGTCAAAGTGCACGAGTCTACCATTAGAAAGAGGCTACACAAATTTGATCGACATGGGAGGTGTGCCAGGAGGAAACCTTTGCTGTCCAGAAAGAACATCAGGGCAAGACTAAAGTTTGCCAATGAACACCTAGGTAAAGACCAGCACTTCTGGAACAATGTGCTCTGGACAGATGAGTCAAAGGTAGAGCTATTTGGCCACAGTACCAGAAGAGATGTTTGGCGAAAACCAAAGACAGCATTTGACCACAACAACCTGATACCACTGTAAAGCATGGTGGTGGAAATATTATGGTTTGGGGCAGCTTTGCTGCATCAGGGCCTGGGCACCTCACCATCATATAATCCACTATGAATTCTTCATTGTACCAGAGGGTGCTTGAGGATAATGTGGGGCCATCTGTCGGAAAGGTGAAGCTCAACCGAAGGTGGACCTTGCAACATGACAATGACCCTAAACATACCAGTAAATCCACCAAGGAATGGCTGAAAAGAAAGAAATGGAGGGTTCTGGAATGGCCAAGTCAAAGCCCGGATCTAAATCCCATCGAGATGTTGTGGGGGGGATTTGAAACGAGCTGTGCATGCAAGGAACCCCTCAAACATCGCACAGCTGAAAGAATTCTGCATGGAGGAGTGGGCAAAAATTTCTCCCAGTCGATGTCAGAGACTGGTAGACAGTTATAAGAAACGCCTACTTGAGGTTGTTTCTGCCAAAGGGGGCAATACCACCTATTAGAGCAAAAGGTGTACTTACTTTTTCCACATGCGAAATTTGCATTTATGTTTATTTAAATTATACAATGGACTACAAAATGTAAATGTTTCATGATATTTGTTATATTATATCACCTTCATCTATCAATATTGTTGAAATGAAGATCAAATAGCTGTATGTTGAAATATGTTGAAAAAGTCAAAACTTTACATGGGGTGTACTTACTTTTTCACATGACTGTGTTTGTATTCTCAATCAACATATCTCCTCTCCCATAGCTCAGATGGTAGAGCACTGGTAAGGTTCACCAGAAGACTTGGGTTTGATTCCCAGTCTTGGCTTGGTATTTTCCCACATATGTCGATTGGTTATTTACAATCCTGTTCATTTATATATTAGTATGTGGCGGACACGAAAGCACTGACGTGCTGACATCACCCCGCACACCAAGTGGGGGTGGGCCATGCCTGGGAGAGAGGCGTGGCCTCACGATATACACGGGGCGCGCAGCCCTGAGCAGCTCAGTGTTACAGTGAGCTCTTGAATAAAGACTCTTACAAATTACCGCGTTGTCCGCTTCCTCCTTGCTTACAAGCAGCGCGCGTAACACCGCGCTTTACTGGTGACCCTCAACGTTGGATCTGCCATAGCGATCCTTCCAAACACGACGCCATTGCCATGGCCAACAACGCAATGTCAGTTAAACTTCCCGAATTTTGGGAGGCCCAGGCCGAAGTTTGGTTCGTCCAAGCCGAAGCCCAGTTTCAGCTTCGGCGCCTCACCGATGACGACACGCGCTACTGCCACGTCGTCGCCTCCCTCGGGCCCGGCACGGCCGCTCGAGTTGTGTCCGTCCTTCGCCAGCCACCGGACGGCCACAAGTACGAGGCACTCAAGCGGCTGCTCCTAGCCACGTTCGGCCTCACGGAGGACGCACGGGCCGACCGCCTCCCGGATCTCCCCGAGCTCGGCGACACGCGCCCGTCGGTCCGAATGGACCATATGCTGTCGCTGTTGGGCGACGAAGCCCCTGGTTCTCTATTCCGGGCGCTTTTCCGTCGCCAACTTCCAGCACAGGTACGCCTCGCATTGGCCGGGACCGTGCTAACGGAACCCCGAGCGTTGGGCGCCGAGGCGGACAGGTACTTCACGGCTTCGGACACGCGGGCGAGAGTCAGTGCTGCCCACCTCGTGGATCCCGAGGCCGATGCTGATTCACAGCATCAGCTTACACAGCATACACAGCATGCTGATACGCACCTCGTGGCCGCCGCCACGCCCCGCCCACCACCACGGCGAAAACCGCCACCGTGGGGAAACCCGCCGGCTCCACCAGCCTGGCAGAGCCAGCCGCGCTCCTCCAGCTCCACCACCTGGTGCTGGTTCCACGCCAAGTTCGGCTGCGAGGCTCGACAGTGTCATCCGCCATGCTCCTTCGACAGGTCGGGAAACGCCCGGGCCGGCGCTCAATAGTGGCAATGAGCGCCGGCCATTCGAACAGCCTGCTGTTCATCACGGACACCTTATCCGGGCGCCGTTACCTGTGCGACACAGGAGCGCAGGTGAGTGTCGTTCCTGCCAGTACGTCGGACAAGCACGCCGCAGGCGGGGGCCCCGCGCTGCTTGCCGCGAACGGGACGCCCATCCGTACGTACGGAAAACGCTGCCTCTCTCTGCGGTTCGGAGGGCAGGTTTTCCGATGGTCGTTCATCACCGCCGACGTGCCCATGGCATTGCTTGGCGCGGACGTCCTGTGCGCCAATGGGCTCCTGGTCGACGTAAAGCACAGACGTCTTGTCCAGGCCGAGACGTTCAGCTCGCTCGCTTGTGCGCTGCCCAGCTCGTCGAGCAGCTCACTGAGCGGCTCACCGAGCGGCTTGCCAAGCGGCTTGCCAAACGGTTCGGTTCCGGCCACGTTGATCTGTACGCTTCCGGCAGCGGACGAATTCACACGCCTCCTCGCCGGCTTCCCGGCCCTCACGTGGCCCACCTTCTCGGTGGGGGCCGTCAAGCACGGGGTGGCCCATCACATCCCCACCGTCGGGCCACCGGTCTACGCCCGGGCACGCCGCCTCGAGCCGACAAAGCTGGCGGTAGCAAAAGCGGAGTTCGCTACCCTGGAGCGACTCGGCATCATTCGGCGCTCGGAGAGTGCTTGGGCGTCGCCGCTGCACATCGTGCCGAAGCCCGGCGGGGGATGGCGACCGTGCGGGGACTATCGCCGTCTCAATGACGCCACCACCCCCGACCGCTACCCCGTCCCCCACATTCAGGACTTTTCCGCCCGTTTGGCGGGCATGTCCTTCTTCTCGAAGGTGGACCTCATACGCGGCTACCATCAGGTCCCCGTCAGGCCGGAGGACGTCCCGAAGACGGCGGTCATCACGCCGTTCGGACTCTTCGAATTCCTGCGGATGCCCTTCGGTCTGAAAAATGCAGCTCAGGCGTTCCAGCGGCTGATGGACAGCGTCCTGTGCGACTTGGATTTTGTATACGTCTACCTGGACGATATCCTCGTCGCCAGCGCGTCCCGCCAAGAGCACCTACACCACCTCCGCACGCTCTTCGAACACCTGGGCCAGCATGGCCTGATTGTGAACTCCGCAAAGTGCCGGTTCGGCGTCGCCGAAATCGATTTTCTGGGGCACCGCGTCACCAGGCACGGAGCCATCCCCCTGCCGGCCAAGGTGGAGGCGGTGAAGGGGTTTCCACGCCCCCGCACGATCAGGCGGCTGCAGGAGTTCCTGGGCATGGTGAACTTTTACCATCGGTTCCTGCCCCGTATCGCCCAGCTCCTGCACCCCCTGCACGAAGCTCTCCGAGGTAAGCTGGGCAAAGGCGACGTTACCTGGACCGAGCAGATGGACGCGGCGTTCACGGGCGCGAAGCTCGCCTTGGCTAATGCCACCATGCTCGCGCACCCGGCGCCCGATGCACCGATCGCCCTCACCACCGATGCCTCGGACTACGCGGTGGGCGCGGTGCACGAGCAATGGGTGCGTGGAGCTTGGCAACCGCTGGCGTTCTTTAGCCGGCAGCTTCGCCCGCCCGAACGCCATTACAGTACCTTCGGCCGCGAGTTGCTTGGGCTTCACTTGGCAGTCAGGCACTTCCGCCATCTGCTCGAGGGCCGTGCGTTCACGGCCTTCGTCGACCACAAGCCGCTGATCTTCGCGATGGGCAAGGTCACCGAGCCGTGGTCGGCCCGGCAGCAGCGTCACCTCTCGGCCGTGTCCGAGTACACGACGGACATCCGGCACGTCCCGGGGAAGGACAACCCAGTGGCGGATTGCCTTTCCCGGGCCGTCGCCCACGCAGTCGACCTCGGCATCGACTATGCCCGATGGCAGCGGACCAGGCCGCTGACCCCGACGTCCAGGCCTTGCGGACCGCCGTCACGGGCCTCCGCGTCACCGAGGTGCCGTTCGACGGCACGGGCGCGGCCCTCTTGTGCGACGTCTCCCTCGGGTGGCCTCGCCCCATCGTGCCCGCAGGCTGGCAGTGCCAGGTGTTTGGCGCCATCCACGGCCTGTCCCACCCGGTCACGAGGGCCTCCCAAAGGTTGATCGCCAACAAATTCATCTGGCATGGCCTCCGGAAGGCCATCCGCGGCTGGGCCAGGATGTGCCTCGCGTGCCAGCGCGCCAAGGTGCACCGGCACACCCAGGCCCCTTTGGCCCCGTTTACGGTGCCGGAACGCCGGTTTGACCACGTCCACGTGGATCTGGTGGGACTTCTGCCCCCCTCGCGGGGTTTCACCCACGTCCTCACCATGGTGGACCGCACCACCCGGTGGCCAGAGGCCGTGCCCTTGGCGTCGACGATGGCGGCGGACATCGCGCAGGCTTTCATCGCCACCTGGGTCACCCGGTTCGGCGCCCCCTCAGACATCTCGTCCGACCGCGGCCTCCAGTTCACCTCGGAGCTCTGGGGGGTGGTCGCGCAGGGGCTCGGGGTCCGGCTGCACCGAATCACGGCCTACCACCCCCAGGCTAACGGCCTGTGTGAGCGATTTCACCGCTCATTGAAGGCCGCGCTCCGGGCCACCCTCCGCGACGGCGGCTGGGTCGACAGGCTCCCCTGGGTCCTGCTGGGCCTCCGGACGGCGCCCAAGGGGGACCTGCGCGCATCCGCGGCAGAGTTGGTCTTCGGGCAACCGCTGCGGGTGCCGGGCGAGTTCCTCCCCGACTCCACGGCACCATGGTCCGTGGCACAGCAGCGCTCCGCTCTGCAGGAGACCGCCCAGAGGTTCGCCCCGGTGCCAACGGCACGCCACGGGCACCCACCGACGCACGTCGCCCCGGAGCTTCGCACGGCGGAGTACGTCTTCGTCCGCCACGATGCCCACCGGATACCACTGCGGCCCCCGTACGACGGGCCTTTCCGCGTGCTGGAGACCGGGGTGAAGCACTTCACCCTGGACATCGGCGGTACTCCTGACCGCGTTTCTGTGGACCGCCTCAAGCCGGCCCACCTCGACGTGGACCATCCACCGCCAGTGGCCCGACCCCAGCGTCGGGGCCGCCCCCCCGTGGGCGGACCCCCGGCACCTCCCAGCCCCACCGCCACGCCGCCCCCCGGTCCTGAACCCATCCCAGGGGCAGCCGGAGGCATTCCAGATGGCATCCCTGCATCCCAGACGCCGCCAGTCGCCAGGGGGCGCTTCGGCCGGGTCATCCATTTGCCCCGCAAACTGACCCTTCAGGTGCGCAGGGATTCTGGGGGGGGCGCGTGTGGCGGACACGAAAGCACTGACGTGGTGACATCACCCCGCACACCAAGTGGGGGTGGGCCACGCCCGGGAGAGAGGCGTGGCCTCACGATATACACGGGGCGCGCAGCCCTGAGCAGCTCAGTGTTACAGTGAGCTCTTGAATAAAGACTCTTACAAATTACCGCGTTGTCCGCTTCCTCCTTGCTTACAAGCAGCGCGCGTAACACCGTGCTTTAAGTATGCTATTGGGTCTCCAACTGGTCCCATTGACCGATTGGTATTCTATTGGACTCTGCTGGTCCCAATGACCGATGGGTATCCTCTTGGTTCCAGTTTCCCCTATTGGTCCCATTGACCTACTGGTTTTTATTGGTATTTTGTACTGGCCCAGTATTTCACTTTCCTTTTTGAAACCAGTAGATTCTACTGGTCCAAATTCCTATGGGATTTTAATCGGATTTGGTTTTCTATGGAATTTTGACCTGGGCTGTAAAGTGGATTCCTGCAATTCTAAACCCTAAGTCAATACAGTGCTGTATAACATACAACCATCTTCTATCACTGTTCTGTCACTCAAGCTTTTGGGTCTCACTATCTGCCATGATCTTTCTTGGGAAAACCACATTTCCAAGCTGGCCTCCAAAGCTAGTCACTGACTGGGCATGCTCGGTTGTGCGAAGTCCTTCCTTGGCATTATGAGCTTCTCGCCACATACAAAGCTTTCATCCTCAGCTTGATGGAGTACTTCTCTACCCTCTGGACTGGTGCTCCTGCCTCACACCTAGCTCAGCTTCACGCTGTTGAAACCAAAGCTTTCAGAATCATTGGAATCTCCCACGATTAGCTGATTCTGAGAGCCTTTCACTCACTCACCGCAGGCAGGTTGGTGGTCTTTCTGTCTTCTACCGACTCCTCTCCAGCCTTGCTCCCCCTGCTCTGTCTGTGCTCTGTCCCCCAAATATTCCTTTAGGACACACAAAATCTGTCAGCAATCCTCTTATGGTGAAACTGCCAAAATCAAGACTCTCTGCTCACTTTCACTCCTTCATTCCTATTTTTCCTGCCTCTGGAACAAACTCCCACACTCTCTTCAATCCCACTTCTCCTTCCAGGTCTTCAAAACAGCTGTTCACCACCATTTCAATATCTTTCCCCATCCAAAACCGTGATCTCATCTACCTCCATTAATGCACCCCAAATCCACCCACCTCCTTAAAATTCCCTGTTTTCCTTCCTGAAAGTCCTTGTAGTGTCCATCTTGTTTATCCCACCCCATCCCTCTCCCTTCCACAGATGCACTCAAAACTAAAGCAACAGTTCTTTTGACGTCATAAAAAGAACAGTCACAACAGAAAAAGAGAACTAGAAATGCTAGCATAATTTGTCATTGAGTGCACAGATAATGTCCCTGTAACCAAGTAAATAACTTATCAGAGACAAAGTGGAAAACTAAGAACTGTAAACAATAGGTTGATATGATGCAGAGATAAACAATTGAACATACAAATAGAAAAGAGACATTCTGAAGCACTTTGGGAAGTGAAGCAACTCGAGAAGCTCAAATATAACTTGTTTTGACTTTTCATCAACTTTATCTCTGACAAACGACTGATGATTAACCAAGCAACCGCGGCCCCCTCTCTTCTGCTTCCCTCTCCCAGAGAAAAACAAGTAACAGTCACTGAAACAATTATTATACAGTCTTTATAAAACAAACTAGGGCTGGAACGATAGCCTAGAGGTACGCACAATTCACCTCTGAGTTGTCTAACCTGAGGTTTCGAATCTGGACCCAGCTAAAAACTGTCATCTGGTGTTTCAGCAGGCATGGTGATACATCAATGTCTATGTCGTCCTTCGGATGACATTAAACTGGGATTCCCATCTTCTGGCATTAGATAGAGAAATTTAAAGTTCTTATGGTGTACTTGGCTAAGAGTAGGTGAGCTAGGGCGTTAACAGTACCCTGTGGCGGACACAAAAGCCCACTGGCGTGGTGACATCATTCCACGCACCAAGTGGGCGGTGGCCACGCCCGAGGGGTAGGCGTGGCCTCATGATATACCCCGGGCGACCAGCCCGGAGGAGCACAGTGTTACAGTGTAGTCTTACAATAAAGACGTTTATATGTTACCGCTTGTCCGCTTCCTCCTTGCTCACAAGCAGCGCGCGTAACGCCGCGCTTTACTGGTGACCCTCGACGTTGGATCTGCCGGAGCGATCCTTCCACACGCGACGCCATCGCCATGGCCGCCTTCGTCAAACTTCCGGAATTTTGGGAGGCTCAGGCCGAAGTCTGGTTCGTCCAGGCCGAAGCCCAATTTCAGCTTCGGCACCTCACCGGCGATGACACGCGCTACTGCCACGTCGTCGCCTCCCTCGGGCCCGGCACGGCCGCTCGAGTTGTGTCCGTCCTTCGCCACCCACCGGACGGCCACAAGTACGAGGCACTCAAGCGGCTACTCCTAGCCACGTTCAGCCTCACGGACGACGCACGGGCCGACCGCCTCCTGGATCTCCCCGAGCTCGGTGAGACGCGCCCGTCGGTCCGAATGGACCATATGCTGTCACTGTTAGGCGACGAAGCCCCCGGTTCGCTATTCCGGGCGCTTTTCCGTCGCCAACTTCCAGCGCAGGTTCGCCTCGCGTTGGCCGGGACCGGGCTAACGGAACCCCGAGCATTGGCGGCCGAGGCGGACAAGTACTTCGCCGCTTCGGACACGCGGGCGAGCGTTGGCGTGGCCGTCACGGCCTTCGACGCTGCTGTTCCACAGCATCATCTTCTACAGCATGCTGAGTTTCAGCAGCATGCTGATACGCACCTCGTGAACGCCGCCACGCCCCGCCCACCGCCGCGGCGAAAACCGCCACCGCGGGGAAACCCGTCGACTCCACCGGCCTGGCGGAGCCAGCCGCGCTCCTCCAGCTCCACCACCTGGTGCTGGTTCCACGCCAAGTTCGGCCACGAAGCTCGGCGGTGTCATCCGCCGTGCTCCTTCAACGGGTCGGGAAACGCCCGGGCCGGCGCTCAATTGTGGCGATGAGCGCCGGCCGTTCGAGCAGCCTGCTGTTCATAACGGACACCTTCTCCGGGCGCCGTTACCTGTGCGACACGGGAGCACAGGTGAGTGTCATTCCCGCCGGCACGTCAGACAAGCACGCCGCGGGTGGGGGCCCCGCGCTGCTTGCCGCGAACGGGACGCCCATCCGTACGTACGGAAAACGCTGCCTCTCTCTGCGGTTTGGAGGGCAGGTTTTCCGATGGACGTTCGTCACCGCCGACGTGCCCATGGCACTGCTTGGCGCGGACTTCCTGTGCGCTAATGGGCTCCTGGTCGACGTCAAGCGCAGACGGCTTGTCCAGGCCGAGACGTTCAGCTCGCTCGCATGTGCGTTGCCCAGCTCAACGAGCGGCTTGCCAAGCGGCTTGCCGAATGATTCGGTTCCGGCCACGTTGGTCTGTACGCTTCCGGCAGCGGACGCATTCACCCGCCTCCTCGCCGGCTTCCCGGCCCTCACGCGGCCCACCTTCTCGGCGGGGGCCGTCAAGCACGGGGTGGCCCATCACATCCCCACCGTCGGGCCACCGGTCTACGCCCGGGCACGCCGCCTCGAGCCGACGAAGCTGGCGGTGGCAAAAGCGGAGTTCGCTACCCTGGAGCGACTCGGCATCGTTCGGCGCTCAGAGAGCGCTTGGGCGTCGCCGCTGCACATCGTGCCGAAGCCCGGCGGGGGATGGCGACCGTGCGGGGACTATCACCGTCTCAATGACGCCACGACTCCCGACCGCTACCCCGTCCCCCACATTCAGGACTTTTCCGCCCGTTTGGCGGGCAGGTCCTTCTTCTCGAAGGTGGACCTCATACGCGGCTACCATCAGGTCCCCGTCAGGCCGGAGGACGTCCCGAAGACGGCGGTCATCACGCCATTCGGACTCTTCGAGTTCCTGCGCATGCCCTTCGGTCTGAAGAATGCGGCTCAGGCGTTCCAGCGACTGATGGACAGCGTCCTGCGCGACTTGGATTTTGTCTACGTCTACCTGGACGATATCCTCGTCGCCAGCGCGTCCCGCGAAGAGCACCTACGCCACCTCCGCACGCTCTTCGAACGCCTGGGCCAGCATGGCCTGATTGTGAACCCCGCAAAGTGCCGGTTCGGCGCCGCCACAATCGATTTTCTGGGGCACCGTGTCACCAGGCACGGAGCCGTCCCCCTGCCGGCCAAGGTGGAGGCGGTGAAGGGGTTTCCGCGCCCCCGCACGATCAGAGGGCTGCAGGAGTTCCTGGGCATGGTGAACTTTTACCATCGGTTCCTGCCCCGTATCGCCCAGCTCCTGCGCCCCCTGCACGAAGCTCTCCGAGGTAAGCCGGGTAAAGGCGACGTTACCTGGACCGAGCAGATGGACACGGCGTTCACGGGCGCGAAGCTCGCCTTGGCTAACGCCACCATGCTCGCGCACCCGGCGCCCGATGCACCGATCGCCCTCACCACCGATGCCTCGGACTACGCGGTGGGCGCGGTGCACGAGCAATGGGTGCGTGGAGCTTGGCAACCGCTGGCGTTCTTTAGCCGGCAGCTTCGCCCGCCCGAACGCCGTTACAGTACCTTCGACCGCGAGTTGCTCGGACTTCACTTGGCGGTCAGGCACTTCCGCCATCTGCTCGAGGGCCGGGCGTTCACTGCCTTCGTCGACCACAAGCCGCTGATCTTCGCGATGGGCAAGGTCACCGAGCCGTGGTCGGCCCGGCAGCAGCGTCACCTCTCGGCCGTGTCCGAGTACACGACGGACATCCAGCACGTCGCGGGGAAGGACAACCCGGTGGCGGATTGCCTTTCCCGGGCCGTCGCCCACGCAGTCCACCTCGGCATCGACTATGCCCGGATGGCAGCGGACCAGGCCGCTGACCCCGACGTCCAGGCCTTGCGGACCGCCGTGACGGGCCTCCGCGTCACCGAGGTGCCGTTCGACGGCGCGGGCGCGGCCCTCTTGTGCGACGTCTCCCTCGGGCGTCCTCGCCCCATTGTGCCCGCGGGCTGGCAGCGCCAGGTGTTTGACGCCATCCACGGCCTGTCCCACCCGGGCGCGAGGGCCTCCCAAAGGCTGATCGCCGACAAGTTCGTCTGGCATGGCCTCCGGAAGGCCGTCCGCGGCTGGGCCAGGACATGCCTCGCGTGCCAGCGCGCCAAGGTGCACCGGCACACCCAGGCCCCGTTGGCCCCGTTCACGGTGCCGGAACGCCGGTTTGACCACGTCCACGTGGACCTGGTGGGACCTCTGCCCCCCTCGCGGGGTTTCACCCACGTCCTCACCATGGTGGACCGCACCACCCGGTGGCCGGAGGCCGTGCCCTTGGCGTCGACAACGGCGGCCGATGTCGCGCAGGCTTTCATCGCCACCTGGGTCGCCCGCTTCGGCGCCCCCTCAGACATCTCATCCGACCGCGGCCCCCAGTTCACCTCGGAGCTCTGGGGGGCGGTTGCGCAGGGGCTCGGGGTCCGGCTGCACCGAACCACGGCCTACCACCCCCAGGCTAACGGCCTGTGTGAGCGATTTCACCGCTCATTGAAGGCCGCGCTCCGGGCCACCCTCCGCGACGGCGGCTGGGTCGACAGGCTCCCCTGGGTCCTGCTGGGCCTCCGGACGGCGCCCAAGGAGGACCTGCGCGCATCCGCGGCGGAGTTGGTCTTCGGGCAACCGCTGCGGGTGCCGGGCGAGTTCCTCCCCGACTCCACGGCACCATGGTCCGCGGCACAGCAGCGCTCCGCTCTGCAAGAGACCGCCCAGAGGTTCGCCCCGGTGCCAACGGCATGCCACGGGCACCCACCGACGCACGTCGCCCCGGAGCTTCGCACGGCGGAGTACGTCTTCGTCCGCCACGATGCCCATCGGACACCACTGCGGCCCCCGTACGACGGGCCTTTCCGCGTGCTGGAGACCGGGGCGAAGCACTTCACCCTGGACATCGGCGGTACTCCTGACCGCGTTTCGGTAGACCGCCTCAAGCCGGCCCACCTCGATGTGGACCATCCACCGCCAGTGGCCCGACCCCCACGTCGGGGCCGCCCTCCTGCGGGCGGACCCCCGGCACCGCCCAGCCCCGCCGCCCCCCGGTCCTGCACCCATCCCAGGAGCAGCCAGGGGCATCCCACCTGGCATCCCTGCACCCCGGACGCCGCCGATCGCCAGGGGGCGCTTCGGCCGGGTCATTCGTCTGCCCCGCAAACTGGCCCTCCAGGTGCGCGGGAATTCTGGGGGGGCGCGTGTGGCGGACACAAAAGCCCACTGGCGTGGTGACATCATTCCACGCACCAAGTGGGCGGTGGCCACGCCCGAGGGGTAGGCGTGGCCTCATGATATACCCCGGGCGACCAGCCCGGAGGAGCACAGTGTTACAGTGTAGTCTTACAATAAAGACGTTTATATGTTACCGCTTGTCCGCTTCCTCCTTGCTCACAAGCAGCGCGCGTAACGCCGCGCTTTACCCTGAACATATCACAAGTTTCTGCCATCTTTAATTGAGCGTCAGGCCTGGTCAGGCCTGGTCAGCCGCTTGCTTAAAAACATTCTCCAGGCGACTCCACAAGAACGATGGAATAATTGGTGCCGCTAAAAGTAGTGGTGGTAGTAAGGGAGCAGGAAGAATAGTCTTTCTAAAATATACTATGTTATTTTGACATAAAGAAATGAAAGCAGGCCTGTGGAAGCTATAAAGTGTGAGAAGTCAGAGATGTTAGGGTTAGGGTTAGAAACGGATTTCAAGTGCTTAGGTTTAATATGTTCCATTTGGTGGCACTGAAGTTTAAACGACAATTGATTTCATCAGTCGTTGGCATGAAGTCAGTCATTCACCGAGCCGACCTCTTAAACTTCTTAGCAGAACCCTTAAAGTCTTTCTAGTGTTATTTATTAACTCAAAATCTGTCTTCATAGAAAGGGATAATACACAAAAGCAATGGATATGACGAGGACGTTCAAACGTGAAGCTTCCCAGGTACAGTGGTTGCAACTAGCATTTTTGACTTATATACTACAGGAGTTGCAACTAAAGTATCATTCCAGTTGATCATTGTCGCAAGATACATCAGGTCAAAAGGTTTTATGAAAAATTTCAAGTGAAACATTTGATTGATTTTGATATGAAACTTTCCCAGATTGCATGTCATTATGAGAGCACCATGCTATATGTATGTTTCTTGTCTGTGTGTACTATCTGACATCTCTAGACTTGTTTTGACGAAGGAATATCTTGTAAATCACCCGCAATTTTCTTTGGTTGGTTTTTTGCATATTTGTATAACTACCAAAAAAGCGAATAATTAGAAATCTGCCGAAAGCTGTTTGTTTGCATATCTGCTCAATGCCAAAACAATTTGTCATTTTGTTCTTATACTTCGTAGCCGTGAGGGCAATACCGTCTAGAGCAGTGTTTATCTATCCTTATATACAGACTTGGCATTTAATATGGAATATTTTTTTTGTGGGGGTGAACCTACTTTTCAAGATGTCTTAGAACCAAAAGTTCATTGGAATTATGTTGAAATTATTCTAGATTTTGTTAATGTGACCTTTACAAGAAACAAAAACCACATTTGACATTTCGAAACAAATAAATTGATCCTTGAAAGTGATGTAAACTGATATGGAACTCAATTCATGGACAGTACTGTGTTAAACTTCTGTACGTTTTCCAGAAGTATCTCTTTATTTTGCACATTAGACAAAATTTTTTTAACAAAAACAAAAGTTAAATTACGACTGGGATTACGGACAGTAAAATTACAGTTCAGTACTAGGTGTAACCCCCACGAGAATTCAGGAGAGCACGTACACGTTGAGGCATGCTGTTCACGAGATTTGCCAAGGTTTGGACAGGAATCGCTTGCCATGCAGTGACAATAGCCTGCTGCAATTCACGCACAGAGGTCGGCTGCTGGTCCAAGTGGTCGATTTGACGCGTTAGTTCTGCCCACAAGTTCTCTATTGGATTCATATTCGGTGGACATGGCAGGCCACTCCATATGCTCTACACCACGGTCAGCAAAAACACTCAGCCCTAAGCCGATTAGCTGACTTGGTATGGCTATTGCGGACTAACCGGTGCAGCTGGCGATCATCCCTCCTTGTGGTTCTGTGGGGACGTCCTGGCCTCGCCATTGGAGTAGGGACACCCCTCTGGGCATTTCGTTTCAGGATCTTTGACACCTGACCCTGAGTGATGCCATACTGCCGAGCAATAGCATGCTGTTTCATGCCGTAATTTCGTAAAGCCACCACTCCATGACAAACAGCATTGTCGAGTTGACCGACCATCTCCAGAGGAAGCGGCAATAACTTTTGGAGACGTGCAGCAGTTGTTTTCCACCAATACAGAACGCAACAACCCTTGTATACCCGACTGTGAAGCCAATCATCAAAGCACCTGTCCGTACATTTTGCCATGCCACCTGTGATATAATCCTGTTGTTGACTTCTTGCTGTGACAGACAATCAGTGACATGGTTCTTTCAACAAATAAATCACCAAAGTGTAAAAGACACTCACCAGATTGATATACTGAGTTAAGAAAGTAAACCCAAGTCAAGAAAAAAAAAATATTCCATATTAAATGCCAAGTCTGTATATCATTATGAGTGTATGTGCCTCATCAACGTCCACCAATCAGAGCTGAGGATCTGGTCACATGACATGGGGACAGCATTTAGTAACCAGTACAGTTGTATATTTTACCAAAAGGAAACAATAACCTTCTGTGGAATGTTTGGGGTCCTAGCAGGTGTCGTAAGGTATATAGGAGATTCCAGAAATTCCTCAATACAATTATGATTTTGAAATGTGATCGACACAGACTTTGCTTCCGGAATTCAGAAGTGAATAGATGATGATGGTTCACTGGTTTGATAATATCTCAAATGCAATCGTGATTTGTCATTATATTTTGATATATTAATAGTGTTACGTTTGTGGGGGGTAGGTAAAAATATTACATAGGAAAGGCAGGATTGTAAAATTGTAGCATGGACCGTGGATGCATAGGAGAAATCTCGATCTACTTAAGTAGGGAAACTGTAGCTTCAGATTGTTTATGTGTCTTCACACGAGGGGTGAAGCAGTATTAATTAGCGTAGGGATTAAGGCTAATTTTCCCCAGTACATGATTTTCGCTCTGTAACTTT
This sequence comes from Myxine glutinosa, assembly GCF_964187855.1. Taxonomy (NCBI): domain Eukaryota; kingdom Metazoa; phylum Chordata; class Myxini; order Myxiniformes; family Myxinidae; genus Myxine; species Myxine glutinosa. Next base: position 44,913,624 of record NC_136266.1, on the reverse strand, counting down.
CCTTTTACGTTTTGCGGACATTGCCGGCCATGAAAACCTCCTTTAAACACATTCACAACTGCCGACAAAAGCCAAGCAGAGCCGATCGGACTAAGCCCCACCTCTAAAGGACCAGAGGAAACAGGCCATGCCCTTGAGGAACACGATTAGCCCAAAGGTTGTGGGCAGGGCGAACTGGAAGGTGAACGACCCGATTGGCTCACCTGAGTGATGGAGAAGAGTGCGTGTGTGCGTGTGTGCGTCTGTCTGTCTGTCTGTCTGTCCGTCTGTGCATCTGTCTGTCTGTCTGTCTGTGCATCTGTCTGTCTGTCTGTGCGTCTGTCTGTGCATCTGTCTGTCTGTCTGTGCGTCTGTCTGTCTGTCTGTCTGTCTGTGCGTCTGTCTGTGCGTCTGTCTGTGCGTCTGTCTGTGCGTCTGTCTGTGCGTCTGTCTGTGCGTCTGTCTGTCTGTCTGTGCATCTGTCTGTCTGTCTGTGCATCTGTCTGTCTGTCTGTGCATCTGTCTGTCTGTCTGTCTGTGCATCTGTCTGTCTGTCTGTCTGTGCGTCTGTCTGTCTGTCTGTCTGTCTGTCTGTCTGTCTGTGCATCTGTCTGTCTGTCTGTGCGTCTGTCTGTCTGTCTGTCTGTCTGTCTGTGCGTCTGTCTGTGCATCTGTCTGTGCGTCTGTCTGTGCGTCTGTCTGTGCGTCTGTCTGTGCGTCTGTCTGTGCATCTGTCTGTGCATCTGTCTGTGCGTCTGTCTGTGCGTCTGTCTGTGCATCTGTCTGTGCATCTGTCTGCGCGTCTGTCTGTGCGTCTGTCTGTGTGTCTGTCTGTCTGTGTGTCTGTCTGTCTGTGCGTCTGTCTGTGCGTCTGTCTGTGCGTCTGTCTGTGCGTCTGTCCGTGCGTCTGTCCGTGCGTCTGTCCGTGCGTCTGTCCGTCCGTCTGTGCGCCCGTCTGTGCGCCTGTCTGTGCGCCCGTCTGTGCGCCCGTCCGTGCGTCCGTCCGTGCGTCCGTCTGTGTGTCCGTCTGTGCGTCCGTCTGTGCGTCCGTCTGTGCGTCCTTCTGTGCGTCCGTCTGTGCGTCCATCTGTGCGTCCGTCTGTGCGTCTGTCTGTGCGTCCGTCTGTGCGTCTGTGCGTCTGTCTGTGCGTCTGTCTGTCTGTGCGTCTGTCTGTGCGTCTGTCTGTGCGTCTGTCTGTGCGTCTGTCTGTCTCTGTCTCTGTCTCTGTCTCTGTCTCTGTCTCTCTCTCTCTCTCTCTCTCTCTCGGCTGTTTTTTGCATGAAGGAGGAAGGGCGCCATCTTTTTTGCATTTGTTGTGCTGGTGATTTTGGTGCGCTTTTGAATGAGCGTGGAGCTTTGGCTGCGCCGGCAGCATCTCGGCAGAGACGGGCAACGTGTGGGCTCAACAAGGAGCTGGGGTCTGCATTGCACTTGACAATGTTGGCAAAAGAGTGCTGTCTTTACTGCTTGCCTCATGCCTGGGCATTTTGACGCATGGTGCTGGCACCATTTTGGGGCGCTCCAGCGCGGGAGGCATCGGACCGGACCATCACCATCACCTTTTCAAAATAACTCATTGGGAAGAGCTAAGTACACGAAAAGACCATTTTATTTCATTTTATTTTCCCCTGTGTGTGCATTTCTGTGTCTGAGTGGAGGATCCTCAAAGTAGGAGTTTCAATTAATTTTTACCACAACTTTATTTCGTCTTTTTTTTTTTTTTTTTTTTTTTGTATACAAGATCGAGGCTCGTGAAAGAGCTAACATTAATCACACAAAAAGACAAACCGACACACAAAACACAAAAAACAAGGGGAGCGGCAGACAAGATGGGGAGAGAGGGGGAAGGACACAAACACAACATTTGAGAGCAGGGACATCGGGAGGACTTGGGGGGAGGTGGGAGAGGAATAAAACATATGAACACTGCAAGGACTCTGGGGTGAATTACTGGGGGTAGAAAAGATCAAGGTTTTCGATGGGGGAAGATAAGAGATGGTGGTGAACAGCTGTTTTAAAGACCTGGAGGGAGGAGTGGGATTGAAGGGAGTGGGGGAGTTTGTTCCAGAGGCGGGAGAAAAGGGGAATGAAAGAGTGAAGGTGAGCAGAGAGACTAGACTTTGGCAGTTTAACCATAAGAGGGTTGCAGGCAGATCTTGTGCGACCTGAAGGAATATTGGGGGGACAGAGCACAGAGAGAGCTGGGGGAGCAAGGCCGGAGAGGAGTCGGTAGAAGACAGAAAGACCACCAACCTGCCTGCGGTGAGTGAGTGAAAGGCCCTCGGAGTTGACTACATCGCAGGAGATTCCAATGATTCTGAAAGCTTTGGCCTCAACAGCGTGAAGCCGAGCAAGGTGTGAGGCAGGAGCACCAGCCCAGAGGGGGGAACAGTATTCCATTGAGCTGCAGATGAAAGCCTTGTATGTGGTGAGGAGCTCAGGTGTGCCAAGGAAGGACTTCGCACGACGGAGGATGCCCAGTCGGCAACTGGCTTTGGAGGCCAGCTTGGAAATGTGGTTTTCCCAAGAAAGATCATGGCAGATAGTGAGACCCAAAAGCTTGAGCGACAGAACTTCTTGGAGAGGATTGTTGAGAAAGTAGATGGGAGGGTTGTCCAGTCGGTCCTTTCGGAGAGACATTGTAAGAGTGTGAGATTTGTCAGGATTGAAAGACATGTTCCACTTCTTTGACCAGTCTGTGATTTTGTCCAGGTCTTCAGAGAGTGAGGAGGCTGCAGACTGCCGATCTGAGGGATGAGGAATGGAGCGGCAGATAGTGGAGTCATCAGCAAAGAGATAGAGAGGATTTTCCAGAGAGTCGGAGAGGTCATTGATGAAGACCAGAAATAGCACAGGGCCCAGAACACTACCTTGGGGAACTCCAGCCAGAACAGGAAGGGAAGATGAGAGAAATCCATTCAGGGCCACACGTTGCCTACGACCAGAGAGGAAATCAGCAAGCCATGAGTGGAGATTTCCCTGAATACCATAGGAGGTGAGTTTGGTGAGCAGAGCTGGGTGCCAGACTGTATCGAAGGCACGTGATATGTCAAGTGAGACAGCTCTGATTTCCTGTTTGGCATTGAGGACCTCCATCCATTGCTGAGACAGCAGAAGCAACATGTCCAGAGTAGAATGACCTGGTCTGAATCCAAATTGATGATCAGAGATCAAGCCATTGGAGAAGAGGAAGGATTTGATATCTGAAGCAATGATGGATTCCATGACTTTGCTGATAATTGGGAGCAGGCTGATTGGTCTGTAGTTGCAAGGATCTGTTTTTGCACCTTTTTTGTGTAAAGCGGTAATGTTTGCTGATTTCCAAGATGCTGGCAGATGACCTTGAGCAAAAGAGAGGGTGAAAAGAACAGAGAGAGGGTGAGATAGAACGGCAGAGCAGGATTTTAGGACCCGAGGGCTGATGCCATCTGGTCCAGTTGCAGAATCAGAGTCGAGGTTTGATAAAAACTTCTCCACCTTGTCAGGAGAGAAGGACACAGAGTCCAGGAGCAGTTGGGTTCGACTGGGAAAGGTGGGAACAGAGAGAGATGGGTTTGGGACACAAGATTTTGAGGCAAACACAGAGTTGAGGCATTCGGCTTTGTCACGTGTGGTGTCAACTGTGTAGCCATTTGAGGTAAGGGAGGGGATGGAGGGGGAACAAACACCAGAAACGGATTTGACCAGACGCCACCAGGATTTGGAGGAAGGAGACAGGTTTGAGAGTTCAATCTTGAGTGTAGAGAGATAGTGCTTCCTGGCACTCCTGAGGGTAGAAACACACTTGTTTCGAGCTTGGTGGAAGGAACTGAGATTGCCTTCAGTTGGATTTGCCTTCCAAGACACAAAGGCAAGTTGTTTCAGGGCAACTGCCTCACCACAAGATTCAGTGTACCATGGACGGGAGGAAGGGTAAGACAACTGAAGACGAGATGGGATAAATCTGTGCATGAGAGAGAGCAGTTTGCTTTGGAAGAATTCCCAGGAAGAATTGATGTCAGAGGCATTAGAGATGGGAGACCAGTCCAGTTGATTGATGGCTGCTTGCAGACCGTGCCAGTCGGCCTGAGTGAAATGCCAGACTTGTCGGCGAGTCGACGTCGGCGTCTTTGATTTATTCTCATTAAATACATTATTGTTGCGATTTATTTGTCATGTTCGCTTATTCGTTGCGGTTTCGGTATAAACACGTGTGCTCCGTTCAGATAAAGGCTTTTTTTTTTTTTTCTTTTTTTTTGTATACTGAATCGAGGCTCGTGTAAGAGCTGACATTCACTTCACAAACAAATCAACCAGACAAACAAAATATATAAAAAGAGGGAGCGGAAGACAAGAGAAGGGGAAGCACACAAACACTTGAGAGCACACAACATTTAAGAGCAGGGAGATGTGTGGGCTGGAGAGGGCTTGGGGGGAGGACGCGTGGGAAGGGGGAGGGGGGGGGGGTGGGAGAAGTATAAAACACAAGGACACCAAGGACTTCCAGGACAGAAGTTGGTATTTCAAAAAAGTGGAATTAAGGTGAAATTAGTGGGGATAGAAAAGATCAAGGTTTTGGATGGGGGAAGATAAGAGATGGTGGTGAACAGCTGTTTTAAAGACCTGGAGGGTGGAGTGGGATTGAAGAGAGTGAGGGAGTTTGTTCCAGAGGCGGGAGAAAAGAGGAATGAAGGACTTCCAAGGAAAGCTATTCCAATAGCTTTTCCAGCCAATGTAATATGGTGAGCAGAGAGTCTTGATTTTGGCAGTTTAACCATAAGAGGGTTGCAGGCAGATCTTGTGCGACCTGTAGGAATATTTGCGGGACAGAGCCCAGAGAGAGCTGGGGGGGCAAGGCCAGAGAGGAGTCGGTAGAAGACAGAAAGACCACCGACCTGCCTGCGGTGAGTGAGTGAGAGGCCCTTGGAGTTAGCTTCATCGCGGGAGATTCCAATGATTCTGAATGCTTTGGTTTAACTTCACATTCCTTCATCCTGCTTGAGACAAAACTACCGACATTTTCGGACTTCCGCCTTGGGAGTAAAACTGTTTCGGCTATCCGTCATCCAGCGGTCTTAATCGCTGGCGACAGGACAATAGTATAGTATTAACTTGTGATTGGAATGATGAATGATGCTTTTTGGAATGAAAATATGGAGATATTGAGTTTAAAGCCATACTATCCATATGTCATATCATATCCATACTATCCATATGTCATATCATATCCATACTATCCATATCCATATCCATATCTACCCATATCCATATCCATATCTATCCATATCTATCCATATCCATATCTATCTATCCATATGTCATATATGTCATATATCCATACTATCCATATATATACAGACACGTGCAAAAGTAAGTACACCCCATGTAAAGTTTTGACTTTTTCAACATATTTCAAGACACAGCTATTTGATCTTCATTTCCACAATATTGATAGATGACGGTGATATAATATAACAAATAGCATGAAACATTTACATTTTGTAGTCCATTATATAATTTAAATAAACATAAATGCAAATTTCGCATGTGGAAAAAGTAGGTACACCCTTGGCTCTAATAGGTGGTATTGCCCCCTTTGGCAGAAACAACCTCAAGTAGGCGTTTCTTATAACTGTCTACCAGTCTCTGACATCGATTGGGAGAAATTTTTGCCCACTCCCCCATGCAGAATTCTTTCAGCTGTGCGATGTTTGAGGGGTTTCTTGCATGCACAGCTCGTTTCAAATCCCCCCGCAACATCTCCATGGGATTTAGTTCCGGGCTTTGACTTGGCCATTCCAGAACCCTCCATTTCTTTCTTTTCAGCCATTCCTTGGTGGATTTACTGGTATGTTTAGGGTCATTGTCATGTTGCAAGGTCCACCTTTGGTTGAGCTTCAACTTTCCGACAGATGGCCTCACATTATCCTCAAGCACCCTCTGGTACAATGAAGAATTCATAGTGGATTCGATGACGGTGAGCTGCCCAGGCCCTGATGCAGCACAGCTGCCCCAAACCATAATATTTCCACCACCATGCTTTACAGTTGGTATCAGGTTCTTGTGGTCAAATGCTGTCTTTGGTTTTCGCCAAACATCTCTTCTGGTACTGTGGCCAAATAGCTCTACCTATGACTCATCTGTCCAGAGCACATTGTTCCAGAAGTGCTGGTCTTTACCTAGGTGTTCATTAGCAAACTTTAGTCTTGCCCTGATGTTCTTTCTGGACAGCAAAGGTTTCCTCCTGGCACACCTCCCATGTAGATCAAATTTGTGCAGCCTCTTTCTAATGGTAGACTCATGCACTTTGACATCAACAGTGGCAAGAGCTACCTGTAGGTCCCGTGATGACATTCTGGGGTTCTTATAGACTTCTTTCAGCATCTTGCGGTCTGCTCTCGGGCTGAACTTGCTAGGGCGGCCTGGCCTGAACAAGTTGGCAGTTGTTTGGAATCTTCTCCACTTGTAGATGATCTTCCGGACAGTCGAATGATTGATTTCAAATTGTTTGGAGATCTTTTTAAATCCCTTCCCAGACTCGTAGGCATCTATAACCTTCTTTCTGAAGGCCTCAGAGAGCTCTTTTGATCTAGGCATGGTGACGCCGCACACTTCAACAACAAAGAGCAAACCAAACTAAATGTCTGAGGTTTAAATAAGACAGGTTCCTCCAAGATCCTCTCTGACGATGTTCTAATCATTTGCACCTGAGCTGGTGCACCTGATTCTCATTTTAGGTATTTGAAGTTGTGATAAATGTAGGGGTGTACTTACTTTTTCCACATGTGAAATTTGCATTTATGTTTATTTAAATTATACAATGGACTACAAAATGTAAATGTTTCATGATATTTGTTATATTATATCACCTTTATCTATCAATATTGTTGAAATGAATATAGCCTGGTGTTGGCTTAGTGGTTAGGGTGCCGGCTTGGGATCTTAGGATCCTGAGTTCGAATCCTGGTCGATCGCTGAATTAACACCAGGGGGGTTGACTCAGCCTGTCATCCTTCTGAGGTCGGCAAATTGAGTACCAGCTTGCTGGGATGAATGATCCCGGTGTGTACCCCTGTTCAGAATAGGTGCACCGTATCCCTGTGCATCGTAAGAGGTGACCAAGGGTTGGCGTCAGGAAGGACATCCGGCCATAAAATCTGCCTCAAAAAGGGAACCATGAGGTCATGGGGCCTGCAAGGCTAACCCCCACTTTCGCGGGGAAAATGGCCTCAAAAACGATCATTCATTCATTCATTCATTGTTGAAATGAGGATCAAATAGCTGTATGTTCGAAAAAGTCAAAATTTTACATGGGGTGCACTTACTTTTTCACTTGACTGTATGTCAGGCCATACTGTCCTCTTCAACTAAAGTATCAAACAAGCCCGGCCACGCCATTGTTAGACTACCGGTCTTGTTTGTTCATTATATCATAAGCAAACTCAAACTATGCCGTGCAAACAGGGTGTGAGTAACCTCGTTTTATGTAAATGTTATCACGATAATTACTATGTTGTACTTTTGAGTGATTTTGGTTCTTATTTATTTTGACTGCGAAAATGTATGAGGTCCCTGACAAGGAACTTCAACACAGGAGGAGGCCATTTTGCACATAAATAACCAATGATAGTATTGCCAATCCATGGTTGTTTGTCCAAGTTCTATCCTTTAAATGCTGAGCAGCAAGCAAGGAAGCATAATGTACCATTTTAAAAGTCTTTGGTATGATTCGGTCAGGGTTTGAACCACTGACCTATAATACTCAAAGCGGACGTTCTAACGATTACACCACCGAGTCTGGTCAAAGATTGAATTAGAAATGAATTTTATCTATTGCTACAATGATGAAGATTTATTTACAACTATAAATGCCACTTTATAACTGCTGGCAGTGATGACTGGTTTCCTCTGCCTCCCTGTTTTCGACTAATCGAAATAAATATATATATATATATACATACATATATATATATATATATATACACACATATATATATATATATATATATATATATATATATATATATATATATATATATATATATATATACATATACATATGTCAGCCATTAGGGTTTAAACCCCATGACTCAATTGAGTATAACATCTGAAATTATATATCGTGCTTCTGAAAAACTGATTTGAACTCAGCTGCAGGCAGAGGCGAGTGGACAAAATGTGGTTTCGAGGCTCGACGTGCAGGGTGGATCCTTAGCCCAGTAAGCAAGTCCTTGAATGTATGTGCCAAACAGTAGATAATATGCTCGCGACCCACGTACAGGGAAAACATGTCGCTAAACGCCTTCTTCGCAAAGGGAATAATTAATTATATATCTTTGTAGTTTCTAGTATGTCTCCTAAAAACAAAGACGTAACCAACCTCGGGAGAAATATAGACATTACATATCCTCGATTGTTAATGTATTCAGCACGTGTATCCAATCATTCATCTACCATTTAGCCTAGTGTATGAGAATATTTTCTTCGGCCTGCGCTCGGGTCTGATATGTTTAGATAAAGAGCCAAAAAAGCTCAGCCTATCCCATGCTTACATCTGTTTGTCCAAGTTTGGCCTTCTGTAGGAAGGGACAATGGGAGGTGTTGTCGTTATGACCCAGGTTTTGCTATGTCTTTAGCGCAGATTCTTGTCTGATATTTTGCTATAAATGAAATGCCTTTTTGCTCATTTTTCAGCGAGTGTCTTGAGGAATTGCCCGCTGCGTGTTAGGCGGTGCATTCTCGAGCCTTGCTCCACACTGTGTGTTTGTAATCGATCCCATTAAACATTGCTGCTCTGATTCTTCTTCTTCTTCCTTCCCATGAGGTCTTCGACCGACAATTTTGGTGTCAGGAGTGGGATCATCCAAGTGTGCAGACGAGGTGGATCCTCACGTTCCAGGTCGGAAAGGAGGCCTGCCGGCACCTAATTTGGGTAAGCAATTTTTGCACATCGAAATTGAAGCCTCCTGCCTTGCTTTGGACGTGTGGACCTCTGTCGGCTGTACCACCTGGCTTGCATTCCGAACCATATTTAGTTTAAACCAGAGCAGCAGTGGGTAATGAATCGATTATACAGGGCGCCCGAGATAAGGAGGGATATCCCTCAGGTAAGCTTCCTTCCTGCTTCCCATATGTGGGTGATAGATAATAGGTGTTAAGTTACTCCGGCGTGAGAACTGCGTTTAAGGTTAGGGATCGGGGGGCGACCCGATCTTAGGACTACCAGGAGGGACTAGCCCAAGAAAGGTAGGACGATGAGTATTTTAAGTTAAGCTACGCACTGAATGTGTTGGAGTGAGCACAGGTATTTGTGTATAAGGGAATGAATGATCTGTCATTGCAGCGTGTATTTGTGTTTATTGTGTGTGTGTCATTGATGTGTGTCATGGATTGACAAGGGGTTCCCCAAATTGCCTACGGGCGTTGGGCAATCCGGATGAGTAAAATTGACAGGGAATAATGAGTATGTTATGGAGAGCATGTGTAGACAGGGCTTTAAAACAAGTGTTCAATTACATCCCCACATTAACGGCTCACCAAATGTAGTAAGGGAGAATGGGAGTGAAAGTCAAAAATGATAGGCTGTCAACCGACTGGGTGTTTATTCAACGGCATGGCCGGGGCTTGTATTTGGCCGACTTGGGATGGCAGAATGCGTTGAATGAAGGCAAGAATGACATGTGATGCTGACATGAGTCCAATCGGAAGGATGGATGGTTATGGTTTCACCCGGTCTGTTTATCTGTCTGTCTGTCTGTCTGTGAATGGAAATTGAACTGGACTTCGACAGAAGGCAGGTGGGTGGTCACCTGCTGTGAATTGTGGTGGAACATTTGTGACGTCCCCTAATACGAGAGGACGAATTGGTTTGTAAATGTGTTGTGCAGGTACTTTCTCTGTAGGTTGTATACAAGGTCGAGGCTCGTGAAAGAGCGAACATTAATCACACAGAAAGACAAACCGACACATAAAACATATAACATAGGGAGCGGTAGACAAGATGGGGAGAGAGGGGGAAGGACACAAACACAACATTTGAGAGCAGGGACCGAGAGACATGGAGACATCGAGAGATCTGAGAGAGGGCGAGGGCTTTGGGGGGGGGGGGGCGTGGGAAGGGGGCGGTGGGAGAGGTATAAAACATATGGACACTGCCAGGACTTCCAGGAAAGAAGTTGGAATTCCAAACAAGGTGGATCTGGGGTGAATTAGCGGGGGTAGAAAAGATCAAGGTTTTGGATGGGGGAAGATAAGAGATGGTGGTGAACAGCTGTTTTAAAGACCTGGAGGGAGGAGTGGGATTGAAGGGAGTGAGGGAGTTTGTTCCAGAGGCGGGAGAAAAGAGGAATGAAAGAGTGAAGGTGAGCAGAGAGCCGAGATTTCGGCAGTTTAACCATCAGAGGGTTGCTGGCAGATCTTGTGCGACCTGTAGGAATATTTGGGGGACAGAGCACAGAGAGAGCTGGGGGTGCAAGGCCGGAGAGGAGTCGGTAGAAGACAGAAAGACCACCTACCTGCCTGCGGTGAGTGAGTGAAAGGCCCTCAGAGATAGCTTCATCGCGGGAGATTCCAATAATTCTGAAAGCTTTGGTTTCAACAGCGTGAAGCCGAGCTAGGTGTGAGGCAGGAGCACCGGCCCATAGGGGAGAACAGTATTCCATTGAGCTGCGGATGAAAGCCTTGTATGTGGTGAGGAGCTCAGGTGTGCCGAGGAAGGACTTCGCACGACGGAGGATGCCCAGTCGGCGACTGGCTTTGGAGGCCAGCTTGGAAATGTGGTTTTCCCAAGAAAGATCATGGCAGATAGTGAGACCCAAAATCTTGAGCGACAGAACTTCTTGGAGAGGATTGTTGAGAAAGTAGATGGGAGGGTTGTCCAGTCGATCTTTTCGGAGAGACATAGTAAGAGTGTGAGATTTGTCAGGATTGAAAGACATGTTCCACTTGTTTGACCAGTCTGTGATTTTGTCCAGGTCTTCAGAGAGTGAGGAGGCAGCAGACTGCCGATCTGAGGGAAGAGGAATGGAGCGGCAGAGAGTGGAGTCATCAGCAAAGAGATAGAGAGGATTTTCGAGAGAGTCAGAGAGATCATTGATGAAGACCAGAAAAAGCACGGGGCCCAGAACACTGCCTTGGGGAACTCCAGCCTGAACAGGAAGAGGAGATGAGAGAAACCCATTCAGGGCCACACGTTGACGACGACGACTAGAGAGGAAGTCCGCCAGCCATGCGTGGAGATTTCCATGGATACCAAAGGAGGAGAGTTTGGTGAGCAGAGCGGGGTGCCAGACCGTGTCGAAGGCACATGATATGTCGAGGGAGACAGCTCTAATTTCCTGTTTGGCATTGAGGACCTCCATCCATTGTTGAGACAGCAGAAGCAGCATGTCCAGAGTAGAGTGACCTGGTCTGAAACCAAATTGATGATCAGAGATCAAGCCATTGGAGAAGAGGAAAGATTTCATATCCGAAGCAATGATGGATTCCATGACTTTGCTGATAATTGGGAGAAGGCTGATTGGTCTGTAGTTGCTAGGATCTGTTTTTGCACCTTTTTTGTGCAAAGCGGTGATGTTGGCTGATTTCCAAGCAGATGGCAGTTGACCTTGAGCAAAAGAGAGGGTGAAGAGAACAGAGAGAGGGTGAGATAGAGCAGCAGAGCAGGATTTTAGGACCCGTGGGCTGATGCCGTCGGGTCCAGTTGCAGAATCAGAGTCGAGGGTTGACAGAAGCTTTTCCACCTAAATTCTACCTGGGTAGCTAAATTCTACCTGGGATAAGTTCAGGTGGAGAGGGGAGTTGTCTCTGATGCCTTGCTCCACGGGGCAGGAATATTGTTGTCAAGTCTCATGTAACCTTGGTTAACGTATATCTACGGACAAGAGCTGCACTTTATTTTAGTAAGTGACTGGGAAAGTTTGTTTTAAAAGGTGCCAGCGGAGTTGTTTAGAGTTATGGAGGTCACAACTCGCTGGAACCTCTTTATTTATGTTTGGCTGACTTACATTGGCTAGTGTATGGGAAAGGGGGACTGAAAATGCTTTGATTTTTTCGTGGATTGCCCATTGGGCATGTTTAGGATTTAATAGAGTGGTGGAGTTCTGTGAAATATAATGACGTTGTCTTATGGACACTTTGTGAGTGACTAGACACGTGCCTGAAAGGGGAAATTGTATTCATAACTCATGTGGGTTGTGTCTGAAGAAAAGGTTTAAAAGGAAGTGAGAAGAAGGTCATGGAAAGTGCAAAGATGATTAAATTGGAAAGTCGAATCAGATGGATTACTTGTCAATGACAGGTGAGTGCAGGAATTGATGAGAAAGTGGAGGAAAAGGTTATAAAAGTTGATGGAAAAGACAAGAAATAAAGAAAAGTGGTTAGTTATGGACTGTTGTTTTGTGATAAGAAGGTGATTGGGGGCTGGTGAAGATTGGATCACGGCTCTGCAGACCAGGTGAACAGAACTCCACCAGGTATATGGGAATCACATCAATTAAATTATTGCTCAAAGGGAGGTGATAGAGCAAAATGAAGAAGATTGGGCCAACCTTGGGCCTTCCCGATTATAAAAAGGCCTTCACACTTTTCACCCATGCAGTAGGGGGATTCGCGCAATCCGTGTTAACTCAGACTCATGGAGATAGGGAACGTCCAGTAGCCTATTTCAGCAAAAAGCTTGATGCGGTAGAACAAGGCTTTCCGCTGTGTTTACAAGCCGTGGCGGCTGCCCGATACGCAGTTGAGCGGACGGCCGACATAGTTATGGGACATCCGGTCCTTTTACAGGTACCGCATTGCGTCCATACACTACTACAACAGCGAAACACACAGAATCTCACAGCCACTCGACTGATGCAATACGAAACGGCATTAATTATGGCACCCAACGTGACGGTGATGCGGTGTACCATTCTTAACCCAGCGACACTTTTGCCAACAAAGGAGGAGGGAATCCCGCACGTTTGCACGGACGTGGTCCAATTAATATCAACGGTAAGGCCTGACTTACAGGACACTCCGCTACAGGAAGCCGATCATACCTATTACGTCGATGGTTCAGCCAAACGGGCTTGGGACGGATCCCTGTTATCTGGGTACGCAGTATGCTCGGATACGGAGACGGTCGAAAGCGGCCGCCTCCCGCCCACCTGGTCAGCACAACAAGCTGAACTGTACGCACTCACGAGAGCGTGCGAAGTAAGCGAGGAAAAAGCAGTGACAATTTATACAGACTCGGCATACGCACACGGAGTGGTCCACGACAAAGGGGCCATATGGAAAATGAGAGGGTTCCTCACTTCAGCGGGAGCACTCATTAAAAATGGGGACTTAGTGCGAAATCTGCTTCATAGTATTATGCTTCCACGTGAAATAGCTGTAGTTAAATGCCGAGGTCACCAGCGTACAGACGACGCTGTGGCCCGTGGAAACGCCCGAGCCGACGAAGCAGCAGCACTAGCGGCAAACCAACAAGTTGGGTATAATATGCCAGTAGTTACGCGCAAACAGGGCGCTAAAGCGACTGCCCAGACAGACGTTCCGACATCCGCACCTACAGAGTTCGATGTAATACAATTACAAGCCGCGGCCTCAAACGTAGAACATTAAGATTGGATTAAATTGGGAGCTCAGCGCCCCGCAGAAGGACAAATGTGGACGATTAATGACAAACCCGTGGCACCGCGAGCTTTATTGCCATGGTTGGCACGCATGGCGCATCAAAATGGCCATGTGTGCCATAGGGGGGTGATGAGGCAGGTCACTTCCACCTGGGCAGCACCAGGCCTTTCGACTGTGGTTACCATGGTCTGTCGCTCGTGCGCTATATGTCAACGGCATCGGCGCCAGTGGATATGGCAGCCCTTGAATTACCTATCATGGATGACATGCTTCTAAAGTTTTGCATAGGTCTATCCCATGTGGCACGGAGCATACATGAACGCGTTCGGGAGGCCCTGCCGGAGCCAGCAAGCAAGCCTATCCACACCGTCGAGGCAGGAGATTACGTGCTGGTGAAGCATTTCACCCGTAAGACTGCGCTCGAACCAAGGTGGACGGGGCCATACCAAGTTCTTCTGATCACACCAACAGCGGTGTTTTGTGAGGGCAAGTCGTCCTGGGTACATGCCACACATTGTAAGTTGGCCATACCCACAAACACAGACACCTCAAACGCACCACCACAGATCGAGGATGCTGCACCACCGCCTGTTAGGGGTGGCAATCACATTTAGTTTAATATACTGCTTTGCCAGCACTGGGGACACGAGGGCATGGGCGAACACGGAGACATATGCATATGGCGACCAAACCATTAAGGTCTACCGGCAGAGAGTTATCTGGGGTCAGAGGATAAATATACCCTGCTGCCATGTAAAGGAAGACGTATGGACACGGATAATGTGGAGGGCGTTGTACACAGACTCACATGGAAGGAAGACAGGTTTTGCTGCCCTCAGTCGTTTGAAGCAAGCGCCACGACAAGGCAGCGCACCAATAGTAAACATGGCCAGGCCAGGTTACAAATGGGGAAAGGACTCGAACAATTTAACCACGCATGTATTACTGAACAGCGGCACTACTCTGATACTACAATGTGAATTCATGACGTCACAGACCCCCTACGACTATAGGCCACCATGCATCTCATACATATTAATTCCGCACCCACGGATCGAAAGCAGGAAAAAGCCAAAGGAAAATACGTATTGGACAGTGACCCGTGCAATGGCGAAGGTACAGAACCGATCACGTTGTTGGATGTCCCCACACCAGTACGACAGGGATAGAAATGGTAGTGCTGCCCCTGTCCCTACGAGATATGTGCTCAGGACCCTTGCGTACCCCATGTCTGACCACAACCTTGGAACTGATAGGCCCAAAATCCCCAGCAGTGTGTTCCCGGGAGTTTCGATATACCCCACCCATTAAGCAGGCTTTGTTAGACAAACCACCTGATCCAGTCTGGGTGACAGAGCAAAAGGGACGGGTGTGTCTTATAGGAAAGGGACACGTTCAGATGGGAACCTCGGAATGTACCCATACCCTGCCATCCGACACCAGAGGGAGAGAAAAGGGAGGCCCCCTTGTAATAACCATAGATGACCAGGCCCAGCATAACGTAACCAAGCTAACCATATCTTGGGGAGCACCAAGCGCCACCCGCGTTGAGATCAGTAAATGCATGGCCTCGGCCCTTATCCCACCCCATGGAGTAATGTTTATTTGCGGAAATAAAGCATATCCATACTTACCCGAACAGTGGGGAGGGACTTGTTATCTGGGATCCATTTTTCCCAAGGTAAATTTGGTAAATCATGTATTATTAGATGTAGGGAAGATGATTAAAAGGAAGGTATTTTCGGAAATTGGTGAAAGTAAATATGGCATTTGAATTTCCAGACACGACACAGGAAATGCGGCTATGAATAAGCCAACCATCTGAGAGATAAGGTAACTAAATGCCAATTGGTGGGACGGGGGGCTAGGAATTTGACCATGGTGTGTGTAAGAAAGTATTTTACAGGATGGAAAGTGAAGAAGCCGCCGACAACGACTATGGTTCTGACCACAAAGGCCGTCGACCTGAATGGGCCCTTCAACAAGGCAGTTGTGACCAGCGCTCCAGAAAATTGTATTGAATTTTGTGATGACTGTGATACTTGTGTTGATCCCATGTGGGAACTGGCTGCTGCCTGTATTGATTTTTGTGATGACTGTGATACTTGTGTGGAAAACCCCTTGCGTGTACTGGCTAACGCCTCTTATGTATTATGAATGATTGGCTAATAGATAGTCTCGCATTAGTAATGGAACGAATTGGAAACGAAACCCGAATCGCAGAACTACAATTGGAAAACGAATTAGTGCATATGCGAACGATGGTGATGCAGAATCAAGTGGCTTTGGATATGTTATTGGCAGAAAAGGAAGGAGTATGTGGGGAAAATGATGAACCTATTGATGCTTGGGATTCTGATAATGATGATTTTAGTTGGGATGATTATACCTGTGATTTAGAAAGTGTAGGTTCTTTTAAAGGTTATTGCTATTATGCCAGCAGTAAGGAGCGGATGGCAAACATGTATCCGGAAGAACCACCCTCACCACCACTTACACCACCCAGCAATCACATGTACAAAGCTTGATGGCATTGGACGTCGATTGTTTGCCCTAATTCGCGAGGACCACGCCTGCATAAAGAGGGCCCCTAAATCTGGCTGGCAACTGGGTCGCACCTACGCCGTGACGAGGGTGGATTCGGAATCCAGCCGGGCGGCAGCAATCTCTTAAACCAGGCGCCGTCGTCGCGAATTATGGCTAACAATTCATACGTTGAATGTTAAACGGCCAGTTAGGGCCGATATCTTTCTTGAGCATGCGTGACGCTATGTCGTGCCTGGCATGTGACTAATTGGGATGCAAACCACTAGGTATACGGTGTCTTTCCAAGGAGTTGTCTTGTAAAGACAAAGGGAGGAACTGTCAGCCATTAGGGTTTAAACCCCATGACTCAATTGAGTATAACATCTGAAATTATATATCGTGCTTCTGAAAAACTGATTTGAACTCAGCTGCAGGCAGAGGCGAGTGGACAAAATGTGGTTTCGAGGCTCGACGTGCAGGGTGGATCCTTAGCCCAGTAAGCAAGTCCTTGAATGTATGTGCCAAACAGTAGATAATATGCTCGCGACCCACGTACAGGGAAAACATGTCGCTAAACGCCTTCTTCGCAAAGGGAATAATTAATTATATATCTTTGTAGTTTCTAGTATGTCTCCTAAAAACAAAGACGTAACCAACCTCGGGAGAAATATAGACATTACATATCCTCGATTGTTAATGTATTCAGCACGTGTATCCAATCATTCATCTACCATTTAGCCTAGTGTATGAGAATATTTTCTTCGGCCTGTGCTCGGGTCTGATATGTTTAGATAAAGAGCCAAAAAAGCTCAGCCTATCCCATGCTTACATCTGTTTGTCCAAGTTTGGCCTTCTGTAGGAAGGGACAATGGGAGGTGTTGTCGTTATGACCCAGGTTTTGCTATGTCTTTAGCGCAGATTCTTGTCTGATATTTTGCTATAAATGAAATGCCTTTTTGCTCATTTTTCAGCGAGTGTCTTGAGGAATTGCCCGCTGCGTGTTAGGCGGTGCATTCTCGAGCCTTGCTCCACACTGTGTGTTTGTAATCGATCCCATTAAACATTGCTGCTCTGATTCTTCTTCTTCTTCCTTCCCATGAGGTCTTCGACCGACACATATACATATACATATACATATATATATATATATATATATATATATATATATATATATATATATATATATATATATATATATATATTGTTGCGGTTTTGAGAACCCACACGTGTAAATATGACATCATTCTTGTAAATATGACATTAAAGGGTTAAAGGTTGCACCCCATAGTTAGGCCAGAAGCAACACGTAGGCCACCATAGGACTTCAGTTATTTCATTAGTATGTGTATAGGTAAGGCCGTGTTTCCAATAGTTGAATCTGCATTGTGTCAATCAAATAAGAAGTAGGCCCATTCTGTTCATTTTGCAAAGCCTCCCTCTCCAAGCGACGCCATTACGCGCCCTCCAGTCTGCCCATGGCCCTCCCAATTTGTCATGCGCCTTTGTTAGCAGCAGCTGCCTTAGCGCTCGCTCAATGCCGCCATAAGCCACGCGGTGCGGCCCGGAAAGAGGGGCGGAGCGCCAGGAGGAAGGTGTGGCCACGTCATCCAGCCATCAAAGGCGTGGCCGGTAAGCCTTAATCAGCCAACCAGGGCTGAAGTGACATGACCGACAGGCATGGCTTTGGGGCTCGCGGAGTGATCGCTTGGTCGAGTTATATAAGCGCACGCCAAGCCCTTTTACAGGACTGCGCGTAGGACTGTCGTGATTGCAAGTTCACTTTCTTACTGGGAGAACGCGCGTTGTATTGAAAGAACTGACTGATGGGAGAGAGCGCTGATGGTGACAGAACTTACCTGAGATTGATGCAGTGGCGCTGATGAAAGGAGGACCTTATCAAAGGAGTACATTGGAGAGGGGGCGTTTGGCGCCTTTGTATAGTGCACATATTACATACGCCATAGGGCACCAGCTTCCCCCCGCTATATAATTGTCCGGTCGCGTTCAACTACATGCGGAGCTGCCTGCCGGGTTTCGTCCGCTGGATTGGAGCTTGGACTGGAGCCGACTGGAGCCTGGACGCGCCGGTGACGATCCACCATCTACAATCCCCGTGTGAGTGTGTACGTTTGTCCTGGGTATTAAGAATAAGACTGTCTAAGGCTGCCCTGTGTAACTGCTTCTTCCTCTTCCTATCCTGTACATTCTTTCGTTTCCTCTTCTCCTTCTTGTACATTGTGAATAAATTGCCCTGTTCTTTCTTGGTTTCCTCTTATCCGATCGCATCCGTCTTTTCTCTCATTGGATAAACGTGGCACGATCGGAACCGCCATAATCAGGTTTAGTCCCTGTTAACGGCCCGAATCGCGGCTCGCTTCGCTTGGCGTGTCCACTAACGCCATGGTTCAGGCGGGAGTTATTTCCCTGCTTCGCGGTCGGTGTTCGTAATTAGGTATTTGGGACTAAATTGACCAATAACCCTACCTAATACCGACTGGAAGGAGCGTATAACTTCCAGGACTTGGGTCGGCCAGATAAGAGGACAATCTTCTGACCTCTCTTGACTGTGGTAAGGTTTCCGTTCTTGCTCTTTTGGACTTGTCTGCCGCCTTTGACACGATTGACCATAGTGTCTTAATTCGTCGTCTTGAAATCACATTTGGTATAACTGGTACTCCCCTTTCTTGGCTGATGTCCTATCTTACTGATAGAGTGCAAACAGTTGTTGTCAATGGCCAGAAATCAGCCCCTTCTCCGCTTTCCTTTGGCGTTCCCCAGGGCTCAGTCCTGGGACCTATCCTCTTTCTTTTGTACACTCAGCCTCTATTTGATCTTGTTGCCAGACATTCAGTTGATCACCACGCCTTTGCAGACGACAATCAGCTGTACCAAGGAAGCACGATTCAACAAATCGTGCCCACTGTTGAAGGCTGTATTGCCGACGTGAAGGCGTGGATGACCCAAAACAAACTTCAGCTGAACGATGCTAAAACAGAGTCTATGATTGTAAGATCGCACAGATGTCCTCTACAATGTTCACTTCCTACCACTATTCATGTTGGTGAAACCAATGTAAACTTTGTTTCGTCGGCCAAGAACCTTGGTGTGGTTTTCGACTGTAACATGACATTTTCCAAGTAAGTACTTCAAACTTGCAAATCAGCATACTTTCAGCTGCGAAAGATCGCATCCATTCGCCACTTTCTTACTCCTCAAGCTGCTCTAACTCTGGTCTGTGCCCTTGTCCTTTCAAGGCGAGTCTATTGTAATTCTTTGTATGCTGGTTGCCCTCAGTTTCTCTTGGATAAGTTACAAAAGGTTCAAAACTCTGCCGCTCGTCTTGTCTGTAAGGCGAAGAAGTCTGACCATGTTACTCCGCTTCTTGAATCTTTACACTGGCTGCCTGTCTCTGCTCGTGTACAATACAAAATTTGCACACTATGTTATAAATCATTGTGTGGAACGGGACCCTCACTATCTCTCCGATTTGCTCACTTTCTATGAACCTCGGCGACGGCTTCGTTCAAGCGACGACTCTATGACCTTAGAGCCGCCGCGCACCAGCACCAAGTCGTTTGGTGAGAAATCCTTTTCCTTTGCTGCACATCTGCTCTGGAATGACTTGCCTTCCTCTGTTCGACATGTTGACTCTCTTCCTGCCTTTAAAACCTCCCTCAAAACCTATCTGTTTCACAAGTCTTTCAAAGTCTAAGTCCTGTTTTCCCTTTGGTTTGAGGTGGGACAGAGATCGAGAGTATGTCTGTGTACATGTGCGGGGGAGGGAGTGGAGGAGGAGGGGGAGTACACATCTGTGGGTTTTGAATGGGGAGGGAGAGGAATAGGGCAAGAGTGAAGGTGTGTCTGTGTGTGTGTATGTTTGTGTATGTGTGTGCGGTGTGTGTGCGTTCGCATGATAATGTAAAGCGCCATGAGGGTCGTTTACTCTGCTTGATGGGGCTATATAAGACTCCTTTATTATTATTATTATTAAGGGGATTAACCCCGCCCCCCCCCCTACCCCCTCCCTTGATAAGGGGAGAACTGACGTCAGAGATCCTCAACAATATATATACAGACTTGGCATTTAATATGGATTTTTTTTTTTCTTGACTTGGGTTTACTTTCTTAACTCAGTATATCAATCTGGTGAGTTTCTTTTACACTTTGGTGATTTATTTGTTAAAAGAACCATGTCACTGATTGTCTGTCGCAGCAAGAAGTCAACAACAAGATTATATCACAGGTGGCGTGGAAAAATGTACGGACAGGTGCATTTGATGATTGGCTTCACAGTCGGGTATACAAGGGTTGTTGCGTTCTGTATTAGTGGAAAACAACAGCTGCACATCTCCAAAAGTTATTGCCGCTTCCTCTGGAGATGGTCCGTCAACTCGACAATGCTGTTTGTCATGGAGTGGTGGCTTTACGAAATTACGGCATGAAACAGCGTGCTATTGCTCGGCAGTATGGCATCACTCAAGGTCAGGTGTCAAAGATCCTGAAACGAAATGCTCAGAGGGGTGTCCCTACTCCAATACCGAGGCCAGGACGTCCCCGCAGAACCACAAGGAGGGATGATCACCAGCTGCACCGGTTAGTCCACAATGGCCGTACCAAGTCAGCTAATCGGCTTAGGGCTGAGTGGCAGCAACTGACAAATGTGCCTGTATCCAGAAGGCGAGTCAACCAACGACTGGTTCAAGCAGGCTATCGTGCCAGGCATCCCCTGAGAAAGCCACGCCTGACCAGACAACACCGCCAGCGCCGATTGCAGTGAGCCAGAGAGCACCGTCAATGGCAGCCAGGACACTGGAATCACGTGATCTTCAGTGACGAGTCTAGATTTCTGGTCTATCGTCAAGATGGCCGCGTCCGAGTGCACAGACAAGTGCATGCAGCCTACAACAAATATTGTATAGTGCCAAGAGTCCAAGCTGGAGGTGGTGGGGTGATCGTTTGGGCTGCTTTTCATGCAGGGGGCAAAACTGACCTGGTTGTTCTGCATTGAAACCTGAACCATTTCAAGTACAGGGCCATTCTGGAAGAAACATTGCTTCCATTTGCTCGTGCAGCCTTTCGAGGAAACATTGTCTTCCAAGATGACAATGCACGGCCTCATCCTGCTCGCATGATCCAACACTTTCTTGCTGACCATGGTGAAGAGCATATGGAGTGGCCTGCCATGTCCCCAGATATGAATCCGATTGAGAACTTGTGGGCAGAATTAACGCGTCAAATCGACAACTTGGACCAGCAGCCGACCTCTGTGCATGAATTGCAGAAGGCTATTGTCACTGCATGGCAAGCGATTCCTGTCCAAACCTTGGCAAATCTCGTGAACAGCATGCCTCAACATGTACGTGCTCTCCTGAATGCTCGTGGGGGTTACACGAAGTACTGAACTGTAATTTTACTGTCCGTAATCCCAGTCGTAATTTAACTTTTGTTTTTGTTAAAAATATTTTTGGCTAATGTGCAAAATAAAGAGATACTTCTGGAAAACCTACAGAAGTTTAACACAGTACTGTCCATGAATTGAGTTCGATATCAGTTTGCATCACTTTCAAGGATCAATTTATTTGTTTCGAAATGTCAAATGTGGTTTTTGTTTCTTTTAAAGGTCACATTAACAAAATCTAGAATAATTTCAACATAATTCCAATGAACTTTTGGTTCTAAGACATCTTGAAAAGGAAGTTCACCCCCACAAAAAAAATATTCCATACTAAATGCCAAGTCTGTATATATATATATATATATATACACACACACACACACATACTAACACAGATATATATATATATATATATACACACACACACACACACACACACACACACACACACACACACACACACACACACACACACACACACACACACACACACACACACACACACACACATCCTGTTCAAGTCTGCCTTGACATTCATCGACCTTGTCGTTCATTTTGGAAATGGGAGTTTCCACGCAACGCATGAATTTTCACGATCCCCAAGAGGAAGTGTATCGTAATCATCAAATGGCAAGTAAATTACATTGTGAAAATTAAAGATTTCAAATAAACTTATTTTAAGTGTACCTGCACATAACTAATAAAATAAAAACGAAGAAATATCTCTCGGTAATTTCCTGAAACATATCGTCTTTGGGCGGTGTATAATCACCCGACCGAAACAGGCAGTTTCCTTTGCTTGAGTTGCAATAAGAATGTACCTTTGTTTGTTCAAAAAGTAATTTATGATCGAAGACGTGTTGATTCAGTCTTAAAATGCACATCGGTCACGGGTGACTTCATTTTTAAACTTGAATATATCGAAAACTTAACGCTTTACAAAGTAAAAATAAATTAAAACCAAACGTTATTA
Organism: Myxine glutinosa; assembly: GCF_964187855.1. Classification (NCBI taxonomy): domain Eukaryota; kingdom Metazoa; phylum Chordata; class Myxini; order Myxiniformes; family Myxinidae; genus Myxine; species Myxine glutinosa. The sequence goes on along the minus strand of NC_136266.1, from coordinate 44,891,151 downwards.
ATAAATATTGTATTGTGGTGCGATGCACACACAGCTCGTTTGCCAAGAAGGTAGGCCACCACGCGTTGAACAAAACCAAACACTTTATTCAAGGCTCGCACGTAAGCACTGGGCGGGCTCGACTTTCGAGCCCACGTATATATCCCGAGGCCACGCCTTGCCCTCGGGTGTGGCCGGTCGGCCGAAAGGCGGGGCATGTATTTCAGTTCAACCCCTAAGCCTCATGACTCCTTTGCTCCGGGCGTGGCCTGAGCCTTGCTTCCACGCCCGGTCGCTCGCATCACCCACTGGTGCGCGGAATTATGACCCACCGGCATTGTGTCCACCACACGCGTCCCCCCAGAATTCCCGGGCACCTGAAGGGTGAGCTTGCGGGGAAGTCGGATGACCCAGCCGAAACGCCCTCTGGCGATGCGTGCAGGGCTGGGGGGCTGGGGGGTCCGCCCGCCTGGGGACGGCCTCGACGCGGAGGCAGAGCTGCTTGCGGGGGGTGGTCCAGGTCGAGGTGGGCCGGCTTGAGGCGGTCCACAGAGATGCGATCTGGAGTACCGCCGATGTCCACGGTGAAATGCTTGTCCCCGGTCTCCAGCACGCGGCAGGGCCCGTCGTACGGGGGCTGCAGCGGTGCACGGTGAGCATCGTGCCGGACAAAAACGTACTCCGCCGTGCGAAGCTCCGGGGCGATGTGTGAGGGCGGGCAACCGTGGTGCGCCGTTGGCACCGGGGCGAACCTCCAGGCGGTCTCCTGAAGGGCGGAGCGCTGTTGCGTCGCAGACCAAGTTGCCGTGGAGTCGGGGATGAATTCGCCCGGTACCCGCAGCGGTTGTCCTAAAACCAACTCTGCCGAGGACGCGCGCAGGTCGTCCTTGGGCGCCGTCCGGAAGCCCAGCAGGACCCAGGGGAGCTTGTCGGCCCAGCTGCTGTCGCGGAGGCTGGCCCGGAGCGCGGCCTTCATCGAGCGATGGAAGCACTCGCACAGGCCGTTGGCCTGGGGGTGGTAGGCCGTGGTGCGGTGCAGCTTGACGCCGAGCCCCTGCGCCAATGCTCCCCAGAGCTCCGAGGTGAACTGGGGGCCGCGGTCGGACGAGATGTCCGAGAGGGCGCCGAACCGGGCAACCGAAGTGGCGATGAAAGCTTGCGCGACGTCAGCCGCAGCCGTCGCCGCCAATGGCACGGCCTCCGGCCACTGGGTGGTGCGGTCCACCATGGTGAGGAGGTGGGTGAAACCCCGCGAGGGGGGCAGAGGTCCCACCAAGTCGACGTGGACATGGTCGAACCGATGCTCGGGCACCGTAAACTGGGCCAACGGGGCCTGGTTGTGGCGGTTGACCTTTGCGCGCTGGCACGCGAGGCACGTTCTGGCCCAGTCGCGGACGTTCTTCCGGAGGCCACGCCAGACGAATTTTGCCGCGACCAGCTTCTGGGAGGCCTTCGTGCCCGGGTGGGACAGGCCGTTGATGGCGTCAAAAACCGGGCGCTGCCAGCCAGCGGGCACGATGGGGCGAGGCTGGCCGAGAGAGACGTCGCACAAGAGGGCAGTGCCCGCGATGTCGAACGGTACCTCGGGGACGCGGAGGCCTGTGACGGCGGCCCGAAAGGCCTGGACGTCGGGGTCGGCGGTCTGGTCCGCCGCCATCCGGGCATAGTCGATCCCGAGGTGGACCGCGTGTGCAACGGACCGGGAAAGGCAATCCGCCACCGGGTTGTCCTTACCCGCGACGTGTCTGATGTCCGTCTTGTATTCGGACACGGCAGAGAGTTGACGCTGCTGCCAGGCCGACCACGGCTCGGCGACCTTGGCCATCGTGAAAACAAGGGGCTTGTGATCGACGAAGGCCGTGAACGGCTGGCCCTCAAGAAGATGGCGGAAGTGTCGGACCGCTAGGTGAAGCCCGAGAAGCTCGCGGTCGAAGGTGCTGTACCGGCGTTCGTGCGGGCGGAGTTGCCGGCTAAAAAACGCCAGTGGCTGCCAAGCACCATTCACCCACTGCTCGTGCACCGCGCCCACCGCATAGTCCGAAGCGTCGGTGGTGAGGGCGATTGGTGCATCGGGCGTCGGGTGCACCAGCATGGTGGCGTTGGCCAAGGCCAGCTTCGCGCCCGCAAACGCCACGTCCATCTGCTCCATCCACGCGATATCACCTTTGCCCGGCTTCCCCCGGAGGGCCTCGTGCAGGGGGCGCAGGAGCTGGGCGACGCGGGGCACGAAGCGGTGATAAAAATTCACCATGCCCAGGAATTCCTGGAGCCCCTTGATCGTGCGGGGCGCGGGAAACTCCTGACCGCCTCCACCTTGGCCGGTAAAGGAATGGCCCCGTGCCTGGTGATGCGGTGCCCCAGGAAGTCGATAGTGGTGACGCCGACCCGGCAATTTGCGGGGTTGATTATCAGGCCATGCTGGCCCAGGCGTTCGAAGAGCGTGCGGAGATGGAGCAGGTGCTCCTCCCGGGACGCGCTCGCGACTAGGATGTCGTCCAGGTAGACGTAGACGAAGGTCAAGTCGCGCAAGACGCTGTCCATGAGCCGCTGGAATGCCTGGGCCGCATTTTTCAACCCAAAAGGCATCCGCAAGAACTCGAAGAGGCCGAAAGGTGTTATAACGGCCGTCTTCGGGATGTCTTCCGGTTTGACGGGCACCTGGTGGTAGCCCCGGATGAGGCCCACCTTTGAAAAAATGGTCGTTTTCGCCAACCGGGCGGAAAAGTCCTGAATGTGCGGGACCGGGTAGCGGTCGGGGGTGGTGGCGTCGTTGAGCCGGCGGTAGTCGCCGCACGTCCGCCATCCGCCGCCGGGCTTGGGCACAATGTGCAGAGGTGAGGCCCATGCGCTGTTGGAGCGCCGGACGATGCCCAGCCGCTCCAGCGTGGCGAAATCTGCTTTCGCAACGGCGAGCTTCGTTGGGTCGAGGCGGCGCGCTCGGGCGTAGACCGCTGGTCCGACGGTGGGAATATGGTGTTCCACCCCGTGTTTGACGGCCACCGCTGAAAAGGTGGGCCGCGTGAGCGCCGGGAATCTGGCGAGGAGGCGGGTAAACTCGTCCGCTGCCGGAAGCGTACAGACCAACCTCGCCGGGACGGAACTGCTCAGCAAGCTGCTTGGTAAGCCGCTCGGTGAGCCACTCAGCGAGCAAGCGAGGGAGCTGAAGGTTTCGGCCTGGACGAGGCGTCTGCGCTTAACGTCCACCAACAGCCCATGCGCACAAAGGAAATCTGCACCGAGCAGGGCCATTGGCACACTGGCGGTGACGAAAGACCACTGGAAGTGCTGTTGCCCGAACCGCAGCGAGAGACAACGCTTCCCGAATGTGCGGATGGGAGTTCCGTTGGCAGCGCGCAAGGCGGGGCCCTGGCCCGCGGCTTGCTTGTCGGACGCGGAGGCAGGGAGGACGCTTAACTGCACTCCAGTGTTGCACAGAAAGCGACAACCAGACAAGGTGTCCTTGATGAAAAGGAGGCTGCCGGAATGGCCGACGCTCATGGCCGCAAGTGAGCGCCGGCCCGGGCATTTCCCAACCCGTCGAAAGAGCACGGCAGGCGGCACGCCTGGGCCTTGCGGCCGAACCTGGCATGATAATAACACCAGGTTTGCGGTGGTGGCTGCCGTGTCGGCTGTGACGGCGGTGGTGGGCGGGGCATAGCAGCGGCCACGAGGGACTCAGGGGGTGCTGAAGCCTCCGCACCGGGATCCACTACGGCAGCACTATGCGTCGGCCACGTGTCGCAGGCCGCGAAAAATTTGTCTGCCTCTCTGGCCAGGGCGCTGGGTTCCGTTATAGCCGAACTGGCCAGCGCGAGCCGGACCTGCGCAGGTAGCTGGTGGAGGAAAAGCGCTCGGAAAAGGAAATCCGGGCGTTTGTCTCCAGGAAGGGACAACATATAATCCATCCGAATGGACGGTCGTGTGTCGCCGAGGGCGGGAAGGTCAAGGAGCCGGTCGGCACTGTCGGCCTCCGTGAGCCCGAACGTGGTGATGAGAAGTCGCTTGAGCGCCGCGTACTTGTGGGTACCCGGCGGGTGCCGCACGCGGGCGGCAGTGCCGGGTCCGAGGGCGGCGACCACGTGAAAGTACATGGTGTCGTCCGCTGTGATGCCCCGGAGCTGGAATTGGGCCTCGGCTTGCACAAACCAAACGTCGGCCTGTGCTTCCCAGAACTCCGGGAGTTTGACGGCGACAGCGTTGGTAGCCATGGCGCGTTTAGGGGTCAGCTACGGCTGAACCAGTCGGGGTCACCAGTGTGGTGCTATGCACACACAGCTCGTTTGCCAAGAAGGTAGGCCACCATGCGTTGAACAAAACCAAACACTTTATTCAAGGCTCGCACGTAAGCACTGGGCGGGCTCGACCTTCGAGCCCGCGTATATATCCCGAGGCCACGCCTTGCCCTTGGGCGTGGCCGGTCGGCCGAAAGGCGGGGCATGTATTTCAGTTCAACCCCTAAGCCTCATGACTCCTTTGCTCCGGGCGTGGCCCGAGCCTTGCTTCTACACCCGGTCGCTCGCGTCACCCACTGGTGCGCGGAATTATGACCCGCCGGCATTGTGGCCGCCACAGTATTCCATAGTTGGTTGACATTATTATGTACATTTTTGAAGTACTGTATTGTTTCATTCCATGGTTGGAAAAGAGTTGACTCGCTTTACACAAACACTGTGTATACACCCCCAGGAACATGGAAAAATATAATTCGACTTCGGTTCGATCCCGAAATTCAGTATTCAGTCGCTGTACTTTTGAAGTCCTGGGAACGTTCTCTCCTCTCCTCCCATCTCTCATTCCCTCTCTCATTCCTCTTTCTCATTCCCCTCTCTCCTTCCCCATGCCCACATCTCAAGATGTGGGCACGATCTCATCCAACCAGTCAACACATTCAAAACGGCTGTTGGAATACATTTCACCGATTTTCTCAACTTTAGCTGAAACTGAGACTTTAATATATCTTGGCATTTTCCCGTCTGTGTCATCATGGGAGGTGTAAGATATATCAAGTCGTGAAAAGCCGTGATTATTTAATATGTCGGCATTTTCCCGTCTGTGTCATCTTGGGAGGTGTAAGATATATCGAGTCGTGAAAAGCCACGATTATTTAATATATCTCGGCAATTTCCCGAATTTCTAAAATTTCTCAGCAAATTTCCTGTGTGTGTGTTTGTGTTCTCAATTATTACTGAAACCGAGTCTAAAACCATCGATAAAAATGAAATCATATATTGAGTCAGATTGGAGATAAAGGCGTGAGAGAAGGTCAATGGCCTTTATGTTACAGGCCTTTGAAAATGCATTTTGTTCTATAAACGGAAACTTTCATCAGATTTTATTCCCGGTTTTTTTCAACCGAGTCTAAAACCATTCCATGGTTGGAGTGGAATTAGAGTTGCGACAGTGAAACAGTGAAAGCGACAGTGAAAAATGAAATGAGATATCGAATTAGAGTTGAAATAAAACTGTGAGAGAGAGCAAGAAACCACGGGCCTAACAAAACAGGCCTCAAAGCTATGCGAGGAAAAAAAAAAGGTGGATATTTGTTTTTGAAGCCCCCCTCCAGACTGGGTGTAGCCACACCCCCGGACAGACATATCACCTACGGAGAATATAATATAGATATTCGATATTATTACAACCTCCCAGTGTTGGGGTACTTTTAAATATCAAATCTGGATGTCGTAGTCGACTTACTCATTGTTCTAGCTCTTCCACATGTCTTGAATCTGTATACAAAAAGGGACCAGGGACAAGGGAGGTATCTCACCCCATTACCTGAGACTTAGATGTTAATTCTTCCCTGTGGTTGCCTAGCACATGCAAATGTGGACCACAAAGGTGGAAGGTCCTCACGTAGCAGTGCTGTATGAAGTATGGAAAACGTCAATGTAAAAGAGTGAATGGATCTGCAGCACTGGGTTCAGTGTTTTCTATCAGCGCTAGGTCAGCAGGGTTGTGATGGGTTCCCGCTCCACTCCGATCTCCAGATAGCACGTCCACAACCTGGGCGGTTCTCTGATCATGCATCCCTACACGTGCATGAATGATAGCAAGCTAAAGACCAGATGACCAGGACACACAATGTGGGAAACTATCATCCGGCTTCTCTGTGGTGCGCCATGCTTCAAAATGCCGTTTTTACTTACCAAAAGACCCTGGTCTCCACCCTCCCTCTCTTCTTGGTGACGTCACTTCACCCAGAAAGAGATGAGAACCCTTCCGTCTCGGCAGTCCTAACCACCTTCACCAAAGATGGATGAGCTCTGGAGCGTGTAACACAACAGAAGACAAGACGAGACACATGACAGCACCTCCTACCTTAACGATCATGTCGAACTCTGCAACTATTGCATAAAACATGTTTTGAATGTATACCGTCATAAGCGGGTTTGTCATAACCCGCGTGCCTTATGCAGAGGTCTGATTGTATTTGTAAACATGCAATCAAACGATATATAATTTGGCGTGGGTGTTTGTTTGACTTGTATCCACTCCTAAACCAAATTGCAACTACTTTACTAACTCCTGCCAGACAGAGAAGGGATATTACGCTCCCGAAGGAAGCAGGTGTTTCTACCACAAAAATATGTATCATCAGTCTACACATCGGATTTTTATGTGAAAAAATAAAGAAATATTTTTTCACATAAAACGGCTTTTTTGTGCGCAAAAAAATTATTTTGCTATTTTTGGAGGAAAAAAATATTTCGCCCTTTTTCGGGAAAAATAAAATAAAATGCCCTTTTTGGTCGAAAATGTCTGGCAACGCTAAAAAAAATTGGGGAATTTTTCGAAATTTGAAACTGCGATCGAAATTTTTAACTGCGATCGATCTCAAAAACAAAACGTTGCGTCCACTTGCGTGCGTTGCGTCCCCAGCGTGTACAGCAGTGAGGCGGTGTACTACAGTGAGAGAGTGTACACAAAGTGTGAACAAGTCTATCAAGATGAGTGCTGCTCTTCGTGACAAGTGGCTGAAGGAATTCAACGCTGGCGGCGATGGGGCCACCTTCAAGTACGTGTCGAGTGACACGGCTTTCTGTCGAGCTTGTGAAAAGACTTTCCGGGCGAAGCAGAAGTCTGAGCTGGCCCAACATGTCCGAGGAGACCGCCACAAGAGCAACTTGGCCTTGAAGAAGAAGAGGACGGTCATGCAAGCCACCATCGAGGACTTTGGTGGCGGAAAGAGGCACAAGTGCGACGCCGTGGCTCAGGAGCTGTGCCAGGCCATGCTGGCTGCTGGCATCCCATGGTCGAAATTGGAAAACCCTGCCCTCCGGTCGTTCCTGGAGAAGCACATCACTCTCCAGATCCCCGATGAAAGCTGGATTCGAAAGCACTACCTCGACAAGTGCTACGACGAGGCCTTGCCGTGGATCCGTGCCGACCTCGGACAGCAGCCCATCTGGCTGTCCGTCGACGAGATGACCGATTCAGCAGGTCGATATGTGGCCAACATCATCGCGGGACGCTTGTCCAAGGAGGGGTACTTTCGTCCCCACCTCGTCCAGTGCATGTTTCTGGAGGAGACCAACTCCGGGGAGATCGTGCGCGCAGTCAATGACACGCTGCGCTATCTTTGGCCTGATTTCAAGCCGGAGTGCCTCAAGGTCCTCGTCAGCGACGCCGCGGCCTATATGATTAAGGCCGGCCATGCCCTGAAGGAACTCTTCCCGGACTTGCTGCATGTGACTTGCGTTGCCCACGTGCTCCACCGTGTCTGCGAGACAGTCCGAGAAATGTTCAAGGACGTCAACGACCTGATTGCCACGACGAAGAAGGTGTTCGTCAAAGCCCCGTCGCGTGTTGTCCTTTGGAAGGAGCAGCAGCCCAATCTTTCTCTCCCCCCGGAGCCCATTCTGACTCGGTGGGGGACGTGGATCGACGCCGCGGTGTTTTACGCCGAGCACTTCGAGGCCGTCAAGGACATTGTGGACCAGCTGAACGATGATGACGCGATGGCAATCCGGAGTGCCAAGGACCTGTTCGGAAAGACGGACATCAAGCTCAGTTTGGTCTTCTTAAATGCCCACATATTGTTCATCCCGAAGATCCTTAAGCAGCTGGAGGAGGCCGGCATGGAGCTGGTCAAGGCCTTCCAGCTCCTTGATCAGGCCAAGGAAGAGCTCGAAAAGATCCGAGGCTGCCGTAAGGAGATCCTGCTCACCAAGTTCAAGGCGGTGCTGCAGCGCAATCCCGACATTGGTGTGCTGAGGACAGTGGCTTTGATCCTGGATGGAGATCAGCACGGATCTGAGGTTGGTGTGCCGGCTGGAGTCAAGCTTGCCGACATCCCCCTCTTGAGGTACTGCCTCATCGTCAGCGTCGACGTGGAAAGGTCCTTCTCCGTCTACAGAAACGTCCTCACCGACCGCCGACACCGCCTCACCAAGGAGAACATTACCAAGATAATGATTTCAAGCACCTACTTTAACCGTTCCTAAAAGGGTTCCTAAAAGGCAATCTTGTCAATTTATTCTAGTCCTCGACTTATCAAACAATGCGGTTGCAATAAAGGTACCTGAGCGTCATTTTTTACCTGTTTACTAGCCCAGAGTGCTTAATGTTGTGCAGGAAAAAGCTTACCATTTTTTGTTCTTTTTTTGACTGATTTCTGAAAAACTTGGTAATAATAAAAAATGAATAAAACGGGGGAAAAAAATATTTCGGGATTTTTTCACATTAAAAAAAAAAAATTCCGCTTTTCAAAACATAAAAGGCCTATTTTCTTAACATAAAAATCCGTAGTCTAAGATTCATCACGCATCACTTTACAATGTCTGTAAACGATGAAAGACTACTACTTTCTACCACTGTACATCATCCGTGAATGATAAAAACCCATGGACACTTCTCAAATCATATTGCCCTAGAACCTAAAAACACCATCTTCCTTGGGGAGTGATCTCCATGAAAGATCATGTGATGTGCCATTGTCTTTGAACAAGTGACCCCCATGGGCAGAGCGAGGCATCACAGGCCGACTTTTGTTTTTGGCAATTTTCGTTTACGTACATTTGCAGATAGTTTTGTGATTTTCTTCTGGAATCGTGGCTCTGAGTTGCATCAGTATGCAAAACTTCAACTTAATAGTCCACCTAGAAGGTACAAAATATTTACATGAGTGAGTGAGTCAGTTGGTGAGTGGAAGAGCTTTATATGGTTTCATATATCATTTGTAGTTTGTTTCTATCATGTGTGCATCAAAAGTTATAAAAGTTCAAAGTTGCTCAATAACTTTATGGGTACCTGTATATGTATACCTGGTTATACACTTTTTGGCATGTCATGGACCATTGTGAATATCTCATTTCGAATAACTTGTTGAATGTCTCTCATATGTCCCTTTTTGGTGCTGCCCAGTCAATTAGAGTAAACAGGGTCGTCATCTATAGTGTTGAGGATGTGGTGAACTGGTTTACTAACAAACTTCCCACCTGACTCTCCTCAATTCTTTGGGGACCAAGGTTTCCATAATCTTTGGCATCTCCCTTGAGGAAGTGGATACTTGACTACTCGAAGCTGGCCAAGCGGCTCTATATCTATCTTCTATTGCTTTCTGTCAGGCCTGACTTCACCACATCTCTACCACATGTCCCAGCCATCCACCCCTAACATAACACATGCGGAGAACAACCACTCTGATTAAATTCGACGGTCTAGGCTGTCTGTCCATCTTCACTTACATCTTTTCTTACCTATGCCACAACCAATAAACTTCCGAATGATACTCCAATGTCTGATACTTCCGAAGCCATCACATCTCAAATCATCACCCTTTCAATGAAACCTCACTACCGCCAATCAAATTTGAGCTTCCCATTAGAAGCCTCATTGAAAAATCATTGGTTGCTGTTAGTAGAGCATGGCCAGACTTGCTCACTACAAACATTTCCTCTAAAATATGTTGTGTCACCAAAATTGTCGAACACAGGAATAACCTTGGTTGGCCCAGTAACTCGTTCGTTCAAGCTGCTGAACACAAATAATGATGTCGTACAACTGATGCAAGTTTTCTTGATCGTCAGTTGAAAATGTACCATATCACACACCATGAGATCATATCTGATGCTCATGTCTTTTCCACGGTTCTTTTTCAGTGGCACAGCTCCTCACCTATTCTCACCTTTCATGCTCTAATAGAATCTAGGATATAAACATGCAAGGTACGTGACTTTTGCATGTGTGAAAACTTTTTCTGACACCTTGAAATGACACCACAGCTCTTGTATTTTAACGGGAGGGGTGTGTGAGTGCTGTGTGAGTGCTGTATGCGTGCGTGTGTGTGCGCGTGTGTGTGCTTGACAGTTTCCTGGAATGTTACTCATGTAATCTCAGGTATGCTTTATTTGACCTTTTGATATTTTATCATGAGTTATTTTTTCAAAAAAATTTCAAATCTTTTTTTTTCAAAAGTTTTTTTTTACACATCAGAACTTTTACATAACTTTGTCAAACTAAGCACTTCTGAACCCTTACTTTGTGTAAGTACTGCAAACTGCCAGAAATGAGCCATACTTTGTGGAGATGCTTTTACCCACAATGGAGTTGGCTCACTATATTGTGTACAGTTCACGACAAGGCCAGCGATCCCATTATATCTAAAGTCAGGCCGGACAGACATAGCCGTCCTCGATTTAGCTTGCGCTGCCATGTAACAGAAAGCTGAAAAGCAGCAACTTTACATGACATTTGGACAATTGATCGATTTCATCAATCAATCTTACATTTTTTAGATTATTATTATCACTATTATTATTTTTTATTTTATTATTCGTCTTTTTTTTTTGGTATACAGGATCGAGGCTCTTGAAAGAGCTAACATTTATCACACAAAATCAAACAGACACGCAAAGTATATAATAAGGGTAGCGGTTGACAAGATGGGCAGAGAAGGGAAAGCACACAAACACAACATTTGAGAGCAGGGACATCGGGAGATCTGTGGGAGGGAGAGGGCTTGGGGGGAGGAGGCGTGGGAAGGGGGGGGGGGGGGGTGGGAGAAGTATAAAACACAAAGACTTCCAGGAAGGAAGTTGAATTTCAAAAAAGTGAATCTGGGGTGAAATTAGCAGGGGTAGAAAATATCAAGGTTTTGGATGGGGGAAGATAAGAGATGGTGGTGAACAGCTGTTTTAAAGACCTGGAGGGAGGAGTGGGATTGAAGAGAGTGTTGGAGTTTGTTCCAGAGGTGGGAGAAAAGAGAAATGAAAGAATGAAGGTGAGCAGGGAGTCTTGATTTTGGCAGTTTAACCATAAGAGGGTTGCAGGCAGATCTTGTGCGACCTGTAGGAATATTTGGGGAACAGAGCACAGATAGAGCTGGGGGGGGGGGGGCAAGGTCAGAGAGGAGTCGGTAGAAGACAGAAAGAGCACCAACCTGCCTGCGGTGAGTAAATGAGAGGCCCTCGGAGTTAGCTTCATCGTGGGAGATTCCAATGATTCTGAAAGCTTTGGTTTCAACAGCGTGAAGCCGAGCTAGGTGTGGGGCAGGAGCACCGGCCCAGAGGGGGGAACAGTATTCCATTGAGCTGCGGATGAAAGTCTTGTATGTGGTGAGGAGCTCAGGTGTGCCAAGGAAGGACTTCGCACGACGGAGGATGCCCAGTCGGCGACTGGCTTTGGAGGCCAGATTTGAAATGTGGTTTTCCCAGGAAAGATCATGGCAGATAGTGAGACCCAAAAGCTTGAGTGACAGAACTTCTTGGAGAGGATTATTCAGAAAGTGGATGGGAGGGTTGTCCAGTCGGTCTTCAAACATACTTTAATAAAATTAAATAGGGCAAAATGGAGGAGATTGTCATGGGGCCAGTAAGGCTAACCCCCTCTCTAGCAGGGAAAATTGCCTTAAAATGCCTGTTGTTATAAACATATTTTAATTAAAAGCACACCACGACACAATAGGTAACTGTATAAGCCATTGTTAATATTTTCCTGTGATTATTTAAAAAACATGTTTTCTCACTCAACTCGTGGACAAGCGTTACACGTGGCTGTTCCACCCTCTGCTGGAATTGATGAAGAGGTACAGGCTAACGTAATAACTACATACCATGTGTATGTGTGTGTGTGTGTGTGTGTGTGTGTGTGTGTGTGTATGTGTGTGTGTGTGTGTATGTGTGTGTGTGTGTGTGTGTGTGTTTGTGTGTGTGTGTGTGCGTGTGTTATTAGTGAAAAAATACTCAATTCAATCCATGGTATTTTCTTACCATCTAAATCTTGCTTAGTGTATTTCATGGTGAAATGTGGGGTCTATTTTATTGGTTTGTCGAGAATGGTCAACATCATTCCAAAAAGAGGTGTTATCCGAAAGACCTCAGTCGCACCAAATCGCATGCATGCTGTTTCCTGTAAACAACAGACTGTCTACAGCTGCATCACATTCTGCTGATGATTAATGTGTGTCAGACATCTGGAAATAATGTTTTACAAACTTCCCATTCTGTTTCTCAGAAAATGTGTATTGTCCTGACAAGCCACAACTCGTACCATGTGCATGGCATGACTATGAGTGGCATGCCTACCTCCGGTTCTGCCAATGATGGCACCAACAACAAGTTAAAGAAACTATACAGAAACTTGCAATCATTATTTATTAACGACCCTGTAAGGGAACTCGTATAAAGTTTGTGAACATCCCACATAGTTCTTTGGTGGTGCTGCCCAGTTGCTCACAGCAAGCAACTTGTGCCATGTGCGGGGTGGCACAGGAACTGTGGCACTTCTGATTCTGTCAACCACAGCACCACAATGACAACACCACGTGGTCTTGTGGTTTTGTTTTTGTTAATCTCGGTCGGATCATATTTTACAACTATATTTTGAGTTTCCTCCCCCACTCCTCCAACTCCAACCATGTCCAATTTCGATTCGTTTAGGAACCCTGAACATCATGGAAGTACTCCAAGCAAGCCCTTGTTTTGTCATGTCCAACGATGATAAAGTACGAGTTCTGATGATTAAAGTAAACCTTCTCTTCGACTTGTTTTGTTTTTATTCGAGTCAAAAATAATCATCTTGATCAAATTCCAAAGTACAAACCTTCCAAAATACAGGACGATCCCATCTTGTTATGTTGGATGTTGTGGTGCATTTCCTGCTTCAAAACGGATCAAATGAGCAGTGTTTGGCAGGATGTGCCTTGTGTGACTCCAGATCCCACTATAAACGTTCTCCCTTCATGTTTCACAGCGAGGGTGGTGCATTGTTGAGTATGCCTTCCATCGGATGGGTCGTTAAGCTGGAGAATCTGTCTGCTAGCAATGGTTGATGCTGACAGGTGTTAAACATCCCATGGTGTTTTCTTTTGCAAAGACTAAGGAATTGTTGCCAGCACCCAGCAGCCAACTTCCAAATTTCCACCCTGACCAGTTGCCTTCCCTTTGTTGACGTTAAAAGATACATTCTGCTAATGTTTAAATTTGTTAAGAGGACCGAGGCTCATGGAAGAACAAGGTAGAGCTGGCAGTGGGACAAACATCAAAGGAATGTACGAACTGGCCAAGAGGAGAAGGAAGAGAAGAAACCCTGAAACTAGGAAGTAAGATGGTTAGGTTAGGAAAGGTAATATACTGTAGGTCATGGGTCAGTATGGGTCAGTAAATAGGTCATGGGTCACTATTAGCATAGCCCCATCTGTTTTGTACCCAAGTTGGTGACGGAGTATGTTTGCGGTTTGGAGGACTCCACGGTGTTTGGAGGACTGGACATTGAGGAGCTTCGGGTTCGAGAATAAACCCGCTTGATTCGTGTACTAGTGGTGATTTACGAGTCTATGGACATAACAGCTAGAATTTGGGATGAACAGATTTGGCGGTGCACTGGTGCTTGTACCCATGGAGGGAATACTGAAGCAGAACAGCCTCTGAAACATGGTTCTATAAGGGGAAGAAAGCGAGGAATAAAAGAGTTGGGGTGTTCAGACAACCTCGATTTTTGGAAGTCTAACCAAGAAGGAGTTACTGGAAGAAGGCATGAATCCCGGAGTAGAATCCAGGAGAGACAGATGGGATGTTCCAGCGACATCCCTTAGCATCGAGCAGTATAGTACTCCATTGAGCTATGGACAAAGGTATTGTAGACTGAGTAGCTCTATATTCCAAGAAAAAAACTTAGATCAATAGTCTGCAGTTGACTTGGATGCCCAGTCTGTAGTTGGCTTTAGAAGCTAGCTATGCTACCAGGGTGACGCAGGAGAGGTCATGCCTGATGTTGAGGTTGAGAAGTTCAATAATTGAACCTTTTGCAGTGGCTGACCAGTGACCATGGAAATAGGTGGGTTTGTTTGACAGTCGATCCTTCCAGAGTGGTAGGGTGAGACTGTGGGATTTTTCTGGAGTGAAGGACATGTTCTATTAATCTGACCAAAGGCTAATCATTTCCAGATCAGCAAAGAGCTGCAGTTGTGGTCTGCCTTGCAGAGGGAGGGGGTACTGTATGGTGCAATGTAGAGTTGTCTGCAAAAAGGAAGTGAGGATTTTCCAGATCATCGGAAAAGGAACATGACTGGGCCCAAAACAATGCCTTGGGTAACCCCAATCTCCTCTTGGAGAAGGGATGAGAGGGTTTTATTGATAGCAACACGTTGACTGCATGAGTGGAGGAAGTCAGAATTCCAGGAATGAAGACAGCCATCAATGGACAATTCAAATGAATGAACCACAGACAGAGAGCTTGGCATGCAAAGCAAGATACCAGCCTGTGTCAAATTACCTAGATATGTCCAGGGAGACGGTCCTAACTTCTTGTTTGAGATTGATTGCCTCCAACCATTATTGGAAGGGGAGCCAAATCAGGTCTGGTGTTGAGTGACCAGGACAGAATCCAAACGTTGGAAGCAAGTGACTTTCCTTGTAATTATAAGCAAGCTCACTGGCCTATTGGTGGTAGAGTCTGTTTTGGCACCATTTCTCGGCTGGGAGTGATGATTCCTGACGTATATGCAGAGGTGAGGCGTCCAAACGATGACAGACTGAATAGAGCAGATAGAGGGGCATCCAAAACAGAAGGGCAGGATTTGTGAACATGGGCATTAATGCCATCTCGGCCCATCGCCAAAACAGGATCAAAGCTGAACATGCCCTTTCTCTATCCTCTTGGGTGAGAAGAGCACATTCTGGTCAACATTTGGGTATGTCAGGATAAGACGGGGACAGAACAGGATGAGCTGAGAACACGAGATTTGGTGGAAAGGACAGAGTTTAAACAATCTGCCTTATCTCATGCTGAGTCTGCAGTAATGCCATTTGAGGTGAGGGAGGGGATGAAGGGGCAGCATAAACCAGACGCAGACTTGACAAAGTGCCAACTAATATTTAAAGAAATATTAGTCTTTACCTTTAGTTTACGAGTAATTGTGTTTACGAATCTATGAATAAGCAGATTTTATGAATAATCGTGAATTAAATAATTTCGTTTTGTAAACTTGCATCGGCATGCTACCCAGCATACTGTGGTAAATACTGTATATGGTTTAGTTGACAATGATTAAGGGTTTGGTGAAAAAAATCTCAGGGAAAAAAACACAAAGGGCAAAGATGATTTACATTTGACAATATGGGGAAAAATAATGAAGGACATGAGATTTGAACCCTCGCCTTTTGTAGGTGCAGTATAATACAATCCACAACAACCCACTGAGCAATTCAAAACACCTCATCAAACATCGCTATAGAGACGGGCTTGTTTTAACTGAAGATAATGACGAGCTGAGTTGCTGTGTTGTCATGATTTACACCAATCATAACACAAACATTTATTTTGCACAAATGTATTTGTAATATATGTGATATTATGTTTTTATAAGCAATTAAAGATTGAAGTTGAAGATTGAAGTTGAAAAATTGTTGTTGTTTTTTTTCCAAAATTTTTCAAAATAACAGTATTGTTACGGATTCGGCCCTAATGATTGTTGTTATGATTATTGTTGTTGGTTCTAAGTATTCTGGTGATCGTGGTTGAAGGGAAAGGGTTATTATAGTTAAAAGATTTAAAAGCACTCCTGGTAAAATGTGGCCGGAAATCCGGATCGTGACCGGAAGAGGTGGAGCGAGAGGAAGAAGAGGCGGGAGGAGATCGTGGAGAGACGTGGTTGTTGTAGCTACGGACCGAGCGGTCAACGTACAGTGCGAGTGAACTTTGCATCCTTGAAGGGAAGTTCGGGCGATAAGAGACATCGCCGGAGTGCGTGGAGCCTGTCGTCGGGGATCCTCATTGAGGTTCCGGAGGATCCTGGCCTAAAAGACCAGGTTCGAGGAAAAGCTGTTCGCCATCTTCGCCACGCGAACAACCTGCAGTGAACCGGGCTTGGTCGTGTCGGCTGGGCATTATTCCCCAGTGGTTTGCCGGGGACGGCTGTGCCAGAAAGGGCATGTGAGAATTATACGGAGGCTCGCGGATTGAACCGCAAAAGTTGTACGTCGGAGCGCGTCTTTGTGAGGTTCCTTTCCACCACTGTATTGCTGGGGGCTGAACAACGTGAGCTCGGGGTTGTCTCAATCGCCTACGCCTCAATTGACTTTGATCAGGCCTTGACTCCCCAATCGCGGGAGCACACAGAGACACTGGGACTTCGCCTTGGAGGGGTGCAGAGACATTGGGGAGGTGCCGTGAGTTTGGGGTTAAGGGGCTTGATATTGCCCATTGTTGTATGGCTCTTTTTTGATGTGATTTCTAATATACTAGGGCGTGCCCGTACTATATATATATCTAAAATTATATCCCCCCCCTCTATTTACATGAAATGGTTTGGTCCATTCGCAAAGCCAAAGCGAACGACATTATACCCCCCCCCCCCCCTCTATTTACATGAAATGGTTTGGTCCATTCGCAAAGCCAAAGCGAACGGCTTGCGAGTACGGTGACCATACGTTGGGAACCACTTGTCCGATTAATTTCAAACCTTGAAAAGGCACATCCTCGGGTCCCCAGCAATATACCTGGCAAGTTTCAAGTATATCGGACCCGTGGTTGTCGAGAAACAGCGGTCACAGACAAACACACACACATACAGAGATTACTGGAATTATAGATAGACTAGGGCATGCCCGTACTATATATATATCTAAAATTATATCCCCCCCCTCTATTTACATGAAATGGTTTGGTCCATTCGCAAAGCCAAAGCGAACGGCTTGCGAGTACGGTGACAATCCCCCCCCCCTCTATTTACATGAAATGGTTTGGTCCAAAGCGAACGGCTTGCGGAGTTTGGTAAAGAAATCGCCATAGCTCGGTAACTACTTGTCCGATTAATATGAAACCTTGAAAAGGCACATCCTCGGGTCCCCAGCAATATACCTGGCAAGTTTAAAGTATATCGGACCCGTGGTTGTCGAGAAACAGCGGTCACAGACAAACACACAGACAAACACACAGACAAACACACACACACACAGAGATTACTGGAATTATAGATAGATTATTGTTTGTTCATAACCAGGTGTGGTTGCATTATTGATTTGACTGTTTCATTTGCTGGTTCCATTGAGGGTTTCATTATTTGCTTGATTTCAACCAAGGATAACACATCTTTCTGCCGGGGACCCTCTCGGGGTTCGGAGGTCTACCGAGACCAGAGGTAGGGGGAGTACCCCGTAACAGTATATATATATATATAAAATAAAATAAAAACCCCTCCCCTACTTAAGACATACACACCAGAAAGGTGTGTGTGTATATATATATATATATATATATATATATATATATATATATATATATACACACCAGAAAGGTGTGTATATATATATATATGTGTATATATATATATATACATATATATATATATATATAACTGTAAGAAATAGTAGAAACTCCACAGTACGAGTAGGGTGTCTCATTTGCATTGAATAAATAATCGTTAGATTAAATAAGACGTGGACGTAGCTTCAGGACGTCGATCTTTAATTGTCGACAAGCTTTCGACCAACAAAGGTCTTCTTCTGAGTCGGCCCCAAGTTCCGTTGAACTTGGGGCCGACTCAGAAGAAGACCTTTGTTGGTCGAAAGCTTGTCGACAATTAAAGATTGACGTCCTGAAGCTACGTCCACGTCTTATTTAATCTAACGATTATATATATATATATATATATATATATATATATATATATATATATATATATATATATAATATATATATATATATATATACATACATACATACATACATACATACATACATATATATATATATTGTCGTGTGATTCCCCTCGGTGAAGACCGGGAAATCACGGATAGCAATCGAGCGTTACTTCGAGGCGACGATTAAATACGGACTCACTATACAAGCGTGGGAAGAAGAGAGAGGAAGAAGAAGCTGGCAGCTTTTACCTGGACGCGATCCGAGGAGGAGTCTTCAATCCTGCTAAAATTAACTCAAACGAAAACGGCTTTAGAATGTACAGGGGAAAAGAATGAAAGGGTTTGTTTACAATGGAATGCCGGGACAAAGGAAACGCCGTAAATAGATGTCCTAAATCGGGACGTCCCACACCAGACTTGCACCCAGATATAGGAAGAAATAAACTGGGAAATATAATACGTGTAATTATTGCACTTATCTCAACCACCTCGTGGGATCTCGTCAGAGTCGCCAAACTCGAGCACGCAGTCCGGACGCGGCTCCGGTGCTGGCGGGAACCGCTCACCCGTTTGCGCAAACCTCCCGTTTTGCGCTGCCAGGCCAGCGCGCACCGCAGCGGCAACCTTCGCGTCCCCGCACGATCGCTCGCGAGGTTTCGCGTGTGAACGCAGGGGAGGAGAATCGTCAGCGCTCCACCATCTCTTCACCGTCCGTCGTTGCCCAACAAGCAAGGGTCCAGGGTCAAGAACGCAAGGGGCAACGTCAAGCACAGGGAGAAGATCCAGAACAAGGGAGGGTCCAGCGCAAGAGGGATCCAGAACGAGAAGGAAGAAGGGATCCAACATGAGAAGGGATCCAGAATGAGAAGGGATCCAAAACAAGAAGGGGCAAAATGCCGGCCAGCCAGTTCTTTTATTGGCCTTCTCGTGACGTCACCGGCACTTCTCCTCCAATCCGCATGTCGCTTCTTGTTCGCCTCTGACGTCATTGGTGGGTACCCTGGCCAATCAGTCCTCTGCTTCCCTCTCAGCCTTCCCTCCACCAATCTACGGGAAGCTTCTTGCCCACCCCTGGCCAATCACAAGTCCTTCCTTACACTAGCCTTTGGTTGGTCGACTCCTGCCCAATAGCGAGTCCCTCTGGGCATGGGTCCCAGCCTGCCTGTGCTATGCGTGTTGCTATACAAGTTGGTGATGTAGCTGGCTGCGGTTCCATCAGCAGTGCTCCGAACTGGCTTCCGGTGAGTTTTATTGTGGGGGGGGGGGGGAATTTAATTAGTATGTGTGTGTGTTTCTAATGGGCCTGTCTAGTGGTCTATTGGTGTAGTGCATATGGGACAAAGGATAGATCACAGGTCTCACACACAGGGGAATTGCATAATCCCTACTCTAGTTAACACAAGGATCATCCTTGTATGATCACAAAGATACACTTACGCGAACAATCTGCCTAAACAAACTTATTGCATGTGGGTTCCCTATCACGATAATCGGAGCACACTACCACCTGACTCTATATATTACTCGAACCCAAAATCACAACTATATATACACAAATAATTAAGTTAAGCACCCCTACACAACGAATTAAGGTAAGCACCCCCTAATATATATTCTTTGTGTATATGTATACATTGGCATATATTCTAAGTATGTGAGATCAAATAATGATTGGTATGACATTAGCAATTATCCATTGATGAAATGCAGATGAGTGCACTCATCTGTGACGCCCATCGCTCATGCAGCACGTGTTATCATCCACGTGGTCGTGATTTTCTGTAAATGCACTATCATCACGGGTTATTGCAAGTCACGCCTGAGCTCGTGTGCGGGTTACATGGTCATTTTCTCGTAATGGTGGCTCGTAGACGGTTGTCGGACGGAGAACGATGGCGGATAATAGGCATGATCGAGTCCGGAATGTCCAGAAAAGCTGTAGCTCGAACGTTTGGTTACCACCATTCGGTGATCAGTCGGTTGGTGCAGAAACACCAGGAAACGGATGCGGTGAAGGACCACCCAAGGTCTGGAAGACCTCGCGTGACAACAGTCCGCCAAGATAGAGCGCTTTTGAGACTGGTGCGACGATATCCCTTCGCCTCGAGCCATTTCCTGAAGGACAACTGGCTGCCCAACAGAAGGCTATGTCACCGTACCGTGAGGAACCGCCTGAAATCGGCCGGTTTAGGTCAAGACGAGTGATCAAGCGTCCAAGGCTACTCGAACGACATCAGAGGGAGCGTTTGGCATGGTGCCTAGCGCGACGTGGATGGAACATCCGGTCTTGGAGGCGAGTTCATTGGTCGGATGAAAGCCGGTTTTTGCTGTACGTGACAGATGGGCGTGTTCGGGTGTGGCGCCACAAAAACACCGCGTATGCACCTAAAAACATTCAACCAACGGTACCCTTTGGTGGTGGCTCGATTATGGTCTGGGGATGCTTCTCCCATGACTGTAAGTTGGACCTGATAACTGTGCGAGGTAACCTCAACGGAGAGCGATATGCCGAGGAAATCCTGAATACCACCGTAATCCCGCACTTCGATGACCACACCCTCGCCAGCAGACCCATCTTCATGGATGACAACGCCAGGCCTCACCGTGCGAGACGCGTCCGAGCCTTGCTGGAGCAAGGTGCTGTGACAACCATCCCCTGGCCTGCGTACAGTCCTGACCTGAACCCCCTCGAGCACGTTTGGGACATGTTGGGACGACAAATTGCGAAGATGGTCCCTCCAATAGCCAATCTGGATGAATTGGAACGTGCATTACATCGGGAATGGAACAACCTGCCACAGCAACGCATACGACGGCTTACAGGGTCTATGAGACGTAGGGTTGAGTCAGTGATCCGATCACGTGGGTCCTACACACGTTATTGACGCAAAGATCGCTAGAGGTCTTCTCAGAACAATGACTGTACGTTAGAATACATAAACGTCATCCACACTGTCCATGATGGACCTATAGCTCCATACTTAAATTGAGGTGAAAATATGCCTAAAATTCCCAAAAAATTTCACCTTAAATTATTCAGAATAAAATATTGAAAACGGCATGATTGTTATGTTTTTATGTGACCATAATATCACTTCTCCAGAAAATATAGCAATATCATGGGTATATTACACTGTTTTGACGACAACAAACTTGTAATGTGCGAGGTTGTAAAAAAACGGGGGGGGGGGGGGTGCTTAACTTAATTCTTTGTGTATATATATATATATATATATTGTTGTGGATATGAGGATTGTGTTTTTTTTGATTGTTTTATTCTGGACCCTCCTGCCTCCAGTTGTGTATAAAGGTCAAAGGTCGTTCCGTAGTTATTTCATAAGCACTCACGTTAGCCAATCATAGATTTCCTCCTTGTTGACAGTTATTTCCTTATTCTGTGTAGTAGGCTAAGGATTTGTTTTCCATTAATTGACACTCCATTGCACCGAATTCAAATAGATAGATCCCCTTTCATTTTCAATTAATAAAGCCGCAATTGCCAACTGCATTCACCGAGACTCCATTAGCCACGAGGTAGGCTCGGAGAAGAAGGGGGAGGAGCTGCCGAATCCTGGGCGTGCCCGCCCATCGTCATCAAGGGTGGAGCCAGAGGGCCGTGCCGACCAATCAGGGCCGAGGCGAGCTCACCGATGGGCGTGTTCTAGAGGCCGGTGGCTTGATTTGCCCGCGGCGTTATAAGAAGCGCACGCGGAAGCCGTTGACAAGAAGCGCACGCGGAAGCCGTTGACAAGAAGCGCGGGGGAAGCCTTTGACACAAGGGCACAGGAGTGATGAAAGGAGTCCTGAGAAAGCACATGACGTCCCCACGGCAGCAGTTTGAACCACAGGAGCTTGAACCACAGGAGCTTGAACCACCGGAGCTTGAACCACAGCAGCTTTGAACCATCGCAGCTTTGACCGCCGGAGCTTGAGCGTTGACGGCAGGTTGCTGTTGAGGAAGGGTGGCGGCTGCTCCCTCCCGGCCCGGCCATCCTCTGGTCCGAGCTGAACCTTCCTCCTTCCAGCCAATCCACTCTGCAATTCCCCGTGTGAGTCCGTCTTTGTTTGTTCTGTCCCTGGGTTAATTAAGACTGTAATAGATAAGCTAGGTTTCACTGTGTCCTTCTGGTCCGTCCCTCTGTCTGTCTTTATTTTATTATCCTTCCTTCTCCTTGGTTACTTTTGGTTTGTAAATACAAATAAATTATATTCATATTCCCTACTTCTGTCTTCCTCTTCTTCACATCCGTGTCGCCTTTGTCTTTTCCCCATTGAATATCTGTGGCACGATTTGGCCCACGTTTAAGGAATCGGGTCTCAGTCATTGTAAAAACGGTTCGGGCCGCGGCGCCATCCGCTCGGCAAATTAACATCTTATCCGCGGTTGGTGGTTGAAGTTGGTGTTGGTGGTTGAAGTTCGGCTCAAATCTTCCATTAACCAACTAGCCAGACCTGATGTTCAACTAAGGTTAGAGCAAGAAATTGTTGAAAAAAACGAATTCAAGAAATTTGCCAGACTACTGGCGATAGCTCACCTAATCTTTATGAAGGACATGATTGGATCTTTAACGTCCACCAATACCAGGAGTAATACCAGGAGATGGGATGCCAGTTTAACGTTCATCGAGGGACGGCACACACAATGATGAATCACACTGCCTGGTGAAAAAACAGGATGACAGTTTATAGTGGGGTCTGGATTCAAACCCTGGCTAGACAGCTTAGAGGTGAGTGTGTACACCTCTAGGCATGTTGCCTAGAGGCAACATGCAACATTGGGTTGGATTTGGTACAGTATTTTTTTTGTTTTTGAAGCATATATAAACAAACAAACAAATAAACAAGACGTCATGTGGAGCACGATACTTGCAAAATCCACCCCCCAACCCCAAGAAAAAAAATTCCATCGATACAGCAAATTGTCCATTGCATCAAGATTAAAATTGACAATCTTGATCAAAGCTCGGGTCAACAGGAAGAAAAGTGACGATTTTTCAGATGAAAAATGATGATTTGTTGTATGGTGACCTTGAGTTGACCTTGACCTTTTGACCTCAAAAATAGTTAGTTTACCTATTTAGTGACTTAATGTGCAAATGCTGTTCAATTTTCAAGTCAATCGGATGAAAATTGAGGATTTAAAAACTTGGCCTATGTTGACCTTTTGGCCTATGTGGCCTCAAATAGTTGGTGGTTGAATTCAGTGACCATATATGTAAATCCTCTTAGAATTTCAAGTCAATCAAATGAAAATTGGTGATTTTTAGAAATTCGGCCTATATTTACCTTTTGGCCTATGTTCCCCGAAAATATAATTTGTGGTTGAATTCAGTGACCAGATATGCAAGTCATCTTCAAATTTCAAGTCAATTGGATGAAAATTGAGGATTTTAGAAATTTGGCCTATGTTGACCTTTTGGTCTATGTTGACCTCAAAAATACTTGGTGGTTGAATTCAGTGACCAGATATGCAAGTCCTCTTCAAATTTCAAGTCAATCGGATGAAAATTGAGGATTTTAGAAATTTGGCAAAGTTGGTGACATTTGGCCTATGTTGACCTTTTAACCTTTTGACCCCAAAAACAATAGGCTTCTTGCTTATGACCAACTCCACCATTTCGTGAAGTTTGTGACGATCGGGTTAGAATTGTGACCTGTAGGCCGGTGACAAACAGACAGAAGCACAAACGCAACCGACCAATATACTTGAAAAATCCTCTATTTTGCAAGTAACAAAATTATACATATGTAATTCACTTTTATAGTATAGATTACGTACATAAGTGGGACAAAAGCTCTAGTGTTGGCTTACGGTTTAATGTGGCTGGCTTAAGATATTAGGGTCCAGAGTTAGAGCCCCTGTCATGCCATTCAAAGAACACCAGGTGGGTTTGACTCAGCCTGTCATTGACATAATTCCAGTTTTCCTGTGTACCTCACTTCTCTGTCCTCACTTCTTGTGTTCTGTGATCGTTACTGTATAAAAATGGGTCAGCCGACGGGATGCGGGCTGCCTACGATCCGCTCCATGCTACGTTCCCTCTTAAGGACTTCAAGCCCTACTTAGGCCTCTTCTTGTGCACCTGGCCACCATTCTGTTGATTAAAGCCTACCTAAAGGCCTACCGTACTTGTCTTTTCTGCTCTGCTCGGACACAACAGTCATCCTTCAGCAAATCGGCAAAAACTCAGTCGCAAATGAGTTCCAGATAAATGGGAGATGAATGAGTTATTCGAGTATCCTGCGTCGGAGTGGCGACCCATCCAGGATTGTGCCCTCCAGCCAATGGAAAACTGTCTTGGTCGCCTATGTGTCTGAATACGAAAACAAGTGGTTCTCTTCTTCCTCCTCTTCTTTTGATTCTACTTCTTCTTCTCTCTCTTCTTCTTCTTCGCCTTCTTCCACTTCTTCCATTTCCAAGCAGGGCAATGGAGTGGGGTTGGGGTAAAATGAGAAAATGAATATTTAGAGAAGGAAGATAAATTTGGAAGACTGAGAGGTAGCTAAGGCAGGATGTGAAAGTTGGGATATAACATATATATATATACTAGCGTCGATACTGAGGAACGGGCTTTATTTTAGCCTGAGGCTAATGACTGTACCTGAGTTGCTGTGTTATCATGATTTTCACCAATCATAATACAAACAATTACTTTGCACAAATGTATTTGTTGTGTTTATGATATTTCATTTTTATAGGCAATTTAGGTTGAATGTTTTTTTTTCCAAGAAAGAACCCCTCAGCACATACATAGGGGAGGGGTAGGTGCAGACTGGAAGTTTGGGACGATTACACCTCACCACCAATTAATTCAAAACACCGCACCACCACGTAATTCAAAACACCTCACCACGACGTAATTCAAAATACCTCACCACCAAGTAATTCAAAACACCTCACCACCATAAAACACGTAATAAAAACACCTCACCACCACGAAATTAAAAACACCTCACCACCACGAATTTGAAAACACCTCACAGTCATCAAGCACGTAATAAAAACACCTCACCACCACGAAAATAAAAACACCTCACAGCCATAAAACACGTAATACAAACACCTCACAGCCATAAAACACATAATAAAAACACCTCACAGCCACGAAATTGAAAACACCTCACCACCACGTCATTTAAAAACACCTCACCGCCAAGTAATTCAAAACATCTCACCACCACATAATTCAAAACACCTCACCACCACCTAATTCAAAACACCTCACCACCACCTAATTAAAAACACTTCACCACCATGTAATTATAAATACCTCACCACCACGTAATTCAAAACACCTCACCACCACGTAATTATAAATACCTCACCACCACGTAATTCAAAATACCTCACCACCATAAAACACGTAATAAAAACACCTCACCACCACGAAATTAAAAACACCTCACCACCACGAATTTGAAAACACCTCACAGTCATCAAGCACGTAATAAAAACACCTCACAGCCATAAAACACGTAATAAAAACACCTCACCACAACGAAATTAAAAACACCTCACAGCCATAAAACACGTAATAAAAACACCTCACCACCACGAAAATAAAAACACCTCACAGCCATAAAACACGTAATACAAACACCTCACAGCCATAAAACACATAATAAAAACACCTCACAGCCACGAAATTGAAAACACCTCACCACCACGTCATTTAAAAACACCTCACCGCCAAGTAATTCAAAACATCTCACCACCACATAATTCAAAACACCTCACCACCACCTAATTCAAA
Organism: Myxine glutinosa; assembly: GCF_964187855.1. Lineage (NCBI taxonomy): Eukaryota > Metazoa > Chordata > Myxini > Myxiniformes > Myxinidae > Myxine > Myxine glutinosa. The sequence continues at coordinate 44,865,338 of NC_136266.1, read as the reverse complement.
ACACCTCACCACCACCTAATTAAAAACACTTCACCACCATGTAATTATAAATACCTCACCACCACGTAATTCAAAACACCTCACCACCACGTAATTATAAATACCTCACCACCACGTAATTCAAAATACCTCACCACCATGTGATATTAAAACACCTCATCACCACGTCATTTAAAAACACTTCACCACCACATAATTCAAAATACCTCACCACCACGTGATTCAAAACCACCACAACGTTATTAAAAACACTTCACAACCACGGAAACAAAAGTTTGAGGGAGTCGTTAAGTGACAACACAGACACTGCCCAGATGTGTCGATATATAGATAAATGACTGTACCCGAGTTGCCGTTTTGTCATTGTTTAAACTTTAAACCAATCATAATTCAAACAATTATTTTGCACAAATGTATTTGTAATATACGTGATATCACATTTTATAAACAATTGAAGGTGAAAAAAAAAAAATTCCCCAAAAACTTCCCCCCCCCCCAAAAAAAAACAAATTGCAATTAAAAAAAAAAAATACCCTTAGGACATACCGACGGGAGAGATATGTGCATACCAGAAGTTTGGTACGATTTCACAAAAGTTTGAGAAAGTAGTTCAGTGACAACACAAGACAACACAACACAACACAGGACAGACGCTGCACAAATATATATATATTGTTACAGATCTGGGACGACGGCTCTCCCGTTAGCAAGGGGGATTAACCTCTTGTCCGTTATACTGGCCGTCGCCGATCCTGGGGGTCTGTGACGTCACTGGTGGTCAGCCACGACCAGGGTAATCGGACCAGAGACCCCAAAAAAAGACCCCCAAATACCTGCTTACCGTGACCTCCCAACCAGCGAGGAGACAGCCCCGCCCGAGTCGCGACGGTAATGGACACGCCGAGCGAAGCGAGTCACGACCCAGGCCGTTAACAATTACTAACCCGATTATAGCGGTTTTAATCGTTCCACGTAGACCAATGGAAAGAAAAGACTAAAGCAACTGGATGAAGACGAAACCAAAGCTTGGAGAAAGAGCACACATTTATTATAACAACCACCAGAGGAAAAGAAAGATCAACGCTGTACAAAGATAGATGGATATAAAAAGACACAGGGCAGCCTTATCTATACAGTCTTACTTATACCCAGGACAGAACAAACAAAGACAGACTCACACGGGGATGATGACAAGAATGGCAGGAGAAGGTCCGTTCAGCTGGCAAAGGCGGCCGGTTCGGCTCGTTCAGCCGTCGAGGTTCCGTTCTGACCTCGCGCCGTTGGTTTAAAGCAAACCCGATAACCGCTGGAACAGATATTGCCGCATCGATGCCACGACCCTCTCTCTCTCTGTCAGTAATAATGGGATTTCCTCTCTCAGGCAAGGTACGATCTCTCGTGTCAGGCAACCCTCTTTTGCTGCGCACTCTTCGCCTCTGCTGGTCTCAATGGCTCGTCTCCTCCCATCTCTTTATGCACGATCCTCGAAAGCATATATTAAGCAGGGTCGTGACACGCCCTCGGCCGTTTGGGTCCCGCCCCCGTTCTCTGTTTGCAGCCTTATTTGGTAACGGAGCTGAACAGCTCTGCCCTTGTGGCGAGCCACGGTCACGCCTCTTCTCGGCGACCCCGCCCTTCTTGTCCAATACAGAGCACATGTTCAAAATGGCGGCGAACGCCGCTTTCAAACCAAGGCCAGTTGAGAGGGCACGCACCCCACGCTTGTCGAGCTGCTTTGCAGAGAGATAGAGAGTTTGCTGGTGTATGGAGTTATTGAAGGGGAGCTATCCTTATTTGTTAATGCAACGTAGTGTCAATCTAGTGGACACAGAGCCTTAATTAAACATAGAATAGGAAATAATTAGCAAGATGATTCTAAGATTGGCTGCGTGTTGTGATGGCCTAGGGTGCGATATTTAATAATTAATAAAAGGGGATTATATTACTCAGAGGGATATTTACAAGTGAAGGGGGTTCCCAAATCTGTAACAATATATATATAACCCCCAATAGTTCCCTTGGAGTTTGTCATGACGTTAATAGCCTTGTGACTTGTGGCAATTCATGAGACGTGTTGCAAAAACCTATTTGATTCGTGAAATGTTGCAAAAAAAACCTTTTGTAATTTCAATGTGTGGAACAATTCAGTACTTAAGAGAACTGACCTCAGTTTGAACACTGCATCACGTTGACGTCACAACACGTGCGTAAAAAAAATTGCTAATACAGTACTCTTCAGTATGTAAAAAAAGGTTTCTCCACATAATAAAGTGGGTGGATACAGTGATAAGTTGTGTATCTCCAAAAGAGTTAGTTTTCTCTTTTTCTAAACAGCAAGCCCAAATAATTCTGAAAGCTCACTTACTTCCATACCGGGTACACCCTTTCACCCATGAGGCTCGCTCACACTTGGCATGAAGAGTGTCCACTCCCCCAGGATAGCTCCTGCCACAACCCCCACCTCCATTACCAACATCACCACCCTACTGTGTGTGTTTTTTCTGATTTACCAGTCACATCCTTTGACACATGGTGCTGAAACTTCGCATCAAGAGTATTCACTTTCCCAGGATGGTTTTGCACTATGACCTGCTTCTACAACAACAATACCCTCCCACTCTCCCCCCCCCCCCCCCCCCCGCCACTCCTCCCTCTTCCCAATCATCCCCTTCCCCACTCCTCCCCCTCCGCACTCCTCCCCTTCCCCACTCCTCCCCTTCCCCACTCCTCCGCTTCCCCACTCCTCCCCCACTCCTCCCCTTCCCCACTCCTCCCCTTCCCTACTCCTCCCCTTCCCCCACTCCTCCCCTTCCCCACTCCTCCCCCCCTCCCACCCTCTCACCTCCACCTGACCCCACCTAAATCTATATAGACTAAAATCTATATAGACTACATATATCTTTATATACAAACAGAAAAATGCTATATTTTCACATAATTTATTCTTGACTAATATCGCCGGTGTACTGAAAAGTGCATGCAGAATGGACGATGCTAATGGTGTAGTCAACACCTGCCTCACAGCCACATGTCCTCAGGCAACAACGTTCATTAATCAGCCTAGACCAGCGTTTCCCAACCGTTTTCTGATCGAGTACCACTTGGAGGTCCCGTATCGTCGCCGCGTACCACCTGGTTCCAGAAAAACTCAATCCGCGTACCACCTGGTTCCAGAAAAACTCAATTCGATAAGATATCAGGCTTATTTCAATTTAATGCGAGGGCTGCATCTGTTTCTTCTCCACCAGCTGGTCGATGCGGGGCATAACTTTGCTCACAGCACATCGGAAATCATGAAATATATCAGAAATCAGAAATAAAAAAATTATCAGGCCAAATCATTTTTTTTAAAGGTTGAGTCGCGAACCACCTGGAAGGCCCTCGTGTACCACTAGTGGTACGCGTACCACAGGTTGGGAACCAGTGGCCTAGACGAACGTAAAAGCTGTTATAATGATGGGCACCCATTCTATATTTTCACATCATTCAGCCTTGAGAAACCCTGCATTTATTTCCTGGATGGAACGAACAAGGGTTGTGGAATTGCAGACGTGCAAGTGTCAGTACAAGAAGGTAGTTCAGACAGAGTAGCGGAATAGATGTACGACTCCAAATTCGCATCAACTGTGTCCATTCCTCCACGATTGCTTTGCATTTTAACCTTCCCCCACCCCAATACACCACAACCACACCCCTTTCCATCCTCACCCCCAAACTCAGGTTCACTGACTTGGGTGACTATAGTCTATAGGTAGCGCTAACACTCCATTTTCTACACCCACATATCCCCTTCCCCTCTCATCACCAACCATCTCCACATTCCACCCGATATATGTACAGTCACGTGAAAAAGTAAGTACACCCCATGTAAAGTTTTGACTTTTTCAACATATTTCAACATACAGCTATTTGATCTTCATTTCAACAATATTGATAGATGAAGGTGATATAATATAACAAATATCATGAAACATTTACATTCTGTAGTCCATTGTATAATTTAAATAAACATAAATGCAAATTTCGCATGTGGAAAAAGTAAGTACACCCCTACATTTATCACTACTTCAAATACCTAAAATTAGAATCAGGTGCACCAGCTCAGGTGCAAATGATTAGAACATCATTGGAGAGGATCTTGGAAGAACCTGTCTTAATTAAACCTCAGACATTTAGTTTGGTTTGCTCTTTGTTGTTGAAGTGTGTGGCGTCATCATGCCTAGATCAAAAGAGCTCTCTGAGGCCTTCAGAAAGAAGGTTATCGATGCCTACGAGTTTGGGAAGGGATTTAAAAAGATCTCCAAACAATTTGAATTAAATCATTCGACTGTCCAGCAGATCATCTACAAGTGGAGAAGATTCCAAACAACTGCCAACTTGTTCAGGCCAGGCCGCCCCAGCAAGTTCAGCCCGAGAGCAGACCGCAAGATGCTGAAAGAAGTCTCTAAGAACCCCAGAATGTCATCACGGGACCTACAGGTAGCTCTTGCCACTGTTGATGTCAAAGTGCACGAGTCTAACATTAGAAAGAGGCTGTACAAATTTGATCTACATAGGAGGTGTGCCAGGAGGAAACCTTTGCTTTCCAGAAAGAACATCAGGGCAAGACTAAAGTTTGCCAATGAACACCTAGGCAAAGACCAGCACTTCTGGAGCAATGTGCTCTGGAAAGATGAGTCAAAGGTAGAGCTATTTGGCCACAGTACCTGAAGACATGTTTGGCAAAAGCCAAAGACTGCATTTGAACACAAGAACCTGATACCAACTGTAATGCATGGTGGTGGAAATATTATGGTTTGGGGCAGCTTTGCTGCATCAGGGCCTGGGCAGCTCACCATCATAGAATCCACTATTAATTCTTCATTGTACCAGAGGGTGCTTGAGGATAATGTGAGGCCATCTGTTGGAAAGTTAAAGCTCAACCGAAGGTGGACCTTGCAACATGACAATGACCCTAAACATACCAGTAAATCCACCAAGGAATGGCTGAAAAGAAAGAAATGGAGGGTTCTGGAATGGCCAAGTCAAAGCCCGGATCTAAATCCCTTCGAGATGTTGTGGGGGGATTTGAAACGAGCTGTGCATGCAAGAAACCTCTCAAACATCGCACAGCTGAAAGAATTCTGCATGGAGGAGTGGGAAAAAATTTCTCCCAGTCGATGACAGAGACTGGTAGACAGTTATAAGAAACGCCTACTTGAGGTTGTTTCTGCCAAAGGGGGCAATACCACCTATTGGAGCCAAGGGTGTACTTACTTTTTCCACATGCGAAATTTGCATTGATGTTTATTTAAATTATACAATGGACTACAAAATGTAAATGTTTCATGATATTTGTTATATTATATCACCTTTATCTATCAATATTGTTGAAGTGAAGATCAAATAGCTGTATGTTGAAATATGTTGAAAAAGTCAAAACTTTACATGGGGTGTACTTACTTTTTCACGTGACTATATATACAGTGCATTCAGAAAGTATTCAGACCCCTTCACTTTTAACACATTTTGTTATGTTTCAGTCTTATGCTGAAATCGTTTAAATTCATTTTTTCCCTCATCAATCTCCACTCAATACCCCATAATGACAAAGAGAAAACAGGATTTTAGAAACTTTTGCAAATTTATGAAAAAGAAAAAACTGAAATATCACATTTACATAAGTATTCAGACCCTTTGCTATGACACTTGAAATTTAGCTCAGGTGCCTCCCATTTCTCTTGATCATCGTTGAGATGTTTCTACACCTTGATTAGAGTCCACCTGTGGTAAATTCAATTGATTGGACATGATTTGGAAAGGCACACACCTGTCTATATAAGGTCTCACAGCTGACAATGCATATCAGAGCAAAAACCAAGCCATGAGGTCGAAGGAACTGCCTGCAGAGCTCAGAGACAGGATTGTGTCGAGGCACAGATCTGGAGAAGCCTACAAAAAAAATCTCTGCTGCATTGAAGGTTCCCAAGAGCACAGTGGCCTCCATAATTCTTAAATGGAAGAAGTTTGGAACAACAAGGACTCTTCCTAGAGCTGGCCACCCGGCCAAACTGAGCAATCGGGGGAGAAGGGCCTTGGTAAGAGAGGTGACCAAGAACCCGATGGTCACTCTGGCTGAGCTCCAGAGATCCTGTGTGGAGATGGGAGAAACTTTCAGAAGGACAACCATCACTGCAACACTCCACCGATCTGGGCGTTATGGCAGAGTGGCCAGACGGAATCCAAACAGTTCAATCTTGGTTTCATCAGACCACAGAATCTTGTTTCTCACAGTCTGAGAGTCCTTTAGGTGCTTTTTTTGCAAACTCCAAGTGGCCTTTCATGTGTCTTTCACTGAGGAGAGGCTTCCGTCTGGCCACTCTACCATAAAGCCCAGATCAGCGAGTGTTGTAGTGATGGTTGTCCTTCTGGAAGTTTCTCCCATCTCCACACAGGATATGGCCGAGTGGCCAGCTCTAGGAAGAGTCCTGGTTGTTCCAAACCTCTTCCATTTAAGAATTATGGAGGCCACTGTGCTCTTGGGAACCTTCAATGCAGCAGAGATTTTTTTGTCGGCTTCCCCAGATCTTTGCCTGGACACAATCCTGTCTGAGCTCTGCAGGCAGTTCCTTCGACCTCATGGCTTGGTTTTTGCTCTGATATGCATTGTCAGCTGTGAGACCTTATATAGACAGGTGTGTGCCTTTCCAAATCATGTCCAATCAATTGAATTTACCACAGGTGGACTCCAATCAAGGTGTAGAAACATCTCAAAGATGATCAAGAGAAATGGGAGGCACCTGAGCTAAATTTCAAGTGTCATTGCAAAGGGTCTGAATACTTACGTCAATGTGATATTTCAGTTTTTTCTTTTTAATAAATTTGCATAACTTTCTAAAATCCTGTTTTCTCTTTGTCATTATGGGGTATTGACTGTAGATTGATGAGGGAAAAAATGAATTTAAACGATTTCAGCATTAGGCTGCAACATAACAAAATGTGAAAAAAGTGAAGGGATCTGAATACTTTCTGAATGCACTGTATGTGTGTATATATCTATATATATATATATATATATACTATCAGGAGTACCCTTCATCGCCATCGCCTGGGGGGGGGGGGGGGGGGAATAAGCGGGTGAGCAAGGGAGTGGGGAGGGGTAATGGGAGGAGGAGGGAGCGTGAAGTGAGGGGAGAGGGAGTGGTAAGATATACTACATATATATATTTTAGGTGGTGGGGGAGGGGTGGCTTTGATAGGCCCCTCCCGTTGGGGGGGGGGGCGGGAAGTGAAAGAGGAAATTTTTTCCCATGCAAAGAGTACTTCATAACCTCAGTGTTGCCTGGGTAAAAAAGGAAATTGTAATACCCTCTACCACCATCACCAGGTGGCGTTACACGGTACACATTTACACAGAGAATTTACGCCGCTCTCCCGGTCCCCCACACCCCTGAATGAGGCCGCGGCCACAAAGCCTATATTACCCCCCAGACAAAGTTGTATTTGTATTTGTACCCCGAGTAAAGTATTGTTACGTGTGTGGGGCCAGGTAATGAAATACCTTAGTCCAGATAGAATTGTATAGATTAGCATACCTTCACGTATCTAAGTTGGGGCCGAATGTCCGTGTAAGCGTTATTTGTCTCCATGTGAAGGGTGGAGCTATGCTAATTATGTCGGGCATAAGAATAAATTCCCAGTGTGTAAATGCCCCTGTGATTTTTCCCTTTGTTCTGATAAAACTTACTCGACCAGCCATGCACTCGGCACTTAATTACAACAACCCGATCGCCGACGGCACCCAGACACTACTACACTGCCCAGCCGAACCTTCTCGATGGGCATCAAGAATGGCCGTGAGGCCACGCTCTGAAGGACGATTGGTTGAGGAACGATGGGACGATCAAGTCGCGCTTGGTGATTGGAGAGCACGTGACATCAGAGGGAACTTTATAGGACGCGGACAGAAAAGGCGAAGCGTCCACCATTTTCACTCTCTCTGGTGCTGGCTGCGTGGTGAGCGGGCGCATTTTTGGCTTTTCCTTGAACTGGCTTCGTGACAGCTGCGCTTTGTGCTGTGTGCGCCTGAGAGAAACATCGGAGCTGTGGGGGAGTTTTTACGGACAACTCCCATCGTAAGGAGGCTATCCATTTGTTATATGTTTTATGTGTTAGCTCTTACACGAGCCTCGACTTCGTATACAAAAAAACGAATCAAATCAAAATCCAGGTAACAGGTACTTGCAGCCATTATATAGCTAATGTGGTAATAGATGTATGCTAATCAAGAGTGATAAACACAATGAAGATGTAATTATTTTCTAAATTAGAATCTATTTTCAAATAATTATTTTCAATATATAACATATTTTTTATTTAAATGATTGATTTTGCTTTTACAGCTACTTACCTGGTAGATTTTTCATAAAGCATATTGGAAACAATTGTGGTCCAAATCAACAATTAATTACCTGTTTTATTTGATATCTAGAAATTGAATATCTCTCGTCAAAGCCATAACAGGTTTACACATGTTTGCATAGACTGTCCAGTCACAATTGGCGAGGATTCCACCACAATGTTTTGCGGTCTCGGTTGTTGGATTCGATTGGTACTATCACCCACATGGAGCCTCCCATCCTCAACACAGAGCACCAGAGGACGCTGCAGTGTCAGCTGTTGAACCGGATTGTGAGCGGTCATATTGTGAAATTTCTCAAAGATTAATATTTCATTTTCCACTTTTGCGGATGTTGCCAATTGTTGGTATTCCCGATTGTTTGTCCGCACCATGATCTGCAAAAACAGTTGGGATTCAAATCACTACAACCAGTCACGCTTCCCTCCGGGAATCGTGCGATTCATCCTCGGTGTGCAACTTTCTCCTTTAACGTCGATGAATAAAATTCATACCTCTGTAAAAATTCCAGGAGACACCCTTAATTAAGTCCCTGTTGGAAGCGCAATGCAAAGCTCCGTTAGTGTGTGCCAGGAAAAAGGCAGACAGACCAGAGCATACAATATTTATATTTTCTCCAGGAGGCCTTTCCTGATTATCCCATCTTATGCGGTCTGGAGCAAAATTCCAGATCCTTCCCTTGCTTTGTCCCTTGATGACGCACCTTGTCTGTCAAAAGCTTCGCGGTGGAATCTTTAAAAAATTGTACGAATACGGGATGAGATAAACAGAAATGTCTTACATTTCAGAGGCAATCTGAAAAGCACTTTGGACCCAGGTATGGAGAATAAAACCACAAACCTGAGAGATAAAAAATACTTTATACATGGTTAGTGTTATATGAGCAAAGTGGTGTAACATGATGTGTGATATTTAAATGTCGAATGTGAAAGTGTAAACCAGCTTATTTCAGTCGACTACAAGAGGAGGACATCTATCAACTGGTGTTGAAGGGCGTTTGGCAGAGTACACGCAAACTTGCAAAGTGTGAGATGGCGTGAGTAGCTGTGGAAATGGAACCAACACCACTCAGTGGAGAAAGAAACATGTCTTTAACCACTCGGCTATCCCACGTCCCACGTGGAAAACATAGGGATGATTATTACCCTCGCTAGAGGTGTTAGGTTATTGTTTTTGGGTGTGTTACCTTCTTTTTGGGTCTTTTGGGTTTGTTACCTTCACCACGAAAGGTGGATGGAGGGTGTTTTCACCTTTGTCTGTGAACAAGACATCTCAAAAAGTTGTGGACGGATTCGGACAAAACTTGGCAGAGAGGTAATAATAAAGTGTATGTGTCAAGGACGAAATGATTCGATTTTGGTGAAGATCTGGATTCGGATCCGGCTAGTAGAAATTTTTAAGTGATTCTTCACTATTGGGAGAGAGGGCCAAAACGATATATAGCACAATAGCTCAAAAAGTTATGGATGGATTTGGACGAAACTTAGTGGAGAGGTTGTGTGTGTGACAAGAACGAATCCATTTGATTTTGGTGAAAATCTGAAAATGAATTCGGATACGATTTTAAAAATTTTTTTTAATGATTCTTCCTCATTGGGAGATCGGGCCACAAACGATTTTTTTTTTTTTTTTTTTTTTTTTTTTTTTGTATACAAGATCGAGGCTCGTGAAAGAGCGAACATTAATCACACAGAAAGACAAACAGACACATAAAACAAATAACATCGGGAGCGGTAGACAAGATGGGGAGAGAGGGGGAAGGACACAAACACAACATTTGAGAGCAGGGACCGAGAGACATGGAGACATCGAGAGATCTGTGGGAGGGAGAGGGCTTTGGGGGGGAGGCATGTGAAGGGGGGGAGGCATGTGAAGGGGGGGGGGGGTGGGAGAGGTATAAACATATGGACACTGCCAGGATTTCCAGGAAAGAAGTTGGAATTTCAAACAAGGTGGATCTGGGGTGAATTCGTGGGGGTAGAAAAGATCAAGGTTATGGATGGGGGAAGATAAGAGATGGTGGTGAACAGCTGTTTTAAAGACCTGGAGGGAGGAGAGGGATTGAAGGGAGTGTGGGAGTTTGTTCCACAGGCGGGAGAAAAGAGGAATGAAAGAGTGAAGGTGAGCAGAGAGCCGAGATTTCGGCAGTTTAACCATCAGAGGGTTGCTGGCAGATCTTGTGCGACCTGTAGGAATATTTGGGGGACAGAGCACAGAGAGAGCTGGGGGAGCAAGGCCGGAGAGGAGTCGGTAGAAGACAGAAAGGCCACCTACCTGCCTGCGGTGAGTGAGTGAAAGGCCCTCAGAGATAGCTTCATCGCGGGAGATTCCAATGATTTTGAAAGCTTTGGATTCAACAGCGTGAAGCCGAGCCAGGTGTGAGGCAGGAGCACCAGCCCATAGGGGAGAACAGTATTCCATTGAGCTGCGGATGAAAGCCTTGTATGTGGTGAGGAGCTCAGGTGTGCCGAGGAAGGACTTCGCACGACGGAGGATGCCCAGTCGGCGACTGGCTTTGGAGGCCAGCTTGGAAATGTGGTTTTCCCAAGAAAGATCATGGCAGATAGTGAGACGCAAAAGCTTGAGTGACAGAACTTCTTGGAGAGGATTGTTGAGAAAGTAGATGGGAGGGTTGTCCAGTCGATCTTTTCGGAGAGACATAGTAAGAGAGTGAGATTTGTCAGGATTGAAAGACATGTTCCACTTGTTTGACCAGTCTGTGATTTTGTCCAGGTCTTCAGAGAGTGAGGAGGCTGCAGACTGCCGATCTGAGGGAAGAGGAATGGAGCGGCAGAGAGTGGAGTCATCAGCAAAGAGATAGAGAGGATTTTCCAGAGAGTCAGAGAGATCATTGATAAAGACCAGAAAAAGCACAGGGCCCAGCACACTTCCTTGGGGAACTCCAGCCTGAACAGGAAGGGGAGATGAGAGAAATCCATTCAGGGCCACACGTTGACTACGACCAGAGAGGAAGTCCGCAAGCCATGCATGGAGATTTCCATGGATACCATAGGAGAGTTTGGTGAGCAGAGCTGGGTGCCAGACCGTATCAAAGGCCCTTGATATGTCAAGGGAGACAGCTCTGATTTCCTGTTTGGCATTGAGGACCTCCATCCATTGTTGAGACAGCAGAAGCAGCATGTCCAGAGTAGAGTGACCTGGTCTGAAACCAAATTGATGATCAGAGATCAAGCCATTGGAGAAGAGGAAAGATTTCATATCCGAAGCAATGATGGATTCCATGACTTTGCTGATAATTGGGAGCAGGCTGATTGGTCTGTAGTTGCAAGGATCTGTTTTTGCACCTTTTTTGTGTAAAGCGGTAATGTTAGCTGATTTCCAGGATGCTGGCAGATGACCTTGAGCAAAAGATAGGGTGAAAAGAACAGAGAGAGGGTGAGATAGAGCGGCAGAGCAGGATTTTAGGACCCGTGGGCTGATGCCGTCTGGTCCAGTTGCAGAATCAGAGTCGAGGTTTGACAAAAACTCCTCCACCTTGTCAGGAGAGAAGGACACAGAGTCCAGGAGCAGTTGGGTTCGACTGGGAAAGGTGGGAACAGAGAGAGATGGGTTTGGGACTAAGGATTTTGAGGCGAACACAGAGTTGAGGCATTCGGCTTTGTCACGTGCGATGTCAACTGTGTGGCCATTTGAGGTAGGCCTATAGCAGGTAGGCCTAACGATATAGCCTATAGCAGGATATCTCAAAAAGTTATGGATGGATTTGGACGAAACTTAGTGGAGAGGTTGTGTGTGTGACAAGAACGAATCGATTTGATTTTGGTGAAAATCTGAAAATGAATTCGGATACGATTTTTTTTTTTTTAATGATTCTTCCTCATTGGGAGATCAGGCGACAAACGATATAGCCTATAGCAGGATATCTCAAAAAGTTATGGATGGATTTGGACGAAACTTAGTGGAGAGGTTGTGTGTGTGACAAGAACGAATCGATTTGATTTTGGTGAAAATCTGGAAATGAATTCGGATACGATTTTTAATTTTTTAAATGATTCTTCATCATTGGGAGATCGGGCCACAAACGATGTAGCCTATAGCAGGATATCTCAAAAAGCTGTGGACAGATATGGACGAAACTTGGTCGACAGGTTTGTTGTATGACAAGGAAGAATTGATTTGATTTTGCTGAAGAGCCAGTATTAATCCGGATCCGATATTTTTAAAAATTTTTATAAGTGATTCTTCACCATTGAGGAATGGGGCCAAATTGATATTTAGCACGATATCTCAAAAACTTGTGGATGGATTAAGATAAAACTTGGTGGATGATTTGATTAGACGACAAGAACAAGCCAATTTCATTTTGGTTCAGGTCCGAATCCAGATCCGGCCAATCAGTGGGATAGAAAATATAAATTGTTCAGCCTGGCGGAGGTGTGCGCTCTAATTGTTTTGTGCATTTCCCCCCAACCTGTATGAGAATGTTGAAAGCTAAATTTGAAACCAAGGCTGGACATTCGCAGGTCTTTTATGTGGGAACAATCAAGGCAACAAGAAACACCTAAGCAACAAGAAACACCTGTCATGAGTGTCATCTGTTCCAATACCTGTGTTTACATAAAATGGGGTGACTGAACATATAAAGTGCTATTGTGCTACAATGGTAAAACATATATACATCTATCTATAATTCCAGTAATCTCTGTACGTTTGTACGTCTGTTTGTCTGTGACCGCTGTTTCTCGACAACCACGGGTCCGATATACTTTTAACTTGCCAGGTATATTGCTGGGGACCCGAGGATGTGCCTTTTCAAGGTTTCATATTAATCGGACAATTACTTACCGAGCTATGTCCAAAAAACGATTCAACCAATCAGAGAGCAGCGAACTATCGCGTGTGCCGAACGTGGCGGACACACTCTGCCTCGGATGGCACATTTGAGAGCGTATTCATTTATTTCACGTTTGCAAACTATGTTGGCGTTAAACTATGTTTTAAAACTAATAATAAAACTAATAAAAACGAATTTGCGATTCATTCGCTTTCCTGCGCGTTTGTGCACGCGATGGCGATTTCTTTACCAAACTCCGGAAGCCGTTCGCTTTGGACCAAACCATTTCATGTAAATAGAGGGGGGGGGATTGTCACCACTCGCAAGCCGTTAGCTTTGGACCAAACCATTTCATGTAAATAGAGGGGGGGGATATAATTTTAGATATATATATAGTACGGGCATGCCCTAGTATAGTAGAAATACCTAGAAATAAAGCTGACCTTCTGTACTCTTGTCTCGTATTCATCTTTTGATCCCAAATCCAAATTTATTGAGTACATAGTATATGGCAATAATAACAAATTTGACTTCACTGTTCCAATAATTATGGACCTTGATTAATGAAATAACTAGCCTATCTATCTTACTCCCAGTCTCCCACTACCTGATATAGCCATTCCTGCAAAAGTATACATATATATATATATATATATATATATATATATATATATATATATATATATATATATATATATATATATATATATATATACATACAGTATATATATATATATACAGTATATATATATATATACAGTATATATATATATACAGTATATATATATATATATATATATATATATATATATACAGTCATGTGAAAAAGTAAGTACACCCCATGTAAAGTTTTGACTTTTTCAACATATTTCAACATACAGCTATTTGATCTTCATTTCAACAATATTGATAGATAAAGGTGATATAATATAACAAATATCATGAAAGATTTACATTTTGTAGTCCATTGTATAATTTAAATAAACATAAATGCAAATTTCGCATGTGGAAAAAGTAAGTACACCCCTGGCATTTATCACTACGTCAAGTACCTAAAATTAGAATCAGGTGCACCAGCTCAGGTGCAAATGATTAGAACATCGTCAGAGAGGATCTTGGAGGAACCTGTCTTATTTAAACCTCAGACATTTAGTTTGGTTTGCTCTTTGTTGTTGAAGTGTGCAGCGTCACCATGCCTAGATCAAAAGAGCTCTCTGAGGCTTTCAGAAAGAAGGTTATAGATGCCTATGAGTCTGGGAAGGGATTTAAAAAGATCTCCAAACAATTTGAAATCAATCATTCGACTGTCCGGAAGATTATCTACAAGTGGAGAAGATTCCAAACAACTGCCAACTTGTTCAGGCCAGGCCGCCCCAGCAAGTTCAGATCGAGAGCAGACCACAAGATGCTGAAAGAAGTCTCTACGAACCCCAGAATGTCATCACGGGACCTACAGGTAGCTCTTACCACTGTTGATGTCAAAGTGCACGAGTCTACCATTAGAAAGAGGCTGCACAAATTTGATCTACATGGGAGGTGTGCCAGGAGGAAACCTTTGCTGTCCAGAAAGAACATCAGGGCAAGACTAAAGTTTGCCAATGAACACCTAGGCAAAGACCAGCACTTCTGGAACAATGTGCTCTGGACAGATGAGTCAAAGGTAGAGCTATTTGGCCACAGTACGAGAAGACATGTTTGGTGAAAACCAAAGACAGCATATGACCACAAGAACCTGATACCAACTGTAATGCATGGTGGTGGAAATATTATGGTTTGGGGCAGCTTTGCTGCCTCAGGGCCTGGGCAGCTCACCATCATATAATCCACTATGAATTCTTCATTGTACCAGAGGGTGCCTGAGGATAATGTGAGGCCATCTGTTGGCAAGTTGAAGCTCAACCGAAGGTGGACCTTGGAACATGACAATGACCCAAAACATACCAGTAAATCCACCAAGGAATGGCTGAAAAGAAAGAAATGGAGGGTTCTGGAATGGCCAAGTCAAAGCCCGGATCTAAATCCCATCGAGATGTTGTGGGGGGATTTGAAACGAGCTGTGCATGCAAGAAACCCCTCAAACATCGCACAGCTGAAATAATTCTGCATGGAGGAGTGGGCAAAAAATTCTCCCAGTCGATGTCAGAGACTGGTCGACAATTATAAGAAACACCTACTTGAGGTTGTTTCTGCCAAAGGGGGCAATACCACCTATTAGAGCCAAGGGTGTACTTACTTTTTCTCCATGCGAAATTTGCATTTATGTTTATTTAAATTATACAATGGACTACAAAATGTAAATGTTTCATGATATTTGTTATATTATATCACCTTTCTCTGTCAATATTGTTGAAATGAAGATCAAATAGCTGTATGTTGAAATATGTTGAAAAAGTCAAAACTTTACATGGGGTGTACTTACTTTTTCACGTGATATGATGTAAGATTGTGGCAGTTGGGATTACACATTTAAAAGGAAAAAGGTGCATCCACCCAAAAAGTAACTTGATATACTCTGATAACCTAGTAATAACCAAGCAACAGCGGATCCGGTCTCAAGTGACATTTCACCAGCTTCCCAGCGAGCTTCCTCAGGCCAAAAGCCTCAAATCTCGGCACATACTCATTTTTTACACCTTTTATTCCTGAGATGACAATTTGTTTCCGGTCCCACGCCAGTGCAAGAGGACAATTGAGGAGTGTTTTTATTTTCGCAAACATTAAGCGCCAAATGGCAATCACTTACGAATCAAAGGAGCGAAGACTATGTACGATTTTCACCTGAACATGTACCACAGTGCAAGTGGTTTACTGACCTCTGCTGCAGAAAAAGGATTATTAGCCACAGGAAAGTACCTCCCCTACCTTCCCCACTGTCCCCCACCCTCCTCTCCGGGGTTTCTAGTACATTATCATTGGAAAAGAAGGCTGTAGAAATCAAGGCAATCAACATCATTGTGTCTATACCTGTTTATTCTGCATCACAAGCAGGTTGGTGGCCTCTTTGTATTCTACCACCTCCTTTTTGGTCTTGCACCCCCTCTCTTGCATCTGTTTCTGCAGGGCGCACGCTGTCTTCCAGTAATCCTCTTCTTGTTAAACTCACAAAATCCAGAATCACTGCTCACCTCCACTTATTTCTTCTTCTTTTACTCACCTGTGGAACCAACTTCCTCAGTCCCTTCAATCTTCCCTCCAGGACATCAATCTGGGCAAAACAATGTTCATCATCATTTCAGGCCATTCCCCATCTACAACTATGATCTTTTCTACCTAAATGACCCCTCCACAAGGCCACCTCTTTCCAGGTTTCCAGTTTCCTGACACTTTTGTGATTGGGAGTGTATGGCTGTATCCATCTTGTTCACCCTCAGTGATCCCCCTTGCTCTCATTCTACCCCAGATCTATTATCCCTCCAAGTCTCCCCCTATTTTGTCCCTCAACTGTGCTGTTGGTGTGTTCCAGTCTGGCCTCCACTCCCCCCCCTATCCCCCACCATATTTATATTGTTATTTTCATTCTGTTGTATCCTGGTCCATTCCTTGTTATCGTTCCTTCACGATCAAATTAGGAACAACTCTGCATGTGATTATTTGGCTTGTAGCAAATTTCCAAATGCCAAATTCGCCTCCACGCTCAGTTTACCTCTTTCAACATTTGCAGTATTATAAGTAAGCGGTATTTTTACCCAGCAAGCACAGAGCGAAATCCGGGGATAAGCATCTGGTTCACTTTATTACTTGGCAAAAAAAATATATATATATTTTTTTGCAAGTATGTTGATCACTCCGGTTTTTGTGTTTGTTTGTGTGTGTGCGTGTGTGTGTGTGTGTGTGTGTGTGTTTGTGTGTTTGTCCGCTCACTTATGTTTGCCTACAGGTCACAATTTGACACCGATCTTCACGAAACTTCACCAAATGGTAGAGTTCGTGGTCTGACAAAATCCTATATATTTTTGAGGTCAAAAGGTCAACATAGGCCAAAGGTCAACCACTTTTTTCACATTTCTAAAATCCTCAATTTTCATTAGATTGACTTGAAATTTAAATAGGATTTACATATCGGCTAACTGAATTCAACCAACAACTATTTTTGAGATCAGCTTAGGCCAAAAGGTCAATATAGGCCAAAGGTCAACCACTTTTTTTGAATTTCTAAAATCCTCAATTTTCATCCGATTGACTTTAAATTTGAAAAGCATTTACATATCGGCTAACTGAATTCAACCACCAACTATTTTTGAGATCACCATTGGTCAAAAGGTCAACATAGGCCAAAGGTCAACAACAATTTCACATTTCTAAAATCCTCAATTTTCATCCGATTAACTTGGAATTTGAATGTGATTTTCATATCGGCCTTCTGAATTCAACTACCAATTATTTGTGAGGTCAAAAGGATGCTCTACTGAGTGCCATTCTGCTTTGTTCTCTTTTGCCAAGTGTCACTCTATGAGTGATTTTTCATCTGTCTGTCTGTCTGTCTGTCTGTCTGTCCGCAAACGGCAGTTTATGATCAAGGAACAACTTCATTTCAATTGAATGTTATGTTTGGACCACAAATCTGAACACGAACCTGCAGTTTAGCAGTACAGTACTTTGGCTTTAAATTCCTCCCAAGCACACATGCGCAGAGATTGGTGAGATAATATTTTTACTGTCTGCCTGTCTGGCAGTGAAAGAAAATTTAAAATCATTCCAAACAGGAAACTTACTGTTTTTAAGGACGTCATAAAGAACACAAACCTCTCCCACCCCCACTTCCCCTTCCCACGCCTCCTCCCCCCAAGCCCTCTACCTCCCACAGATCTCCCGATGTCCCTGCTCTCAAATGTTGTACTTGTGTGCTTCCCCCTCTCTACCCATATTGTCTCCCACTCCCTTTATTTCGTCTTACGTCCGTTTGTTTTTTTGTTTGTCTTTTTTGTCATTAATGTTAGCTCTTACACGAGCCTCGATCCTGTATACAAAAAAAAAACCAACAGGCACGAATAATTTATGTAACGTCTGAAATAATGTGGTGTAAAAGACGCTGCTTCAACGGTGGTAAACTGGCTAAAAAAATTGTACAACTTTTAAAATATTTATTTTATTTCAATTGAATTATATACTTGAACACTATAGAACACAAATTGCTTTCTTGGCACTGTCAAAAACCTTCTAATTAGTAGTACTTGGACAAAATATTACCGCATGTTACATCATCTCGACCAATCAGATTCGCCACTCACAGACCCCGCCCACGTCCTTTTTCCTCAATACTGCTGGTGGGTAAGGTGCTTTGAGATTTAGACACCCTGAGATTGTCTGTTTTCTTTGGCTGGTTAGAGACTTACTTCTCTGTTTTATGATTGGTGTGGATTTGATTGCCATCCCACTCTCATCAACCTGTACTTGGCAAGTATGCCAAACGTCCCTCAATCGATGTTGAGAGATGACTTTGTCCTGCATTTGACTGATGGTTTGAGATGGAGTTTTGAATACATTGAAAATTTTCGCTTGAGATGAAATCTTTATTTTTCGTTATGAAGTTTCCTGGCTCATTCTAGGTGGCTCTGTCTCCTCCCCATGAGCTCAAATTGTCACCCGCTTTGGTCGGTGCAGCAAATAATTGCTCCACGTTGCACACACTAAATAAAACAACAGCTCTTGACACCTCGAATTCCATCTCCTGACTTCATGATGCTTCCCTAGAATTGCTATCTTGTAAGCAGCAATCCAACCCGTTATCAATAATTTATGGCCTCCTTGAGCCATTACAGACAACTCCATCCCAACATTCAGCTTTAACACACAAAGTTTTTCCCTTCCGCTGCTGTGTATATCTTGCCTACGGTAGAGACAAGGTACAACTCAATGTATTATATTGCTCAAATATATAATTTACTCAAATATATAATTGTAAATTGTATGGATTAAAAATATTACTCAAATATAGAATTGTATCTCTCAAAAGTACAACTCAATGATATGAATATCTGAGAAAAATTTTTTGTAAGATCTTGAATGAAGACAGTTTCTGAATTTAATTGATGTTTTACTTCGTGAGCTTCTGTTATCCTTCATATGGCCCGTTTCCTAAAATCCCAAATTTATAATTGCTATTTTCCAACCAGCTCTCATCACACAAACAGTTCCAGTCAATTTGTAATAAAAGGGAATGTATGTCCAGAGTGCTGTGTGTGGAATGCCCAGCACCCACAATCGAGTCAGGTGCCCCTAGTGATGAGCCACCAGTGATTGAGGATCTTATGATCGAGGCTAAAGGGAGCTGTGGTTGGAATATTTCCCCATTTGTGGTGTGACAGCTGCTAGGGTCTGGGCCTTCGCTTCCTTGCAGCCTGTTCGCTCAGGTGAGCATGCAGCAATTCAACTCTGAGATAAATCGGTTCCGGAAGCATGTCGAGGTCAGTCCAAGCCATTGCTACACTTCAGAGCTCAAACAACTGTAAGATCAAACTTTTTGGTCTCCCTCGCATCATCTCCCTTGTCTTACCAAAGAAAAATCTGTGCACTGTAAAAACCCTGAGTTTAAATTGCAACAATTTTTTCCTTTTTGTCACCTGTGCAATGTCTGTGTTGTTTGATCTCAGTTTCTGTGTCTCTAAACTTTAGCAATGTATATGTGTATAAGTGTAAGATTTGAGGCTGTTTGAATTCCTTGTATGTATATATTAATTCTGCAATGCATTATTACTGTGCATAACGATATATTTCATCCCATGCATGCAGCGTAAAGTGGGGTCAAACAATTGATTCACTCTGTGTCTGACAGATGTCAATCTATGATCGAGGAACTCTTTAATTTCAGTTGAATTTTACATGTTAATACTGAAGAACATGATTCGGAACACAAACCTGCAGTTTAAAAGTGCTTTGGCAAATTGTACAGTCTCATCCCGAGTGCGCCTGCGCACAGCGCCATAAAGCAATTTCTTCCGTCTGTCTGGCAGGAAAACCAAATGGAAAATCATTCCAAGCAGGAAAGTTCCTGATTAACGTCATAAAGGACACAAACAACAGGCATGAATAATAAATAAGGTTGCATAAAAGAGGGTGCATCATCGGCGGTAAACATCCGAATTGATTTTTTTATACAGTCTTTAAAAATTTAATCTTATTTAAATTTAAATTATATATCTGAACACTGTCGGACACAAATCACCTTGTTTGCACTTCCAAAAACATTCAGTTTAGCAGTGCTTGGGCAAAGTTATATGCCGTCTCAACCAATCAGATTTGCGGTGTGCTCTGAGCGCGGAATGCGAGCGAGATTCAGACGACACCAAGCGATGCAACGACAGAGCTAACTTCATCCAACAGATGTTTGTTTAGTGCAGCTTTTTCTCAAAGATCATTCCAAAATCGTCAGTTTCTCCAAGAAGAGTTGGCATAGGGTTCAGCTCTGGACTGATTGACACATCGGCTTCATATGGTTGCCATCACGTTTATTATTCAAAGTACTTGAACAAAGCTAACTTTGCTAACTGAATTCAACCACTAACTATTTTTGAGATCAGCATAGGCCAAACGATTAACAAAGGCCAAAGATCCCGCGATGAAGCTAACTCCGAGGGCCTTTCACTCACTCACCGCAGGCAGGTTGGTGGTATTTCTGTCTTCTACCGACTCCTCTCCAGCCTTGCTCCCCCAGTTGTCTGTGCTCTGTACCACAAATATTCCGACAGGTCACACAAGATCTGCCTGCAACCCTCTTATGGTGAAACTGCCAAAATCAAGACTCTCTGTTCACCTTCACTCCTTCATTCCTCTTTTCTCCCGCCACTGGAACAAACTCCCTCACTCTTGTCAATTCCATTCCTCCCTCCAGGTCTTCAAAACAGCTGTTCACCGCCATCTCTTATCTTCCCCCATCCAAATCCTTGATCTTTTCTACCCCCGTTCATTCACCCCAGATCCACTTTTTTGAAATACCAACTTCTTTCCTCGAAGTCCTTGCAGTGTCCATGTGTTTTTTTTTTAACCTCTCCCACCCCTCTCCCCCTTTCCCATGCTTCCACCCCCCAAGCCCTCTCCCTCCCACAGATCTCACGATATCCCTGCTCTCAAATGTTGTACTTGTGTCCTTCCCACTCTCTCCCAATCTTGTCTCCCAGTCTTTTTATGTTTTATGTGTTGGTTTATCTTTTTGTGATTAATGTTATCTCTTACACGAGCCTCGATCTTGTATACAAAAAAAAGCTAATATAGATCATGTCTGAAAACACAAAGCAAGATTCAAAGAGTCCTTTCTCTCAGAAATGTGTGGGGTAAGGTGTTCTGTGAACTCGCTAGTTGGATTTTTATATTTTGTATAGCTGACTCTTCTCGTCTCTTGCCTGTTTCATTCCTACACAAATGGATCAGTTCATGTGATCCTATTTTCTGACTATTGCACTGTTGTGTCTCCTACGACACCACACGACTCTGTCTCAACGCCACCAAATCGCTCACTCCTGCTCTTCCCAAATATCGTGAACTCCACTCCACTCTCTCTGTAACTCACCAACTCGACTGTCAACTGTCTCTAGCACATCCATCAAATAAACTCTCTCCATGCTTCACTCATGGTTTCTGTCCAAACCAGCATTTCCCAACCTGGGGGAAATTTCCCCCTGGGGGGAAATTTTAGGATTCCAGGGGGGAAACTTATTCCAAGGGAAATACAATATTAGCATTCCTGTAATATTGTGCTTCAGTGAATAAATCTCAAATCTTTAATTATTTTGTTCTTCGACTTCTTACTTAACATAAACATTTATAACTTAACATAAACACTCTTTTTGTGTATTTTGTTTGTCTGGTCGATTTGTTTGTGAAGTTAATGTTAGCTCTTTCACGAGCCTCGATTCAGTATACAAAAACAAAAACAAACAAAAAAAAAAACATCGTCGGTAAATAAAAATTTATATACAATAATTTTTTTCAATAAAATTTATGTGTGAGTGTGTATGTGTCTCTGTGTGTGTGTAGGTTTGTTTGTATGTATGTGTAGGAGTGTGTGGGTGTGTGTGTGTTGCTATATTTTTATGTTATTTATTATGTTATTTATGTTATTAAGCATATAAATTTGGGGTTTTGGCTACTTTTTTCCATGTTTATATATACTAGGGCATGCCCGTACATGGGTGCCCGTTCCTTGCCAAAAAAAAAAAAAAACGCTACCCGTACGCTCTACCCCGCCCGTACGCCCGTACGCCCGTAAACAAAAAAAACAACGCTCTTCGCTTCCGCCCTTCGCTCTGACTGAATTGGGAGAAATAATGCGCATAAGAAATCGAGAAATTATTATTTTCTCCGGAAGAAATCGAATTACGAACCGTAATGGCGCACGCGCTCGGCTCGGCTCGCTCTCACATCGGCCACGCCTACGCAACAACGCGTTCTGTGATTGGCTGCCGGAAGTGCAGTCTTCACTGTCCGGAAGGTCGCAAATCGCAGTTACGATGAATCGCAAATTAGTTTTAATTAGTTTTAAAACATAGTTTAACGGCAACATAGTTTTCCAACGTGAAATAAATGAATACGCTCTCAAATGTGCCGTCCGAGGCAGAGTCTGTTCGCCACGTTCGGCACACGTGATAGCTCGCTGCTCTCTGATTGGTTGAATCGTTTTTTGGACATAGCTCGGTAACTACTTCTCCGATTAATATGAAACCTTGAAAAGGCACATCCTCGGGTCCCCAGCAATATACCTGGCAAGTTTCAAGTATATCGGACCCGTGGTTGTCGAGAAACAGCGGTCACAGACATACAGACATACAGACATACAAACATACAAACATACAAACATACAAACATACACACAGAGATTACTGGAATTATAGATAGATATATATATACTAGCTGAGGTACCCGGCTTCGCCCGGGTTGAATAAGAATAATACAAATATATGATGAAAAGAACATGTATATTTTAGAGCAATATCACAGTACATTTCCTACATGACGTTTTGTCAATTTTCAATTTCTCAAAACCTCTTGGTATACAACATTTCTGGTTTTCTTACTTGGTGCCAAGACATAAAGATTGCTTGGTTTTCCAACCCTCGAGCAGCCAACGTACAGCTGGCCATGGGAAGTACCCGGCATTGCCGGGCGGGGAAAGGGAGGGGAGGAGGATGGGGAGGGGAGGGGAACGGGGGGGGGGGGGAGGGGAGGAGAGGATGGGGAGGGGAGAAGAGGAGGGGAGGGGAGAAGAGGAGGGAGGGGGAGGAGGACAGGGGAGAAGAGGAGGGAGGGGGAGGAGCAGAGGGGAGGGTTGAGGGGAGGAGAGGGGGAGGGGGAGGGGGGAGGGAGAGGGGGGAGGGGGGGAGGGAGAGGGGGAGGGGGAGGGGGAGGGGGGAGGGAGAGGATGGGGAGGGGAGAAGAGGGGGGGAGAGGATGGGGAGGGGAGAAGAGGGGGGGAGAGGATGGGGAGGGGAGAAGAGGGGGGGAGGAGAGAAGAGGAGGGAGGAGGAGGAGGAGCGGGGAGAAGAGGAGGGAGGGGGAGGAGGAGAGGGGAGGGGAGAGGGGAGGGGGAGGGGAGAGGGGGGGGAGGGGGAGGGAGAGGGGGGAGGGGAGAGGGGGAGGGGAGAAGAGGGGGGGAGGAGAGAAGAGGAGGGAGGAGGAGGAGGAGCGGGGAGAAGAGGAGGGAGGGGGAGGAGGAGAGGGGAGGGGAGAGGGGAGGGGGAGGGGAGAGGGGAGGGGGGAGGGGGAGGGAGAGGGGGGAGGGAGAGGGGGAGGGGGAGAAGAGGGGGGGAGGAGAGAAGAGGAGGGAGGAGGAGGAGGAGCGGGGAGAAGAGGAGGGAGGGGGAGGAGGAGAGGGGAGGGAGAGGGGAGGGGGGAGGGGAGAGGGGAGGGGGAGGGGGAGGGAGAGGGGGGAGGGAGAGGGGGAGGGGGAGGTGAGGAGGAGGGGAGGTGAGGGGGAGGGGGAGGGGAAGGGAGGGGGGAGGGGAGGGGGATGGGGGAGGGGAGGGTGAGGGGGGAGGTGAGGGGAGGGGAGGGAGGGGAGGGGAGGGGAGGGGGAGGGGAGGGGGAGGGGAGGGGAGGGGGAGGGGAGGGGGAGGGGGGAGGGGGGTGGGGAGGGGGGGGGGGAGGGGAGGGGAGGGGGGAGGGGGAGGGGAGGTGAGGGGGGAGGAGGGTGAGGGGGGGAGGTGAGGTGAGGGGGAGGTGAGGGGGGAGGGGAATGGGGGGTGGGGAGGTGAGGGTGGGGAGGGGAGGAGGAAGGGGAGGGGGAGGGGTACGGGGGGGAGGGGAGTAGAGGGTGGGGAGGGGAGAAGAGGAGGGAGGGGAGAAGAGGGGGGGAGGGGAGAAGAGGAGGGAGGGGGAGGAGAGGGGAGGAGGAGAGGGAGGGAGGGGAGGGGAGGTGAGGTGGGGGAGGAGAGGTGAGGAGGGAGGGGAGGTGAGGGGGGG
>NC_136266.1:44813888-44840554 GCF_964187855.1 Myxine glutinosa | reverse complement strand
ATGCCTAGATCAAAAGAGCTCTCTGAGGCCTTCAGAAAGAAGGTTTATAGATGCCTACGAGTCTGGAAGGGATATAAAAAGATCTCCAAACAATTTGAAATCAATCATTCGACTGTCCGGAAGATCATCTACAAGTGGAGAAGATTCCAAACAACTGCCACCTTGTTCAGGCCAGGCCGCTCCAGCAGGGTTCAGCCTGAGAGCAGACCGCAGATGCTGAAAGAAGTCCCTAAGAACCCCAGAATGTCATTCACGGGACCAACATGTAGCTCTTGCCACTGTTGATGTCAAAAGTGCATGAGTCTACCAGGAGAAAGAGGCTGCCCAAATTTGATCTACATGGGAGGGTGTGCCAGGAGGAAACCTTTGCTGTCCAGAAAGAACATCAGGGCAACACTAAAGTTTGCCAATGAACACCTAGGCAAAGACCAGCACTTCTGGAACAATGTGCTCTGGACAGATGAGTCAAAGGTAGAGCTATTTGGCCACAGCACCAGAAGACATGTTTGGGCGAAAACCAAAGACAGCCTTTGACGACAAGACCTGATACCAACTGATAAAGCATGGTGGTGGAAATATTATGGCTTTGGGCAGCTTTGCTGCATGCAGCAAAGGTGCAGGAGGCATGTCGGAAAATGTTCAGAGAATGCTTGGATTTGGAAGAGGGACAGAGAGCGGTATTCAGGATTGCAAAGCAGATAGCGAAAGAGAGGTGTGATGTGATGTGGGTGAGTTGCTTGAAGGATGAAGTGGGACAAATCGTTGTTGGACCCAGATGGAATTAAAGGAAAGATGGACGAGATATATGGAAATACTGTTGAATGCAGAGAATGAATTGGATGGCAACATAGAGAGTAACCCAGTTTTAGGACAGCAGAGAAGATAACCGAGAAGGAAGTTGAGGAAGCGAATAAAGCAATGAAGAGTAGAAAAGCGGGAGGGCCGAGCGGAGTTGTGGAGATATGTTTAAGGCAGCGGGAAATTGGGTGTGAAGGAAATGACAGAGATCTGCAATCTGGTGGTGAAGGAAGGCCGCATTCCAGTGGATTGGGAACTGAGTACCCTCGTCCCTCTATACAAGGGGGAAAGGTGACCCCTCTGGACTGTGGCTCGTATCGAGCGATAAAGTTATTGGAGCATGGAATGAAGGTATTGGAAAGGGTGTTGGAGAGGAGGATAAGTAAGAAAGTGAAGATTTATGAAATGCAGTTTGGATTTATGCTAGGAAGAGGAACGACAGACGCGCTTTTTATTGTGAGGCAGTTGCAGGAGAAGTACATGGAGAAGAGGAAGGAAGTTGTCTCTTGGGTTTTTGATCTGGAGAAAGCATTCGATAGGGTTCCACTTGAAGTAGTGACATGGGCATTGAGGAAGTTAGAGTGGAGGAATGGTTGATCAGAGTAGTGATGGCAATGTACAAAAGAGCGCAGCACAGCTGTAAGGACGAAGACGGAACAGTGGTGACTTTGAGTGAAGGTGTGGAGTGCATCAGGGGTCGGTACTAAGTCCACTACTATTTGTAGCTGTGATGGAGGTGCTGGCTCGGACGTAAAGGAGGGTTTACAGTGGGAGTTGTTGTGTGCAGATGATCTGGTGTTGATTGCAGAAAGTATGGATGGACTGAAGGAGAAGATGAACAAGTGGAAGGAATGTATGGAGACAAAAGGTCTGAAGGTGATTATCAGAAGAATGAAGGTGATGGCAAGTGGTAAAGCATGTGGTGAGGTGGAAAGAACTGGGAAGTGGCCGTGTGCTGTGTGTGCAGGAAAGGTGTCGGAGTGAATTCCATTCAATGTACAATGTGCGCTGAGTGGGTTCATCAAAAATGTAGTGTTTGAGAGGGTCATTAACCAGTGTGGCAGCTACATTCAAATGTAAGGTGTGCACAGAGGGAGCTGCAGATGGAGGAAATGTTGAGTTGGATCTTGGAGATGGCGTGAAGCTGGAAGGTGTGAAACATTTTGTTACGGAGGAGACATGTATGCTGCATGTGATTAGAAGTGTTATGATTTATGGGAGCGAGACATGGGTAATGAACGTAGAGCAGCAATGAAGGCTGAAAGGCGAATGGTTCGGTGGATGTGTGGAGTATCGTTGAGAGAGAGGAAGACAAATGATGAATTGCGAAAGATGATTGGAATAGAGCCTGTGATGGATGCTGTGAAGAGAAACAGTTTGAGATGGTTTGGTCATGTTGTTGAGGAAGGATGAAAGTGACTGGTTGAGAAGAGTGATGGAAATGAATGTAGAAGGAAGTAGAGGACGGGGAAGACTGAGAAAGACTTGGCTAAAGATGGTCGAAGAAGGAAATGCGGCAAGAGGGTTAACAAGGCGAGATGCAGAAAATAGGGCAAAATGGAGAAGATTGTCATGAGGAGACCGCAAGGCTAACCCCCGCTCTTGCAGGGAAAATGGCCTTAAAATGCCTATTGTTGTTGTTGTTGCAGCTTTGCTGCATCAGGGCCTGGGCAGCTCACCATCATATAATCCCCTATGAATTCTTCATTGTACCAGATGGTGTTTGAGGATAATGTGAGGCCATCTGTCGGAGAGTTGAAGCTCAACCGAAGGTAGACCTTGCAACATGACAATGACCCGAAACATACCAGTAAATCCACCAAGGAATTGGCTGAAAAGAAAGAAATGGAAGGTTCTGGAATGGCCAAGTCAAAGCCCGGATCTGAATCCCATCGAGATGTTGTGGGGGGATTTGAAACTAGCTGTGCATGCAAGAAACCCCTCAAACATCGCACACAGCTGAAAGAATTCTGCATGGAGGGAATGGGCAAAAATTTCTCCCAGTCGATGTCAGAGACTGGTAGGACAGTTATAAGAAACACCTACTTGAGGTTGTTTCTGCCAAAGGGGGGCAATACCACCTATTAGAGCCAAGGGTTGTACTTACTTTTTCCACATGCGAAATTTGCATTTATGTTTATTTAAATTATACAATGGACCTACAAAATGTAAATGTTTCGTGATATTTGTTATATTATATCACCTTTATCTATCAATATTGTTGAAATGAAGATCAAATAGCTGTATGTTGAAATAAGTTGAAAAAGTCAAACTTTACATGGGGTGTACTTACTTTTTCACGTGAACTGTATATATATATATATAGATAGATATATACATGAATTATATATACACATATTCTGTTACAGAGTGTTAGTGCTGCGAAGCAGTTTCAAGATGGTTATAATGGGTGGGTTGCCATTGCGTTCGGGTAGGAATTTGTAATTTGTTCAGGTGCCGGCGATAGTTCACATACTCTTCGTGAAGGACATCGTGAGATCTTTAATATCCCCAACTCATGCCGGCCTACAGGACACTGTTTAACATCCGTTCTCCATCCAAAGGTCGACACACACATTGATGAATCACCCTGACTGCGAAAGACCGGGATGACAGTTTATAGCTGGGTTGTGATTCAAACCCTGGCTGAACAGCTTTGAGGCACACACACACACACACACACACACACACACACACACACACACACACACACACACACACACACACACACATATATATATATATATATATATATATATATATATTATATATATATATATATATGGGTGTGTACGCGACGACACACACACACACACACACACACACACACACACACACACACACATATATATATATATATATATATATATATATATATATGGGTGTGTACGCGACGCTCTACTTTTCTTCACTCTTAACGTGTACTGAACTATTGCGAATATCTGCTTCACAAACCTTTTGAACTTCCTTCACTTATGCCGGGATGGCTCTGCTTTTTGTTCTCGTGCTCCCGATAAGATGCTATTATGCACGGATGGGTGTAACACATCACAGTGTTGACTGTCCTGCCATAAATACATTACTTTTTCATTCTGTACGCAGACCTCCCTACATGTCGATTTTATGTGTGAGGACGCGGCAGAACGGGGTCGTTACGACACGTCACCTTCCTCCTCCTCCCAGGGTCACAACACGGTTCGCAGGTGTGAACCTGAAGTGTGATCTGAGCACGTCCACAAAAAAAAAAAAAACATATGTCGGTCTCTCCAATCCACATATTCACTCTCACGTGATGCTAACAAGTCCTTCACAAGCGTGCGACCACCTACGAACCAGCAGTGTTCAGTATCTGACGACCGCCGTCTGTGTGCCATCTCCGACACCTTTGAGTGATAGGTCGAAGTCTCTGCTTCGAGACATGTCTAACATTATCGCGATAACAGTACTGTATAATGAGACTCCGGTTCCTGAGATAAAAAAAGTAGTTTTCAGTTGACTTGTAAGATTTCAGACAATATGGAGGGAGAGGGGGGGGGGGGAGAGAGAGAGCGAGAGAGAGAGAGAGAGAGAGAGAGTCAGATAGAGAGGGAGTCAGAGAGAGAGAGAGAGTCAGATAGAGAGGGAGTCAGAGAGAGAGAAAGTGTCAGAGAGAGAGAGAGTCAGGGAGAGAGAGAGAGAGAGTCAGAGAGAGAAAGAGAGAGTCAGAGTGTCAGAGAGTCAGAGAGTCAGAGAGAGAGAGAGAGAGAGAGAGCCAGAGAGAGTCAGACAGAGAGAGAGAGAGAGAGAGAGAGAGAGAGAGAGAGAGAGAGAGAGACAGAGAGAGAGAGAGAGAGAGAGAGAGACTTTGACTTTTGAAGCTCTTTTATTATAAAGGTAAGAAAACCATACAAGTCATGCAAATAATAAAGTCACCACAATTCAAAACATGTGCAGCCAAACAACAACAATAAAAACACCAAGCACTAAAATAAAAAACTTAACAAACCATGATCAAGTTTACAAAACCCACCCTTTGCACACCATTTTTCCACAAAGGTTTGTAAATCATCTTTCATTTGGCAAAAAGAAAATTCCAAGCGTAACCTTGCCATGACTAGAGCCTTAAACACAATTACCACATCACATAAAATATCAGCATTTGCCAGGAGCTTTGCTTTTCTTGTTTTGTAGATTGCTAATTTTCCAATAGAAATTAAGAAATTAGCAAGAGCAGTCTCAGAGCGTTTTTTATAACTAAGTGGTGTTCCAAAGATAAAAACCCGTGTAGAAAAAGAAAAGTTCATACGATTAAAAAAAGTTGATAAAAAACCAAAGAAGGGAGAAAGTCTTGCACAATCTACGTAAGCATGGAAAAGGTCTTCAGAAATCATACAAAAGGGGCATTCCACTGAATTATCCTCATTAAAACGATGTAATAAAACATTGGAGGGCAACACCATATGGGCGAGTCTCCAAGCAATATCACCAGTCCTTTTAACAATCGGTGAAACATACATTGCAGACCATTGCGGATGAGAGGGAGACCCAGAAGGCAGTTTCTCTTTCCATCGAGCCCCAAAAGAAAGAGGCTGTAACGAGGGAAACCGAACTGAGATACACAAACGATACAGTCTCTTTTTATCCTTGCTGGAAAGTGGCGATGAGGATAGCAAGATAGATGTTGTGGCGCTATCAGCTGGCAGGCTAGAGCTAGCACAGATCTGTGGTGGTGTATGGTGGTCACCAATGTTGGCGGTTGAGCTCAGGCCCAGGTGCCTAAAAACACACAGGATTTCCTGTAGGACCTTGGCTACGCTCCTCAAAGATCTGATGCCAGTTCTTACTTGAAGATGTCCTGCGGAGAACCAACTGTTCCTGTTACAGTCACGAAGGTCCCGAGTCGTTTTCACGCCAGCACTCACAAAACGTTGCACAAAGGCACGTGAGCGAGGAATAGCAGGAAAGAGGGCATTATAGAAAAGGGGTTCCCGGAGGAACCTTTCACTGTTGTATGTCCCCATTTGGCGAGTTATTGAAATGGACCGCCAGACATTCAAGACATCTTGGTAAAAGTCAGGGAGCAGCGAAGCATCGACATGTTGCAGCTCCATGAAGAAGAGTTCACAATTGTACCCAAGCATGCCGGCTTGTTTTAGTATACAGTTTTCAGTCGATTTATTACATTAGTAAGATTAGTATACAGTTTGCAGAGAGAGAGAGAGAGAGAGGGAGAGAGCGAGAGAGTCAGAGAGAGAGAGAGAGAGTCAGAGAGAGAGAGAGAGTCAGAGAGAGAGAAAGAATCAGAGAGAGAGAGAGAGTCAGGGGAAGTTTTGGGGTTTCAGGTGGAATTCTGAAACCTCCTGCTTATGTTTCATCCACCACTGTCGATTAACAAACGTTATCTGTTAACACAAATGGGGCTGTTTAGTGTTTGGCGCACCAGAGGTTTGGAGTTAATTTAATAACTTTTTTCTTAATCCCTTGACCTCCCGCATCTGGCTGTTCACATTCCCAAGATCATTGTGTCCCACCGTGTACATAAACGTGTGCGACGGGAGGGCCGGGCAAGGGGAAAGCGCTATAAGCAGCGTTTATCGTCACATAATGCGGACAATACTTCACAGACAGACATATTCCGTAAAGGCGAGCTTTATGGCTTGCAGGCAATAAAAGATAATTGGAGAAACACCCTCATTCTCTTCCTCGCTGGTGGGCAATTCATGGCACATCTTGAGCGGAGTGTCGCTTGTGCAGCTCGGAAAAAACTATTTTACCCTCCTTGACTGTGAACCACACGTCTCGATGTGTATATATGTATATATATATATATATATATATATATATATATATATATATATATATACATATATATATACATATATATATATATATATATATATATATATATATATATATATATATATATATATATATATATATATATATATATATATAGATACAGATTTGGCATTTAATATGGAATTTTTTTTTTCTTTGACTTGGGTTTACTTTCTTAACTCAGTATATCAATCTGGTGAGTTTCTTTTACGCTTTGGTGATTTATTTGTTAAAAGAACCATGTCACTGATTGTCTGTCGCAGCAAGAAGTCAGTAACAGGATTATATCACAGGTGGCGTGGCAAAATGTACGGACAGGTACATTTGACGACTGACTTCACAATTGGGTATATAAGGGTTGTTGCATTCTGTATTAGTGGAAAACAACTTCTGCACGTCTACAAAAGTTATTTCCGCTTCCTCTGGAGATGTTCCGTCAACTCGACAATGCTATTTGTCATGGAGTGGTGGCTTTACGAAATTCCGGCATGAAACAGCGTGCTATTGCTCGGCAGTATGGCATCACTCAAGGTCAGGTGTCAAAGATCTTGAAACAAAATGCTCAGAGGGGTGTCCCTACTCCAATACCGAGGCCAGGACGTCCCCGCATAACCACAAGGAGGGATGATCGCCAGTTAGTCCGCAATGGCCGTTCCAAGTCAGCTCATCGGCTTAGGGCTGAGTGGCAGCAACTGACAAATGTGCCTGTATCCAGAAGGCTAGTCAACCAACGGCTGGTTCAAGCAGGCTATCGTGCCAGGCGTCCCCTGAGAAAGCCACGCCTGACCAGACAGCACCGCCAGTGCCGATTGCAGTGGGCCAGAGAGCACCGTCAATGGCAGCCAGGACACTGGAATCACGTGATCTTCAGTGACGAGTCTAGATTTCTGGTCTATCATCAAGATGGCCGCATCCGAGTGCGCAGACAAGTGCATGAAGCCTACACCGAAGATTGTATAGTGCCAAGAGTCCAAGCTGGAGGTGGTGGGGTGACCGTTTGGGCTGCTTTTCATGCAGGGGGCAAAACTGACCTGGTTGTTCTGAATGGAAACCTGAACCACCAAGCACAGGGCCATTCTGGAAGAAACATTGCTTCCATTTGCTCGTGCAGCCTTTCGAGGAAACTTTGTCTTCCAAGATGACAATGCACGGTGTCATCGTGCTCGCATGATCCAACACTTTCTTGCTGACCGTGGTGTAGAGCATATGGAGTGGCCTGCCATGTCCCCGGATATGAATCTGATAGAGAACTTGTGGGCAGAATTAACGCGTCAAATCGACAACTTGGACCAGCAGCCTAGCTCTGTGTGTGAATTGCAGCAGGCTATTGTCACTGCCTGGCAAGCGATTCCTGTCCAAACCTTGGCAAATCTCGTGAACAGCATGCCTCAACGTGTACGTGCTCTCCCGAATGCTCGTGGGGGTTACACGAAATGCTGAACTGTAATTTTACTGTCCGTAATCCCAGTCGTAATTTAACTTTTGTTTTTGTTTTAAATTTTTTTGGCTAATGTGCAAAATAAAGAGATACTTCTGGAAAACATACAGAAGTTTAACACAGTACTGTCCGTGAATTGAGTTCGATATCAGTTTACATCACTTTAAAGGATCAATTTATTTGCTTCAAAATGTCAAATGTGGTTTTTGTTTCTTTTAAAGGTCACATTAACAAAATCTAGAATAATTTCAACATAATTCCAATGAACTTTTGGTTCTAAGACATCTTGAAATGTAAGTTCACCCCCACAAAAAAAATATTCCATATTAAATGCCAAGTCTGTATGTATATATTGTTACGGATACGGAGTACGGCTCTTCCCCGTTAGCAAGGGGTGGTTAGTCCCTTGTCTTGTTAAGCTGACCGTCTCCGCTCCTGGCACTTGTAACGCTATCCCGCGGGATGGAACGGATCAGGGTTATGGGCCCAGGGTTTATCCCGAATACCTTTATCCGTCCCTCCGCAGACTAGGGAGACAAGTACCACTCGAACCCCGGTTTTAGATGGTCTAGTTGCCGAGCGGTTTTTAGCAACCCGAAGTTCGAGTCATTATCCTTCACTAAACCCGATCCTGAATGTTGGCTGAATCGCGCCACGTGCACTCAATATTGAAACCACTAAAGCGACCGAACGAAAATGAAGAAGTATGGAGGAATAACAGGATTTATTATTTACACACAACTAAGCAAAAAGAGCAGTCAAGGTTATATACAGGGAAATGGAAGGAGCAGGAGACACAGTGAAATCATTCAGCTTACCTACAAACAGTCTTACTTAGAAACCCAAGGACAAAACAAGCAAAGACAGACTCACACGAATGGGGAATTGCAGGGTGGATTGGCTGGAGGGAGAAGGTTCAGCTCGGGCTGGAGCACGGTCGGGCCGGCCGCCGTTCCTTCGCGGTCACCTCGGCACCGTCGTCAGACGCCCACGCTGCGGTCGCATCCGCTGCCGCGGTTCCCAAAGCTGCAGTGGTTCACACCGCTGCGGTTTGAGCTCCCCTGCTTCAAGCTGTTGTTGCTGCTGCGTCGCGTGCTCTTTCGGGGTTCTCTCCCTTCTCTCCCTCTCTCCAGCTTGGTTTTCGAAGCCCTCTCGTTCAAGCTCTCTCGCGAGGTGTCCCGCGGCGGTCTTTTATAGGCCACACCCTCAAACCTTTTCGAACCTCCCCCAAGCGTTCTCTCTCCGCCCTCTCAAGCCGAACCCCTCGTTCTTGGTTGGTGGATTGGTGCCGCTCACTCCTCCTTCCGATCACGAGGGCGGAGACACGCCTTTCTTCTCCGAGGCTTAACCACGTGGCTAATGGAGTCAAATGCAGCAAAGTGGCGTAAGGGAGGCAAAATGCAGCAAAGTGGCGAAAGCTGGCACTTTGAAGATACCATGTCAGAGGGATCTACCTTATTTAATTCGGTGCAATGAGGTGTCAATTTAATGGGAAACAGAGCCTTCAACTACATAGATTAGGGACATAACTACCGAGGGAATTTATGATTGGCTACGTGTTGCGGTGGCCTAACTACGGCCGACCTTTGACCTTTCTTTACACTACGGAGGGTGATATTTACAACAAGCTTTACCTCAAATTACACACACAATTCCCAAATCCGTTATACTGCACCCTCCTTCCTTCAGGCCTGTCCTCGGGCCTATAAAACTTTACTTTAGTGTGGCACATAGGTGTAATTCCCTCTACAATTAACCTGACCCTGAGTGCGACAATTTTAAAACACAAATAAATATGTCCCCCTGCTGCATTGCACCCTATCTAACAGTTTCGCACCCACAGCTAACCAAATTGCGGAATTGTTTTCAAACTATACATTTACGGTGGGGAGCATTATTTACAGTGACATTATTTCTTATTTACAAAGCGCAACCCAGGACCTGTGATTTTTCTTTTAGGGAGACAAAATAAAAGAAATTGCTGTTGGGAGGGAGGAGACAGCATGCATTGCATCGATCCACCAGTACTAATTACCCCAAAAGCACCGAAAGCACCAAAAGCACAGTCTGTTGTCTACACAATCACAGTTCTTAATAAAGATTCGCACAAAAGAAACAACTGGTGGTGGTCTTCCTTTTCGCTGCTGGGCCGATGTTCTTCCTGACGTTTTCGGTCTTCATGCAGCCTATTTGGACATAAAAAGCACAAAACGTGTCCATTTTTATTTGGGGCCACAGGGGCCAACTAAGGGTGGTCCACCTGCGTGGAATAGGTGCCACCTTACCGAGGTCCGCAAGCAAGGTCCTGGGCCATCGTGCCCGGTCCCAGCAGAGGGGCCTTGCCCCAGAACGTGGGATCCATAAAGTGGTGCTTGGCCCCAAAACAGCGGTCCATAAAGTGGTACTTGGCCGCAAAACAGCGGTTCATAAAGTGGTACATCAATGCAATGCATGCTGGTTGCGAGGGTCCTGGCACACAAAGCGACCTCCACACGCTCCCCTCGACGCCCAGTGGTGCACAGTCCTCGGGTGGGAGACAAGGGGTGGGGGGGCGAAAGAAGACAGGTGAGCGAGGGGGTAGGGTCACAAGGGTACACATCAAACAAGGCAATGCAAGACGAGGTGCGTAAGGAGAGCGAAGTGAGAAAGCTCGTCCCTACCGTACGCCCCCCACATGTGACCTACACTACCCCCCCAAGCCCCTCCCCATATTTACAAAAACCTACACATTTACAAATTCGTCACTACTGTCACGTCTCCCCCATATTTCCCCTATACCAAATTCGTCACCACAATCCCTCTAACCAAAATTTGCCATCACCAATTCATCATCAATCATAAGGAGGGAGAGATGGAACACAAAGCACAATGTCACACCCACGTCATGATGCGTCTCACATTCCCAACATTTGCACAGAAAATAATAAAAACAACCTGGCATGGTGTGGAGATACGTCACCTCAGGTGAGTGGATGTAGATGGTGCAAGGAGATTTCAAACCTAACTACTTCCTAAATGACTTTAACACACTTTACACTACCCGGGGTCTTTCCCTGCCAATCCATTGGCCAACTTACTCTATGCGGTTTTAAGAACCAAATTCCCATTGACCAAACTGTGGTGCTTCCTCAATTTGGGGTCTCACTCCCCCGGTTGAACTCCCTGTGTCCTTGCACAATTTCCGGGCTGAGTCGTGTAGCTCTCCCAGCAGGTCTACCCACCTGCACACCTCCACCACTGCAGTTGCCTCCGAGCTTACCTGCTCCTTGATCTAACCTATCTATTGGGGAAGGCCCTCCTTGGCGCTTACCCCACTCGGTGCCCTCTCTGGCACTGGGCTACCCGGGTCCGTCCTACGGATCCTCGGACCCCATCCACAACAACTCTACCGGCTCCCAGAGCCCACATGCGGCCTCACCTGGCCGACATCCTAACAGTGGCGGAGTGCTCAACCAACTACACACACTAACAGGCTACACGCCAGGCCATTTCCACAACACTAATGCACCCATCCAAGCACCATTCTTCCACACGCACCACAGATGCCAATATCCAACCACAATTTACCTACTCCCTCTACCTAACTCTTAAAACTACCCTCCCCGGGTATTCGTGATGGGGTCCATCCTCCCCACACACACCTTCGCACCATCCACTCCACTCCACTGTTTCCACCATACTCACTCCACAACCATCCATTCCATACTCCATATATCCCACACAACCATTCTCCATACACCTGCAGTTGCACACCTGTGCAATCTCACCTGGTGCCACCTGCACCCTCCTTCCTCCCTGGACCATTTGGTCAACACAACACACATCACCATCACTCACTCATACACTGCTCCATACACCTGTTCAGTTGCACACCTGTGCAATCTCAATCGTTCCTTACTCACTGCTCCATACACTTCCACGCTCAATACACTTTCGATTCTCAAACACCATTGCCTCAGGCACCCAAATTCTCCCACAGTCACACACACATCTCTCCCGAGCATTGCGTAGCAATTCCTCATTTGCTCGATATCAACACTCACTCATACGGCATCATCTAATCTACCTGGTGCCCTGCTAAAACTCGCGCTTCCCCTCATTATAATCCAAACTAATCTACCTGCGTCCCCACTACAGGTATTATTGTCACTACCTAACCTTACCGTTACCTATGGTCAATCTTCTCTAGATCCCTACACACTTTATCCAAACCCTCCCGGGCTAGTTTTCACTGCCAACCCCATAACTCTATTGCTCTTTTGCCCCCGTTGTGAGGGATGGCAGAGTTGCCATCCCACCACATCGGGCATCTCTCACTATAAATTTTGCTCACCAAATTCCAGCCAATTAAAAATTTGCCAATCACTCTACCAATCATTTGCCAATCATCAATCTGCCAATCCTTTGCCAATCATCAAATTTTGCTTTTCAATTTCGGGTCCAAAACACTATCATCATCACACGTCTACTCACTTGAGCCTCTCGGTGCGCCAATTCATTTCCAAAGCTCGGCTTCGCAAAGCCGAGCAATGAATGCGGGTTGTTTGGTGCCGGCGGTTGGATTCGTCCGGCATTCGGTGCAGGGAAGGGGGCTTACCCGGGCCGAGATCCCACGCACCATCTCGGCACGGAGCCGTCCAATGGCCCGATCTCGCCCTGCCGGAACGCCTCAACCACAAAGGGTTGCCGTGACGACCCTTCCTACCGGGCCCCCCGCTCCGCTTAGTGGAGCACGGACGCGGCCGTTCAGAGCGAGGCCCGGCGTGGATCGTGTACGGCGGTTCTTTCGAAACCGCCGCGGTTACGATCCCCGCTGCACGCAAACCCCAGCACGCACCGAGGGCCCGCTTTGGCTAAACGTCGATCTAACCGCTATCCCGTTTAGCGTCGATGCTCCACTTGCATGCTCACACCCCGCGTTCCGTTCCTTGCTCACACATCCAGCCGTTCCCATGCTCCTCGTCATTGCACCTTCTCTTACACACCCAGGTACACTCATTCCGCTCACAGACTTTGTCACACACCTGACCACCGCACACCTCTGCACACACTCGTCGTTCGCACACCTCACCAACACACCTCTTCGCGCCCCCTCCTCGGTCACATCCTCTGTGACAACCACAGGTGTGTTCTCTTCCGTACACCCAACCACGTGCCTCACTACTAACTCCAGCGTGCATTCCCATACGCGCTCTACCATTCCAGGTGTGCATCCTTCCATTCCAGGTGTACATTCTCTCTCACCTGCCACAACCAACTCACGCTCCGTGTCACTCTCGCTACTTTCACCACCACACTCCGTCACGCATTCACCCTTACTCTTGACAGCGCACTCTGTACCCATACACTCCTCTGTTACACACCTTTCTCGCGCATCCTCTTGTGCACACTCTCCCGTTACACCCTCCTAACACTCACCACAGGTGTGCACTCTCCCGTTACATCCCCTGTAACACTCCCCATCCCGCGCTTCCATGTGCCCCCCCGCACGCGCGCTACAACCAACTCACTCTCGACAGCACACTCACTCCTCGGCGCGCACTTTTTCCTCACACACCCCATAGTCGGACATTCTCGCACACCTCCTCTGTCCATACACTCCGTACCTGTCGCACACTTCACCAGCGGCCTCTCACGAACACCCGGGTCCAAACCAACCCCCAGGCCGACTGAATCTCCCCTCACACCACATACATTTCCGCGTATATTGCCACTCACCTCGGCACCTCGTCTCCGCACCTCCTTCGCCACCTGCAAACTCTTTATTTGGTTAGCAAGCACACCATCACGATTTGAGCACCGACCTTGCACATATTCCATCACCTCCTCCTTTATCTCTTTCTTAGTTTCCCTCCATCTCTTCTTAATTTCACTCACCCCCTCTTCCACTTCCTCTAACTTTTGCTTCACCTCTTTTATTTCCCGGTGCGTCTCCTCAATTTCATCCTCTAAGGCCACCTTGACCGTTTCTATGTGCGTCCTCACCTCCCGGTCCTTTGTCTCCATTGCCTCCGTCACCTCGTCCAACCTCGTTGTCAGTCCCTCACGTACCATCTTACATTCCCTCTTCGTCGCTATCAAGTCATTTTTGAGTTCTTTTTGTGTCGCCTTTAACCCTCCTAGTACCGCAGTGTTCTTTTCTACCTGCTCCACTAGTTCCTTTTGTCCCACCGTCAGCTGTTCTACTCCCCTTGTTAGATCTTCTATGCCCCCCTGTAACCTAGCCGTACTATTTCTCACCTCTTTCTCCATACGCTTCTCACCTCGCTTTACCTCCTCGCGTACCCCCCGAGACATCCTCGCCCACACCTCGTCTTATCTCCTCCCCCATTTCTCCCATCTCTTTGGTAGATGCTGCCCCCATCTGTTCCAACTCCTTCCTCTGGGCATCCAATTTGGTTTCTAACCCGATTTTTACCCCCTCTATCTTATCTCCCATGGTGTTTTCTAACCCCCCTAACCCATTCTTCACCCCTTCCATCTGGTTCTCCTGGGCAGCCATTCTATTTTCCAACCCCGTTAACCCCTCCTTCATTTCCCACATTTGATTACCCATGTTCTCTAGTTGGCCCCCCAATTTACCTTCGAGCCGCCTGATTTGGCTTCCCATATCATTTCTCAATTCCCCGATTTTGGCTTCTAGCCCCCCGATTTGATTTTCTAATCGCTCCCCCATTCTGTTTTCCAATCCTACAATTTGGTTTCCCAAGTCATTCCTCAGGTCTCCACTCGTCTGGACCATGAGCGCCCTTATTTGTATCATAAAGAGGTCCAAATTCACCGGTGCTGCCCCAACCACGTGCGAAGCGCCACCATTTTGTGCCTCT
Source organism: Myxine glutinosa (assembly GCF_964187855.1). Classification (NCBI taxonomy): domain Eukaryota; kingdom Metazoa; phylum Chordata; class Myxini; order Myxiniformes; family Myxinidae; genus Myxine; species Myxine glutinosa. Next base: position 44,825,674 of record NC_136266.1, on the reverse strand, counting down.
GCACCCACGTGCGCGAGGGCGCCATTTTGTGCGCCTGATACCTCCTCAACCACATTGCCATTGCTCTTCTCTTCCCTCTCCCCCATATACATTTCCCCGAGGTCCTGGGTCGATTCTACCCCTTCTAACTCCCCAACCGGCATTAGATCACCTTGATCGTCCATGGCGCGACTTTTAATTTGGGATGTTAAAAGTAAATTTCGGCCGCTCCAAATTTTGACCAATTTTTTTTTTTTTTGATGTTTTAAAAATTTGGTTCGGGCCTCGAATCTCTCATCCCAGACACCAATTGTTACGGATACGGAGTACAGCTCTTCCCCCTTAGCAAGGGGTGGTTAGTCCCTTGTCTTGTTAAGCTGACCGTCTCCGCTCCTGGCACTTGTAACGCTATCCCGCGGGATGGAACGGATCAGGGTTATGGGTCCAGGGTTTATCCCGAATACCTTTATCCGTCCCTCCGCAGACTAGGGAGACAAGTACCACTCAAACCCCGGTTTTAGATGGTCTAGTTGCCGAGCGGTTTTTAGCAACCCGAAGTTCGAGTCATTAGCCTTCACTAAACCCGATCCTGAACGTTGGCCGAATCGCGCCACGTACACTCAATATTGAAACCACTAAAGCGACCGAACGAGAATGAAGAAGAAGAAGAAGTACGGAGGAATAACAGGCTTTATTATTTACACACAACTAAGAAAAAAGAGCAGTCAAGGTTATATACAGGGAAATGGAAGGAGCAGGAGACACAGTGAAATCATTTAGCTTACCTACAAACAGTCTTACTTAGAAACCCAAGTACAAAACAAACAAAGACAGACTCACACGAATGGGGAATTGCAGGGTGGATTGGCTGGAGGGAGAAGGTTCAGCTCGGGCTGGAGCACGGTCGGGCCGGCCGCCGTTCCTTCGCGGTCACCTCGGCACCGTCGTCAGACGCCCACGCTGCGGTCGCGTCCGCTGCCGCGGTTCCCAAAGCTGCACTGGTTCACACCGCTGCGGTTCGAGCTCCCCTGCTTCAAGCTGCTGTTGCTGCTGCATCGCGTGCTCTTTTGGGGTTCTCTCCCTTCTCTCCCTCTCTCCAGCTTGGTTTTCGCAGCCCTCTCGTTCAAGCTCTCTCGTGAGGCGTCCCGCGGCGGTCTGGGCCACAGGCCACACCCTCAAACCTTTTCGAACCTCCCCCAAGCGTTCTCTCTCCGCCCTCTCAAGCCGAACCCCTCGTTCTTGGTTGGTGGATTGGTGCCGCTCACTCCTCCTTCTGATCACGAGGGCGGAGAAACGCCTTTCTTCTCCGAGGCTTAACCACGTGGCTAATGGAGTCAAATGCAGCAAAGTGGCATAAGGGAGGCAAAATGCAGCAAAGTGGCGTAAGGGAGTTAAAATGCAGCAAAGTGGCGAAAGCTGGCACTTTGCAGATACCATGTCAGAGGGATCTACCTTATTTAATTCGGTGCAATGAAGTGTCAATTTAATGGGAAACAGAGCCTTCAACTATATAGATTAGGGACATAACTCCCGAGGGAATTTATGATTGGCTACGTGTTGCGGTGGCCTAACTACGGACGACCTTTGACCTTTCTTTACACTACGGAGGGTGATAATTACAACAAGCTTTACCTCAAATTACACACACAATTCCCAAATCCGTTACACTATATATATATATATAGTGTATATCAATATAGAATCGTCCTTATTGTATCGATTGTTGGCTCCTTCGTGACGTTGATAACGTCTCCGCCAATTGCGGGAGTTTAGTTGTGAAATGAGTGCCGATGAGCCGCATATTTTGTAATACTAGCAACGGTACCCGCCCGATGGGCGGGGCTTCAATTGGGAGGCCCAAATGAAAAGGCAAAATATCAGAAATTTAAGGCTTTTTTTATTTTAAACGATTCATATCAACATCCGTTGAATCGTATCACACACAAATCATCAAAATATAAACAGTACATGGCACCCATTTTGAAAAAAGATTGAATTCTGCAAAACGGAAGCGGCCGCTACACCTGTTTCTCAGTCGCTTTGCACACGCTGCCATGTTACTTCGGAGCCGCACGTTTATATAGGAAGAGTTCGTCAGGAGTCGATCTACTCTCTCGTGGTACATAGAATTTCAACAAAAGCCACATCACTGTTCATATCGGTAAATATTATTCCATCGTGTTTGGAAAAACTGTAAAATTGGAAAATTGGAAAACTTTGAAAAACAATATCGCATATTTTACTCCCAGGGGTCCCAGGAATACCCACCCAAAATATCGTTGCGATCGGTTGAGCCGTTTTTGCGGTACCTTCGAACAGACGGACGGACATTTGGTGAATTATAGTGGGATATACCAGACTTGGTGGTGTGAGTGGTTGCATTAGGAGGTCGGGTGGGTCTAACTTCGTAATCTGGCTGAGTCATACCAAAGACTTTTTGAAATGTCTTTACGAAACACACATGAAACATCCTTGCTTGACGCTCAGCATTTAAGGGACAGTATCCCTTGCCAAGAAATTGCTTTGGTAGTACCAACGCTCTGTAAAGAATATATAGAGAGATAGAAATAGAAATAAAATAGAAATATTTTCGAGAGTAGAGGCGTCAATATGAGCGCGCCACTCTTTACTCTCGGGAAAAAACTCGGAAAAACCGCCACTCTTTGCAGAGATAGAACTTGATATATAAGAGAACACAATTACTATTAAATACAACATACATACAGAGCATTCAGAAAGTATTCAGACCCCTTCACGCATTTCGACCTCATGGCTTGGTTTTTGCTCTGATATGCATTGTCAGCTGTGAGACCTTATCTCGACAGGTGTGTGCTTTTCCAAATCATGGCCAATCAATTGAATTTACCACAGGTGGACCCCAACCAAGGTGTCGAAACATCTCAAAGATGATCAAGAGAAATGGGAGGCACCTGAGCTAAATTTCAAGTGTCATCGCAAAGGGTATGAATACTTATGTCAATGTGATATTTCAGTTTTTTCTTTTTAATAAATTTGCAAAACTTTCTAAAATCCTGTTTTCTCTTTGTCATTATGGGGTATTGAGTGTAGATTGATGAGGGAAAAAATGAATTTAAACGATTTCAGCATAAGGCTGTAACATAACAAAATGTGAAAAAAGTGAAGGGGTCTGAATACTTTCTGAATGCACTGTATATGATATATACACACACACACACACACACACACACACACACACACACACACACACACACACACACACACATATATATATATATATGTCGTATATATATATATATATATATATATACATATTAAAAATATTGTTGTGGATCTCAAACGTTGGCCTTTTCCCCTGACCAAGAGGGGGTTAATCCCCTTGTCTGTGACTGACCGACGTGATCCTGAAGTTACCCCGTTCCTTCCGGTCGGTATTCGTTAGGGTTGCTGGTCAATTTGGTCATGTTACCTAATTACCAACCCCGACCGTGAAGCAAGGAGATAACCTCCCACCCGAGCCGCAGCGTTAGTGGATACGCCGAGCGAAGCGAGCCGCGACTCGGGCCGTTAACAATGACTCTAAACCCGATTCTAGCGGTTCCTAATCGTGCCACATTTACCCAATGATAGAAGGGACGGATGCGATCGGATGGAGAGGAAACCAGAAGGTAGGAAGAACAAAGATGGGTTTATTAACAAATATACAGAAAGAAAGTGGAAACAAAAGGATGTACAGGAAAGGAAGAGGAAGAAGCAGCACACATGGCAGTCTTATAACAGTCTTATTCTAATACCCCAGACAAACATACACACTCACACGGGGATTGTAGTTGATGGATGGTCAGGTAGAGGGTCCAGGCTCCAGTCGACTCCAGTCCAGGCTCCGGTCCAGCGGCGAAACCCGGCAGGCAGCTCCGCGCGTAGTTGAGTTGAACGCGACCGGCCCTTATATATAGCGGGGGGGGGGGGGGGGGGGGGTGTTGTCCTGCGTATGTAATATGCCCTCGCACGTTCGTGCTACACGCCCCCTCTCCCAAGTTCTCTTATCAGCGCCAGCGAGTGAGTCCTCTCCCAAATGTGCGCTCCGTATCAGTCTTTTGAAGCAACTAGCACTCCCGACAAGTAGTCCAATGCAATGCGCTTGCTGAATAAGTCCTCTGAAAGGGCTTTGCGTTCGCGCTTATATAACGCGAGCAAAGATCGCTCCGCGCGCCTCAAAACCACGCCCGTCGGCGATCTCACCTCAGCCCTGGTTGGCTGGTAAGGGCTTACCGGCCACACCTTCTTCTTGGCGTTCCGCCCCCTTTTTCCTCGGGCCTAACCGCATGGCTTATGGCGTCGTTTGAGCGAGCTATGAGGCACCGACTGTAGGGGCGCGTAATGGCGTCGCTTGGAGAGGGAGGTCGCAAAATGGACGGAATTGGGACCTACTCTTATTTAATTGATGCAACGCAGATTCAACTATTGGAAACACGGCCTTATCTAAAACACATAATAATGAAATAACTGAGTTCTATGGTGTCCTACGTGTTGCTTGTGGCCTATCTAGGGGTGCTACCTTTAACCTTTTAATAATGGGATATTTACAAGAGTTATTTACAAGTGAGGGTTATAAAACCGCAACAATATATATATATTCGCACGGTGTGTTTCGCGGAGAGAGTGAGATCTTTTCTGCCCCTCTGAAGGAATTCCAAATCCCTGCGCTCTAAGTAGCTCCAGTGAAAAAAAACATCTTCAGTCCTGGCAAGTCAGTTTGTGAAAGGCTGAGGCCCATCTATACATCTTCTGGTCGACCTGTCAAGAATGTGGGAGTAGTATATGGTAGCAGTGCTGTGGACACATCCAAAACTACCTTGTCACTTGTCAGCCCAATACCAGTTGGTCTTGTCTTATTTATGCCGCAAACCGGTATTCAAACGCTTTGGTTTGCTTCCAGCCATAATATATATATATATCTCTTTGTATGTGCGTCAAAGTTGTGCTGCACTCGCTGAATAGCAGAGCACAATATGAAGACCACAACCGCAAGTCTCCTTGATGACACCGCAGAGGAATAATACGTCTAGTCTCGCACGGCCGTTGCGGTTGGGGTCACCGTGTCTTGTTGTTCTTTTCCGAACCACTGATGTTGCCCGTGACCCGTGTCGAGGTGACCGCATCCGTCTCCGGGATCGTGTTGTCGCATGAACGAGGAAATCCTTCAATGCTGCACACGAGCCCTTGGGGACAACACCGTGGTGCGATGTTATGGCGGGAAAAACAACGGGGCGGGTAGCCCACGGACTTATATGGGCACGGGTCTTATCCTGGGTCTTTACATTGGAATTTACCATAAATACATCCTAACACCCCACATAATAGTGTCGAGGTGCAGCGCACTTACCTTTGACCTGTCTCGTCCACGTTCAATTCCAGATCTGTCTCTGAACCGTCTGATTGATTGAGCAGTTATCGTCGGCATCCCAGACAAATTATACAACTGCGAAGGCAAAGTCAAACCACCGAATGCAATCCATGCCCATGAGGCAGCTTTGGCAACGCATGAGCGCAGGCAGCCGAAAGAGACATACATGTTTAAAGGGTTAGTTACCATAATGTAGGCCAGAGGTTACCGAATTTGCCCTTGAACTGGTATAGTGTGCGTTCGAGACCTGACTCGCTATAAACTAACGGTTAACCTGATGCTTAGCAGGTCGGTGGTTGTCCGTCGGATGGGATGTTACGTTGGAGACCACCTGTCTGCCAAACTGGTTGCTGCTGATGGACGTGAAAGATCTAACGATGTCTTCAGAGGAAGAGTTGTCAATGCACCATTTGGCGAAATTCTTCCTGTGACGACCAATGGGAAGGCAATGGAAAACCACCCATTTGTCTCACCCTTTGTATATATATATACAGTGTATATATATATATAATATATTATATATACACATAAAATAAAAAATAAAATAAAATATTTGCAGTGTATCTCAATAATATGCATATAGATTTCAATGGTATTTCAGATATCATTAATTAAATAGCAGAGATATTGGAGATATTGTGTTAATGTGTGACCAATACCTAACTCCTAACATATGGTGATAGCATGTGATTGATATATATATATATATATATCTTGTTTCTCACACTTTGACCTTTCCTGTGTGGAGATGGTTTATATTGTATATATAAACTGTATATATAAAATAAATATATTGTATATATAAAATATATATTGTATATATATATACAGTCATGTGAAAAAGTAAGTACACCCCATGTACAATTTTGACTTTTTCAACATATTTCAACATACAGCTATTTGATCTTCATTTCAAAAATATTGATTGATAACGGTGATATAATATAACAAATATCATGAAACATTTACATTTTGTAGTCCATTGTATAATTTAAATACTTAATTACTAAATAATAATTAAATTTAATTTAATTTAAATAAATGTATATTTAAAAGTGACCCTGGTGTTGGGCTAGCGGCTAGGGTGCCGGCTTAGGATCCTAGGATCCTGGGTTCGAATCCCGGTCTAATCGCTGAATTAACACCAGGGGGGTTGACAGCCTGTCATCCTTCCGAGGTCGGCTAATTGAGTACCAGTTCACTGGTAATTCCCTGTTTGTCGTTAAAGGCGGCAAAAAGGGTTGGCGTCAGGAAGGGCATCCGGCCGTAAAACATTGCTTCAAAAAGGGGACCGAAAAACAACAACAACCACGGTTCCCGAAAAAGGCCAACCCCCGCTTTGCGGGGAAAAATGGCCTCTAAAGGTGTTTTTTTTTTTTTTTTTTTTAATTGTATAATTTAAATAAATATAAATGCAAATTTCGCATGTGGAAAAAGTAAGTACACCCTTGGCTCTAATATGTGGTATTGCCCCCTTTGGCAGAAACAACCTCAAGTAGGCATTTCTTACAACTGTCTACGAGTCTCTCACATCGACTGGGAGAAATTTTTGCCCACTCGTCCATGCAGAATTCTTTCAGCTGTGCTATGGTTGAGGGGTTTCTTGCATGCACAGCTCGTTTCAAATCCCCCCACAACATCTTGATGGGATTTAGATCCGGGCTTTGACTTGGCCATTCCAGAACCCTCCATTTCTTTCTTTTCATCCATTCCTTGGTGGATTTACTGGTATGTTTAGGGTCATTCTCATGTTGCAAGGTCCACCTTCGGTTGAGCTTCAGCTCTCCGACAGATGGCCTCACATTATCCTCAAGCACCCTCTGGTACAATGAAGAATTCATAGTGGATTCTATGATGGTGAGCTGCCCAGGCCTTGATGCAGCAAAGCTGCCCCAAACCATAATAATTCCACCACCATGCTTTACAGTTGGTATCAGGTTCTTGTGGTCAAATGCTGTCTTTGGTTTTCGCCAAACATGTCTTCTGGTACTGTGGCCAAATAGCTCTACCTTTGACTCATCTGTCCAGAGCACGTTGTTCCAGAAGTGCTGGTCTTTGCCTCGGTGTTCATTGGCAAACTTTAGTCTTGCCCTGATGTTCTTTCTGGACAGCAAAGGTTTCCTCCTGGCACACCTCCCATGTATATCAAATTTGTGCAGCCTCTTTCTAATGGTAGACTCGTGCACTTTGACATCAACAGTGGCAAGAGCTACCTGTAGGTCCCGTGATGACATTCTGGGGTTCTTAGAGACTTCTTTCAGCATTTTGCGGTCTGCTGAACTTGCTGAACTTGAATAAGGCTGAACTTGCTGGGGCGGCGCGGCCTGGCCTGAACAAGTTGGCAGTTGTTTGGAATCTTCTCCACTTGTAGATGATCTTCCGGACAGTCGAATGATTGATTTCAAATTGTTTGGAGATCTTTTTAAATCCCTTCCCAGACTCGTAGGCATCTATAACCTTCTTTCTGAAGGCCTCAGAGAGCTCTTTTGATCGAGGCATGGTGACGCCACACACTTCAACAACAAAGAGCAAACCAAACGAAATGTCTGAGGTTTAAATAAGACAGGTTCCTCCAAGATCCTCTCTGACGATGTTCTAATCATTTGCACCTGAGCTGGTGCACCTGATTCTAATTTTAGGTATTTGAAGTAGTGATAAATGCCAGGGTGTACTTACTTTTTCCACATGCGAAATTTGCATTTATGTTTATTTAAATTATACAATGGACTACAAAATGTAAATGTTTCATGATATTTGTTATATTATATCACCTTTATCTATCAATATTGTTGAAATGAAGATCAAATAGCTGTATGTTGAAAAAGTCAAAACTTTACATGGGGTGTACTTACTTTTTCACGTCTCTGTCTGTCTCTGTCTGTCTCTTGTCTCTTCTCTCTCTCTCTCTCTCTCTTACACACACACACACACACACACACACACACACACACACACACACACACACACACACACACACACATATATATATACACACACCCACACATATATACACACAAACACACACACACACCTGCACATCCAGACACACACACACATATACACACACACCCACACATACATACAGATACACACATGTAAATAGTGGTCACCCCCTCCCCAAATTAAAAATATCTATTTATTAGAACGCTTAATGACGCACACCACACTGAAGTGGAAGTTCAAAGGTTCATCACCTGTTTTTTGATGTTCATTTTCTCGACAGAAGTCTTGTTTCATTTATTCAATCATTCATTCATTCATTATACTGTGTGCAAGTGCTCTGCTGAAGACCTGCAGGTCTTACACGAGCATGTACTATAGGTTTCACCTATTCAAGTCCCGTGAGGTGTATTCACAGTGGAATTAATTCAAATCCTCAGTCAACTATATCAATAAATAAGACAGGACCCGCTGTTGTACTTGTAGAAGCTTAAAACGGGAAACGTTTTATTCTTGCGCTGGTTGAAAGAGCTAAAAATGGGAGGGTATATTTTTGTTAACTGGAAAGAAATTTTTTTTGGGAGTGATTGAGGCATTGGTCTGTTGCTTATACACCGCCCGGGTTAATTTTTTTATTCTGAACTTTTTTTGCAATTTTCCTGGAGGTTTGGATTCATTTGAATAAACTTTTACTTAATTTTTTTTTTCTCCCCGAGGAGCATTTCCGAGTTTCAGGGCGGTATAGACAGACAGACAGACAGACAGACAGACAGACAACATTAGCCTATAACATATATGGATAGATCTCCGTTAAACGAGCTGGCGTCGAAGAACAAAAAGAGTTATAACATCCGAAAGTATACACGACAATATAATATGTTGTGCGAGAAATATTTTGCCTCTTCTCTCCGTTTGACCCGTTTGCAGGATTACATCAGAGCGCGAAAGGGGTTTTTCAAAATGACGTCGATTGGCAACCGATGTGGATGCGTTTCTATCCATATGAAATGCTATAAAATGATTAGAGTAGCTCCCTTGGTAGTTTGGAATGAATCGCTGAGTTGTCTCGGATCGATGATGACCGAAGAGGATGTTTCGGGCCATGATCGGAGGACCATACTTCCCTTCTTCCTTCTGTTGCGTTATCTCTCCATGAAGGTGTCTTGGAAGTCATCCCTGTGCCAGATACATTCCATGATAAATGGCTAAAATATAGGAATTGCTGTTTGACCTTCAAGCGAAGAAACGTTTTTCGAATCAATATTGTCAACTGAACTTTGCGATTGGTCACACATCGCACAGCTCAAACGTTGTGGGTAGGGTAGTGGTGGTGGTGGGGTTCGTGCCTTAACGCTCCAAGGCACATGAGCTGTGGGGGGCAAAGCGGAGATCAAATGGTGCCCGGAGGAGGGGAGACGTTGGCTCTGGAGACCCGCAGCGCTCGCCGAGTGTTTGTTTGAAAATGAAAGTTCTCCTAATATGTCCCAAACCTGTGGTGGGGGAGGAGGCCGTGAGTATTTTTTGAAATTAAATCTCCGCTTTACGCCTAATTTGTGACGTCATCCTGATGAGAGCGGTGTGACGTCTGCTTTTAGGATCGAGACCTCTTACGTATGGATAAGTGCTGATATCGGGGCTACTTTAACATCACGGACGGAGATATCGGTGCAAGGGCTCCTTGGGACGCCCCCTTCGCTCTGGCCTCCCGGGGCACAGCCAATGGCGGTCGCAAAGGGCGGGAAGGATCTTCCGTCCCAAACACAGCTCTTTTCCATGACGAGAAATACAGAGGAGAAGGGAAAGCGGGACAAATTTGGCGGCCTTTCGAGGGGATAGCCCGTAAAGACGAAGGGGCCACGTTCCAGATCTTATAGGCCAAACCGCCTCGTCTCGATCCATTCTTCCCCGGCTCCCACCGACGGCCACCTCGGCTCGGGCCCCACCCTTAGCTTGGCACTCACACCGCCCTCTGACCCATTTGCCGCGCGCAGTGGTGCACCTTATACAGGGGGAGCGTTACCGTGACAACGCGCGGCTTTTCCAAAGCGGGGTCAGAGGGCACCGCTCACGGAGGCAGCGCGAGGCCGCACGGCCCCTGCCCCCAGCCCTCCCCTCTTTTAAGAAAGAATTAGTCCGCACGGCAGCTCACACCGGAGCGGGACCCCGCGCCCTGTGTGCCGCCTTCGTCTTCAGCGTGGGACCCTCGGCTCGCGTTCACCCAGTTTGTCTGTTCCTTTTGTCCTTCCCTGTATCTGTCCATCCGTTCTTTCTCTCCTACACGGCGCGTCGTGCTGTCCGTACGTATCTTCAGTGTCTCCCTCTGTTGAGTTCATCTTCGCGGTCATCTTTACACTGCAGTTACCTCCTCTATATTATTGTTTTTGTTTTTTTCCCGCGCGCAGGCGACATGGAAGGTTGACTGTGGCATCACGAGGTGCGTCCCCTTGATTATCTCTGTTTGTTTAATTGTCTTCACCCCCACCCCGATCCTTTCCAACCCGATCCTTTCCAACCCGATCCTTGTTGTTTTGGAGTTCAAGGGGATAGCAGGAAAGCTTTGGCTGAACTTTTTAATGCCTACGCCACTGTTGTTCTCCTCCATATCACTTCCCCTCCCCTCCCCTCTTTCTTCTCATCTGATTCTTCCTCCTCCTCCTCCTTCTCCTCCCCCTCCTCATATAGTCTTCCAGCCTCCATTCCTGAAGTGTGTTCTGGATGGCAACACGGCCTCGAGCGGCTGAGCCCTGGCCCGATGACGCCAGTAGGCCCTGACTGCAGCAGACACTGCCGCCTCGAGTGACCTCGAACGACCCTCATTGGCGACCTCTCGCCTCGCCAGGTCCGGGACCCGCCCATCCACATCCCAGGTCCCACCGAGGACCCCAATCATCAAACACCTATACTCGAAGCTCACCCGTTTCTCAATTGAGAGCCTGAGCGACCTTTTCTTCTTCTTCTTCTTTTTTCTTACACTTGCCCTTTGCGACGCCCCGTCTCACCCCTCCTCCTCCTCCCCTCACCCCCTCCGCTTGGATACCCTCCCTGCGTCACGGCCGCCTCGCTATGGCAATGGTGGTTAGCGCGACATGGAGAGACCCGCACAACGATAGTCCAGCGCCTGGATCGGCGGCCCCCATCGCCCAACCCGTGCCCAGTGCTGCGAGCACCGGTGCCAACCAAGGGAGCTCGGGTGCACTGTCGGCACCGTCGTCGGCTTCTTCGTCCTCGTCGGCGTCTTCGACCGCTTCGTCGGCACCGGGCGACAAAACGCCGGTGCAGCACATCGAATGCGTCGTGTGCAGCGACAAGTCGAGCGGGAAACACTACGGACAGTTTACCTGCGAGGGCTGCAAGAGCTTCTTCAAGCGCTCGGTGCGTCGGAACCTCAGCTACACGTGTCGGGCCACCCGCAACTGTCCCATCGACCAGCACCACCGGAACCAGTGTCAGTACTGCCGTCTCAAGAAGTGTCTCAAAGTGG